>NC_061117.1:19370012-19437614 GCF_002878395.1 Capsicum annuum
CACATCGTGCTAGGGCCAAAAATTGGGCTCCAGTTTTAGAATTTTGCTCAAGGGTGTTTTGGTCTTTCCATCCAGTTTGGCCCTCTATATATAGATTCAAGTAGAGAAGAGAAATCCATTTCTCTTCCAAGAAATATCTAGAACTAGGGTTTATCTCTTCCAAATCAAAATCAAATCTTTTCTAAGAAATTCAAGAATTTTTCCATAGATTTCACCAAGTTGTTCAAGATTCAAGATATCTAAGTTAAAGGCATCAAGAAACTTAGCTCAAAAGTGTAAGGAAGTATTTCAATTAAGCTTGTTCATCTCAAAATCATAATCCAAGGTATGTGGGGCTTTAACAAGGACACTTCTTTCATTCTTGTGCCCAAATAATTTATTTTTACTATTGAAATTTCATGATCTTTGCAAGTGGGTTTACACCCAAATTACTTTATTGATGATTTATGAGATTTGAGTTGATTAATTTTGATATTTATGATTATTTTACCATCATATTTCTTAAATTGAGAATTTATGCCATGAGTTGTATATTGATATTATGTATTGATGAATTCTACGTGATTTGAGATAAGTATCATGATTTAAGCATCTCTAAGAGAAGTTAATCATTAAATGTGTCGATATTTGAGCTGGAAAGTCAAGAATGAGTCGTGTGATGTTTTCTTGAAGTTTTGACATTTGATATGAGTTAATAAGAAAGTCCCCTTGATGTTTAGAAAGATTATTTTGAGTTGTGTCGAGTTAGAAATCCACAAATTGTTTTTGATTTACAGATGAGATATATTTATGATTTTGGTCTCTATGATAGACCATTGAGTTGATTGAGGTGGATTTCCTAACGTGTTCTGAGCTAAGTCTGGGAGGAGTATTTAGCACCGAGCGGGAAGTGTTGGTTCAGTGCATCCTACTTCCCTATAACTACGTGCCACCATAGGATTGTGATTTGAGGGCCAAAGAGTTGAGTTTGTGATCACAGAGATGAGTTTAAGGTTATACTCCCTGGCAAGAGTATAATGCTCCCGCCAATATGGGGTTCCTTTCTTAGTAGGGTAAAACGTTGGACTCCATGTAGCTCACATGGTTTATGTCAATTAAAAGAAACTCCCAAGTCCATAAGGCCTCAAGTTTCATGAATTGCCGAGTCACTCTACGTCTTGAGTTGAAGAGTTTGAGTTGAGTATAATGATTTATGAGTTTTATGAATCATGTGTTACTGTTGATGATTTATGAGAAACTATATTACAGTTTAATTCAAGCAAAGAGAGTCACTGTTGTTAACATGCATGGTTTTCTTATTCATTTATGATATTATTTATAATGTTGCATACACCCCCATATACTCCATACATTCCCATGTACTGATTCCCCATACTCTTCTATGTGCTACATTTCCCCATGATGTAGGTGCAGGTGCTCAGTATCAGTAGCGACAGTGATCTTCGAGTACCTTCATTTACACTTTTGCAGTTGGTAAGTCCTCAGGGTTCGAGGACCTATATCCCTGAGTTTTATTGTTAAGCAGATGATTATTACTTTTTAGTTTTGTGTGAGTCAGTTGGGGCTCTGTCCCAATGGCTCTGTAGTGTTGATTAGTAGAGGCTTTGTCAGACTAGAGTATCAGTATATATAGAGTGACAGTATTTTGATTGTACAGGCCAGTATTTTTATATGATACCTTTTTTATTTTGCCATGACAACCATCAAAGTGAGTTCAAAAGGGGATAGCAGGCTTAGAAGGTTAGCTTGAGGCCACGTGTGGCCTTAAGTACTATGTGATATCTCGGGATAGGTTCTTGGGGCATTACAAACTTGGTATCAGAGCCTAAGTTTTTAAGAGTCCTAGGAGTCTGACAAGCTACGTTACGTAGAGTCTTGATCATTGGTGTATAGTGCGCCACATCTATGAACAAGAGGCTACGGGACGTATTAGGAAAAGTCATTTATTTCCTTGAAAAGTCTATTATTCCTATAACTGTTTCTCTCTGTTTTTAATTTGTGCTCTATTATGACAAAAAATGTCTCCTCGTAGAGTTTACAGAAATAACGAACGACCTCCACCCGTTGATCCTTTAGGTGAGATGCTATCCCACGCTAACTTTTGGGACGCTTTTCAGGCACTAGCCCAGGTAGTTACCACTAATGTTCAGACCCATGCTCAGGCCACAGTTCCATCAACGCAAAAAGGTAATACAGTGGAAACTCGGGTTTATGATTTTATACGAATGAATCTGCCACCCATAAATATATCTTCATATAGTGAAAAAGATTACTCAAATTATGCATTTAACAGAGGAAAAAAGTATGAAGCTAGCTTCTTATCGGTTGAAAGATGTTGCCTATGATTGGGTGGAGATGTGGAGGAAGAGTACGGTGGAGACTAACGCTTTCATGACTTGGCAGTTGTTCCAGGACGCCTTCTTGGAAAGGTTTTTTCCCCCAAAAGCTGAGGGAAGCAAAACTAGAGGAATTTATGAACTTAAGACAGGGATCCATAATAATTAAGGAGTATTGTCTTAAGTTCAACCAGTTATCTAAGTATGCTCCCTGTATAATGGCTGATTCTAGGACTAGTATGAGTAAGTTTCTGACGGGCGTATCGAGTTATGTTATGAAAGAGTATAGATCTGCTATGCTTAATAGGGACATGGATCTTTCTAGGCTGATCATACATTCTCAGCAATTCAGGCGGAGAAGGTGAAAAAGAGAAAAAGTGTAAGAGGAAATATGAGAGTTAGATCAGAGCAGCAGGGGTATGGCCAGAAAAGATTTTTTAGAGGGAACCGCTCTCAGTTACATAACTGTTCATTCGTGCCAGCACCTTCATCAGCTAGTACTTCCGTATCCAGAATCAGGCAGGAGCAGGGGAATAGGCCTACTATGTCTAGGTCCCAGGACAGTGTGAGTAACAGACCTCATCCTCCCCCATGTCCGAAGTGTAGTAGGTACTATCCTGGTGAGTGCTTAGTCAATGGAAGGGGTTGTTTTGGTTGCGGTAAGTTGGGCCACAGATTCAGGGATTGCCCATGTGCTAGAAAGGGGAGTCATGATGTTCCTCCCCAGAGTTAGGCCATTAGTGCTCTAACCCCTTTAGCTCGTTCTACTCCTCGTCAGTATGCCTCATCTTGTACTACAAGTGGTCAGTGTTAGAATATTTTTTATGCTATACCACCCTACCACGAGCAGAAGGATTCACCAGATGTTGTTACTAGTATGCTCTGTGTTTTTCATTTTGATGTGTATGTATTGATGGACCCTGGGTCAAATCTTTCTTATGTGACTTCGTTGGTGGCTGTGAATTTTGGGATCAGTGTTGAAAAGATTCCCAAGACGTTCTTAGTCTCTACCCTAATAGGTGAATCTGTTGTTGCTAAGCAAGTGTATAAGAAGTGTCCTATCACTGTCCTTCACAAATTCATGCTTGCAGACCTGATTGAGTAAGACATATTTGATTTTGATATTATCCTGGATATGTTTGTTATTGTGTTCATAGATGATATCCTTGTATTCTCTCAAAATGAAAAGGACCATGCCGATCATCTTTGAATTATCTTGCAGACCCTTAGAGATCATTAGTTGTTTGCCAAGTTTAGCAAGTGTAAATTTTGGCTAAGGTCAAATGCCTTTTTGGGTCATATTGTTTCTTCTAAAGGTATTCAAGTTGATCCTCAAAAGGTAGAAGCTGTGAGGAATTGTCCTAGACCTATTTCCCCATCTTATATTAGGAGTTTCTTGGGTCTAGCTGGCTACTACCATCATTTTACTGAAGGTTTCTCTTCTATTGCATTTTCTTTGATGGTTAACCCAACAGAAAGTTAAATTCCAGTGGTCATATTCTTCCAAGAAGAGTTTTCAGGAGTTGAAGACTAGACTCACTTCAGCCCCTGTGATGACCTTGCCCAATGTTGTAGATGATTTTATGGTGTATTGTGTATTGTGATGCCTCGAGAGTTGGTTTTGGTTCTGTGTTAATGCTGAAAGGTAAGATTATAGCCTATGCCTCCAGACAGTTGAAACCACATTAGACTTGGTTGCAGTGTTTTTTTCTTTAAAAATCTAGAGACACTACTTGTACGGTATTCATGTTGATGTCTTTACGGATCATAAGAGTTTGCAATATGTTTTTACTCAAAGAGAGTTAAATCTTTGACAAAGGCGATGTTTAGAATTGCTGATGGACTATGATATGAGCGTGTTGTACCACCCGAGCAAGGCCAATGTAGTGGCGGATGCCCTTAGCAGGTCGTCCATGAGTAGTGTAGCGCTTGTAGAGAAAAATAAGAAGGAGCTAGTTCACGAAGTGAATCGCTTAGCTAGGTTTGGTGTTAGATTGCTTTATTCCACCGAGTGTAATGTTTGGGTCCAGAATAGTTTCGAATCTTCCCTAGTTTTGGAAGTGAAGGAGAAGCAGGATATGGATTCTCATTTGGTCGAACTGAAAGGGTCAGTCAAAGACCAAAAGGTGGACATTTTTTCCCAAAGGGGAGATGGTTTATTAAATATTCAAAATAGATTATGTGTTCCTGATGTTGATGACTTGAGACAGAGGATTATAGGTGAAGCGCATGGCGCACGATGTTCTATTCATCCAGGTGCTACCAAGATTACCGTGATTTATGGAAAATCTATTGGTGGAATGGTATGAAGAAGGATATAGCAAAGTTTGTAGAGAAGTATGCAACTTGTCAGCAGGTTAAGATAGAACACCAAAGGCTCGGTGGAGTGATGCAAGAATTTAGCATTCCTACCTAGAAGTGGAAGGAAGTGAATATGGACTTCGTGACTAAGTTGCCACTCTCTTGTTGTCATCATATTTTGATTTGGGTTGTTGTAGACAGGTTGACTAAGTCAGCACATTTTTTGCCAGTGCATACATCTTTCACTGCTAAAGACTATGCTAGGTTGTACATCTGAGAGTTAGTCATGTTGCATGAAGTTTTGTTGTCTATCATCTCCGATAGGGGTACTCAATTTACTTCTCAGTTTTGGAGAACTTTTCAGAAGGGTCTTGGTAGCGAAGTTCATCTTAGCTTCGCTTTTCATCCGCAGAAAGACGGTCAGGCTGAGAGGACTATCCAAACTTTGGAGGATATGTTAAGGGCATGTGTTCTTGACTTTAAATAAAGTTGGAATGAACATTTGCCATTGATTGAATTTGCTTACAATAACAGTTTTCATGCTAGCATTGGAATGGCTCCATTTGACACTTTTATATGAAATGCGATGTAGATCTCCTATAGGTTGGTTCGAAATGGGTGAAGATGTTGTGATTGGACTTAATGCTGTGTTTGAGGCTATGGAGAAAGTTATACTAATTTGAGAAAGGCTAAAGACAACCCAGAGTCGTTAGAAGTCATATACAGAAATAAGAAGAAGAGCTCTTGAATTTAAGGTCGGCGATTTAGTGTACTTGAAGACTTCTCCCATGAAAAGGGTGAAAAGATTTGGATAGAAAGGGACACTTAGTCCCCGATATGTTATCCCTTATAGAGTTTTGAATCGTGTTGGGGAAAACGACTTATGAGATTGAATTGCCTGTAGAGTTGTCAGCTGTCCATCCTATTTTTTACATTTCTATTTTCAAAGTACATTGGTGACTCTGTTGTTGTTGATCCATCAGAAAGATTTGATGTTCAAGATAGCATTTCCTATGATGAAATTCCGGTTGAGATCCTAGATTTTCAAGTCCTTAGATTAAGGAACGAGGAAGTCCCTTTGATTAAAGTTCTGTGGTGAAATCAATCAGTTGAAGGTGCTACTTGGGAAGCAGAAATAGATATGCGATCCAGATACCCTCATATCTTCTCTACGAGTTCAAAATCAAGTCGAAGGTACTGTTATTCCTTAATTCACTTTCTTTCTAATCTATTATTTTCAGTTATATACTTTTCCTTTTTATAATTCTTGCATTTTGTGAAGTACTCGAAAGTCTAGAGTGAAGTAAGTCGGTTGAAAAAATTGTTCCCATAAAGTATTTTAAGCTTTCTCCTTGACTCCGAGTCTAACTAGCAACATTCGAGGACCAATGTTTCCAAGGGGGAGATATTGTAATACCCCGATTGTTCCTTAAGTATAAATCCATCTTTTAAGTGAATATGGATGACTTCCAAAGTGAGTGATGTTTATTTCATGATGTATTTCCATAATTTTGACTTTCTGTCACATGGAGAATTAAATAAGCTTTCTATCGATTCTAATTTCATCAAAATTGGATGTCGGAGCAAGAAGTTATGACTATCTGAAGTCCCAGTTGTGAAACATCATTATTTAGACCCTCAGCGCGTCGCAGAGATGAGTAATATCCAAATTGTCATTTCCCAGTATGCCTCCGCGATACTGATGAATCACGCCAAGGCTCAATATCATAATTGTCAAATTCCAGTGCACCAACGCGATTCCACCACATCGCGGTGCCCTTCCAGGCCACAACCAAGGTGGTAACGTGATTTCACCGCATTGCCCCACTGAGCAATTTCCCAATTGTCCAAATCTAGTAAAGGACTGCAATCATGGTGCATCGCACCAGGGCCAAAAATTGGGCTCCAATTTAAGAATTTTGCTCAAGGCCATTTTGGTCTTTTCGCCCAGTTTGGCCCTTTATATATAGATTCAAGTAGAGAAGAGAAATCTATTCTTCTCCATTTCTCCTCCAAGAAATATCTAGAACTAGGGTTTCTCTCTTCCAAAACCAAATCAAATCTTCTCTAAGAAATTCAAGAATTTTTCCATAGGTTCCACCAAGTTGTTCAAGATTCAAAACATCTAAATTAAAGGCATCAAGAAACTTAGCTTAAAAGTATAAGGAAGTGTTTCAATCAAGCTTGTTCAACTCTAAATCATAATCCAAGGTATGTGGGGCTTTAACAAGGACACTTCTTTCATTCTTGTTCCCGAAGAATTAATTTTTACTATTGGAATTTCATGATCTTTGCAAGTGGGTTTACACCCAAATTACTTTATTGATGATTTATGAGATTTGAGTTGATTAACTTTGATATTTATGATTATTTTACCATCATATTTCTTAAATTGAGAATTTATGCCATGAGTTGTATATTGATATTATGTATTGATGATTTGTATGTGATTTGAGATAAGTATCATGATTTAAGCATCTCTACGAGAAGTTAATTATTGAATCTGTCGATATTTGAGCTGGAGAGTCAAGAATGTGTCTTGTGATGTTTTCTTGAAGTTTTGACATTTGATATGAGTTAATAAGAAAGTCCCCTTGATGTTGAGAAAGATTGTTTTGAGTTGAGTCGAGTTAGGAATGCACAAATTGTTTATGATTTAGAGATAAGATATATTTATGACTTTGGTCTCTATGATAGACCCTTGAGTTGATTGAGGTGGATTTCCTAACGTGTTTTGAGCTAAGTCTGGGAGTAGTATTTAGCATTGAGCGGGAAGTGTGGGTTCAGCGCATCCTACTTCCCCAGAACTACATACCACTGTAGGATTGAGATTTAAGGGCCAAAGAGCTGAGTTTGTGATCACAGATATGAGTTTGGGGTTATACTCCCTGGCAAGAGTATAACGCTCCCACCAATATGGGGTTCCTTCCTTAGGAGGGCCAAACGTTGGACTCAATGTAGCTCACATGGTTTATGTCGGTTAAAATAAACTCCCAAGTCCATAAAATTTCAAGTTTCATGAATTATCAAGTCACTCTAAGTCTTGAGTCAAAGAGTTTAAGTTGAGTACAATGATTTATGAGATTTATAAAGCATGTGCTACTGTTGATGATTTATGAGAAACTATATTACAATTTAATTAGAGCGAAGAGAGTCACTATTGTTAGCATTCATGATTTTCTTATTCATTTATGATATTATTTATAATGTTGCATACACCCCCATATACTCAGTACATTCCGAAGTACTGATTCCCCATACTCTTCTATGTGCTATATTTCCCCATGATGTAGGTGCATGTGCTCAGTCTCAGTAGCGATAGTGATCTTCGAGTACCTTTATTTACACTTCAGAAGTTGGTGAGTCCTCATGGTTCGAGGACCTATGTCCCTGAGTTTTTTGTTAAGTAGATGATTATTACTTTTTAGTTTCGTGTGAGTCAGTTGGGGGTCTGTCCCAATGGATCTTTAATCTTGATTAGTAAAGGCTTTGTCAGACTAGAGTATCAGTATGTATAGAGTGTCGGTATTTTGATTGTACAGGCCAGTATTTTGATATGATATCCTTTCTTATTTTGCCATGACTACCTTCAAAGTGAGTTCAAAAAGGGATGACAGGCTTAGAGGGTTAGCTTGAGGCCATCTGTGGCCTTAAGTATCGTGTGACATCTCGGGATAGGTTCTTGGGGCGTTACATTTACACATGGTGGGAATTCGCCAAATGATTTGGTAATGAGTCTATTGATGGACAACTACCACTTTGGTTTTGGTTGAGGTACCTAACGAGACAACGGTACCTTCCTAATAGTTATCGACATGAGTTGCTTTCTAGATTGTACAACTTGCAGCAAGGGAATCGAAGTGTGATGGCAGATTATGATAAGTTTCAACAAGTTATATTGAAGCTTAATTATAGTGGATAACAAATTAGTCATGACATCATTCGATTCAAGTGTGGGTTAAACAAAGAGATCTCCACTTATTTGACACTTCACAAGTTTGATACTATCGAAGGTATTTTCCAAGTCGCTCTTGGGATTGAAAAGGAACTTAAAGAGGTGTCGTCATTCAAAGTAAAGGGAAAATCAACCTTAGGTTGGCTGAGGGGCAAGGATATGGTTCAATCCTCTTTGGGTTGGCCCAAAAACAACGACCAACCCACCACTACTAGGCTGCTCGAGTCCAAAACAGTCCACAAAATCCCTCCAAGATAAGAAGCTCACAAGTATCCTAACCTAAAGGATTCTAATGCTTCAAGTGCTAAGGTTGGGGGTATTAATCCAGTGAATGCACTAATCGACGCAATATAATCCTAAGGGAAGGCAGATTGTATTTCCTTGGTAAAAAAGTGGGTATCAAGGGTGATGAGAGTGAGGTCGAGCATCAAGATGGAGAGACGGTCAAGGGGAGACACATGATGATGATGATAATTTTGAGGATGCATATCCACAAAAAGGGGAGTGCGTGGTTCCAAACTTTGTAGTGAGGCGTACCATAATTAGTAAGGCGATAGATGACCCTAGACAATGGGAGAATCTATTCCATACTAAATGTCTTGTGAAGGGAAGTGTGTGTACTATGGTGATAGATAGTTGAAGTTGTGCGAATGTGGTTAGTGTTGCAATAGTGAACTTCTTTAAATTGCCTACTACACCTCACACTTGTCCTTACAAGTTGCAATGGTTGAATGAATGCAGTGAGTTAAAGGTCACAAGGCAATGTGTGATACGTTTTAAGGTAGCTAACTACCATGACGAGGTGCTTTGTGACGTGATACTAATGCAAGCTTGTCACTTGTTGTTAGGAAGGCCTTGGCAATACAATAGGTCAACCAAACATAATGGAAGGTCAAACCGGTATACACTTGAGAAGGATGGCCAAAAGGTCGCTTTTCATCCATTATTGCCTTCCCAAGTGAATGAATTACACCAAAAGATGCAGAAATTGAAGAAAAAATGAAAAAAGGGCGAGATTGAGGGGAAAAGAGGGGAATCTAAGAGAGAGAGAGTAAGGGAAGCCGGGGGGTCCTTAAATTCTAAGGGGTATAGGAGCTTGGTGATTATGGTTAGAGGGAAGGAACTATTGTGGATCATGACAAGGACACTCTGATTCTCCCCTTCGCTCATTATTTCAATACTAACCCCGCTAACATTTCCATTTCTCCTAATATTTCTCATGTTTTACAGGATTACGAGGATGTCTTCCCAAAGGAATTTCCAAAATGACTGTCTCTATTTCAGGGCATTGAGCACCAAATTGATTTTGTGTTGGGCTCACAAGTACCCAATAAACTGGCTTACAGAACCAACCCGACGGATACCAAGGAATTGTAATGCCAAGTTGAGGAACTTCTCAACAAAGGGTACATAAAGGAGAGTATTAGCCCTTGTACGGTCCCGGTGCTACTAGTTCGTAAGAAAGACGAGACTTAGCATATGTACGTTGATTGCCGAGCCATCAACATGATAATGGTAAAATATTTTCACTATTCCTAGGCTAGATGATATGATTGATGAATTGAGTGGTTCGTGTTTGTTTTCTAAAATTGATTTGAGGAGTGGCTATCACCCAATCTGTATGCAACCGTGTGATGAATGGAAAACCACCTTCAAGACCAAATTCGGTCTCTATGAATAGATGGTTATGTCATTCATCCTAACAAATGCTCTAAGTACTTTCATAAGGCTAATGAATCATGTGATGAAGCCATTTATTGAAAAGTTTGTTGTTGTTTACTTTGATGATGTGTTGGCATATAGTAAGTCCTTAGATAAGCATGTAAAATATTTACAATGTGTTTTTGATATCCTTCGAAAAGAGAAGTTATATGCTAATATAGAAAAGTATTCTTTTGGTATCCATGAGGTTGTATTATTTGGGTTTGTGGTGAGCTCTAGAGGGGTCGAAATAGATGAATCTAAGATTGATGCCATTAAAAATTGGCCAACTTCCAAAACCATAGGTGAAGTGAGAAGCTTCCATGGGTTGGCTAGTTTTTATAGACGTTTTGTCAAAGGATTTAGCACCATTGCCGCCTCATCTTGGCCCCTTTGCTACAATTGCCAAATTTTGATAAGACTTTTAAGGTCGCATATGATACTAGCAAAGTCGGCATAGGTGCGATTTTAATGCAAGAATTGAAGCCTGTTGTTTACTTTAGCGAAAAACTCAAAGGAGCAACTCTAAACTACTCTACGTATGACTTAGAGTTGTATGCCTTAAATACAGCCTTGACCACTTGGAAACATTATTTTTTACCTAAATAATTCGTGATCCTAATGGATCATGAATCCTTGAAGCATCTATGGGAACAAGACAATATTAACCGGCGGTATGCCAAATGGGTTGAATTTCTTGAAATCTTTCCTTATGTTATTCATTACAAGAAGGTTAAAGACAATGTGGTTGTTGATGCTTTTTCCCAGAAATATGTGTTTGTATCTACTTTTTAATCTAATTTGATGGGGTTTGAAAGCCTCAAGTCTTTATATCCCGAGGACCCTTGCTTTACTCCTATCTATAGGGAAAGTGAAGAGTTGGATAGGGATAGGTGGGTTACAGATAGGGGTTCCCATTCTATACCAAATTTGATAAATAATTGTTTAAGGGTAGACGATTGTGTGTTCCCTCAAGTTCGTAGAGACAATTTTTTGTGAAGGAAGCATACAATGGTGGTTTAATGGTCCATTTTGGGGTCAAGAAGACCCTCAAAATTTTGGAAAAACAATTTTATTGGCCTAGAATGAACAAGGATGTAGCCGGGATTTGCAGCCAATGTGTTGAGTGCAAAGGAGCCGAGTCACGGCTCCAACTTCATGGGTTGTACACCACATTGTTCACCCCTTTGCATCCTTGGCTTGATATATTAATGGACTTCGTGTTGGGGTTGTCAAGGACTAGAACGTGGCGGGATAGTAGTTTTGTCATGGTGAATCGATTTTCCAAGATGGCTCACTTTATTCCTTGTTCCAAATGTGATGACGCGCATAGTGTAGCCTCTTTATTTGTTGATAATGTTATAAAACTTCATGGTGTTCCGAGGAGCATAGTGAGTGATAAGGATTCTAAATTCCTAAGCCTCTTTTGAAAGTCTATGTAGGGTAGGCTTGGTAATAAGTTGTTGTTTTTTACTTCACCCACAAACTGATGGCCAAACAGAAGTAGTAAATAGGACCTTAGGGTTTATGCTACTGTCCATGGTTAAGGGAATATGACTTTTTGGCAAGAGCACTTACCTTTGATTGAGTTTGCTTATAATCATGTTATACACTCAAGCACGGGGATAACACCCTTTAAATGTGTATACAGCATCAACCCCCTCACCCCTTTAGATTTAACTCCTTTTCCAAGTGATCTTTTGATAAGCTTAGATGGAAGCAAGTGGGCTGAGGCCATGAAGAAGCTACATGAGAAGGTGAGGTTGCGGTTGGACAAGAAAAACCAAGAAGTTGCAAGACGAGCTAACAAATAAAGAAGAAAACTCATTCTTCAACCGGAAGATTAGGTTTGGAAGAACCTAAGGAAGGATAGATTCCCATCTCAAAGAAATGCTAATTTGATGCCGCGGGGTGATGTCCCATTCCAAGTATTAGAAAGGAGCAACGACAACGCCAACAAGATTGATCTACCCCAAGAATATCAAGTGCACAACACTTTCAACGTTTGTGACCTCTCTTAGGTGGAAACGGTAGAGGATGAAAATGATCCAAATTTAAAGACAAATTCCCTTCAAGATGGAGAGGATGATATGGGAATTCCTGGCTCGATACCTTTCAAACGAAGCCAAGCATGTGAGTTGCAACGAATCCAAGCCTTGTTCATGCAAATGGCCGTGTGTGAGTTTGTACTAACTAAATGGTTTAAATATTTTTAAGTGTGAAGAGGAGTCTTGAAGTGTAATAAACTTACACTCCAAGGCACCCTATGGCAAGGGTTAAATGGTCATTTTATCTTTCATTTGTTGGGTAATATAAATAGACAACATTAGGGTTATTTTGGCCTTAGTTCATTCTCAATATTGAAGATTACAACTACATTGTAATATTTGTGAACTTCTCTCTTCACTTGAGAAGTCCCAAAACCAAAACTCACAAGGAGAGTGATCCTTGTATTGTATCTTGGCTAGAAACTAGGATCTTGGGGTACTTGAGTCCTCATGGTCCAAGTAAGAACTTGGTGCTGATATTAACTAGTCTTAGGGTCCTTTCTCCTTGTTAGGGTTCTTAGATCTTTGAATATTGTATGTCAAGTTTTTATCTCTTTTGTAATCTTGTTATATTATATTATTGAAACTAAAGGTCTAATGAAGTCGTGTGGGGCTCTTTCGATTCACTAGCATTTTTGCATTATTATTCATCTCATTTTCTTGTTCAAAATACAAACTAAAAGTCTAGTGAAGCCGTGTGAGGCCTATTTTGATTCACTAGCAACTTCTTGTTCTTCTTGTATTGGTTGGAATCTCTTGATACACACAGTCTTATATCAGTAAATGATGAAATAGAATCACTAACTTCAAACAAAACTTGGAAGCTAGTTGATTTACCACCAGGTTGTAAAATAATTGGATGTAAATAGGTCTTACATACAAAATTAAAATTAAATGGATCTTTTGATAAATATAAGGCTAGGCTAGTGGCTAAAGGTTTTAAGCAAGTAGAAGGCCTAGAATTTTTTTTATAGTTTTTCACCAGTAACTAGAATTACATCCAGTAGACTTTTAGGTGCTATTGCAATAATTTTTGATTTAAAAATTCATCAAATAGATGTTAAAAACTGTTTATTTAAATGGAGACTTAAATGAGGAGATTTACATGAAAAAACCCGAGTGTTTTGTTGAGGCTGGACAAGAAAGCAAAGTGTTCAAACTTAATAAATCCCTATATGGATTGAAATAGGCACCAAAGCAATGACATGAAAAGTTTGATTCCTGCATGATTGATGATGTCTTTAAAACAAATTAGTGTAATAAATGCATATATTATAAGTCTTGGAATAATTCGCATGTTATTATTTGCCTATATGTTGATGATTTATTGATCTTTGGCTCTAACATGAATGTTATTAGTGAAACTAAAAATATTCTTAGAAGTCATTTTGATATGAAAGATTTTGGTGAGGCAAATTTTATTCTAGAAATAAAAATAACTAGAACATGTGACGGAATTTTCCTTGACCAGTCACATTATGTTGAGAAAATATTGAAAAAATATAATTTCCTTGATTGTAAGCATGTTGTAAGTCCATTTGATTCTAGTGTTCACTTGTTTCCCGCTGAAAGTAAAAATGATGTTATAAATCAAAAGGAATATGCTAGCATAATTGGTTGTTTGATATATGTGACTGATTGTACTAGGCCTGAAATTGCATATGCAGTAGGAGTACTTTGCAGGTTTACAAGCAAGCCAGGTAATGAACATTCGCATGCTATAACGAGAGTAATGAGATATTTAATTGGAATGAAAAATTGTGGTTTGTTCTATAAAAAATATCCTGTTGTACTTGAAGGCTTTTATGATGCAGATTGGAATACTTTATTAGGTGATTCATTGTCTACTATTGTTTATATATTTACTTTGGGTGGTGGTTCTATTTGTTGGAAATTTAAAAAATAAACAATTATTGCTAACTCTACCATAGAGGCTGAACTAATTGTTTTAGCTTCAGCTAGTGAGGAAATAAATTGGTTGAGACATTTGTTAATACAAATAACTTATTTTGAAAATCCAATTCCTCCTATATTAATTCATTGTGATAGCGTAACACCCCGCATTTTTGGGCTAAAATTCAAATCGTTGTTGTAAAATATGCAGACCGGAACCCAATTATTTTATGTCTATATATGTGTGATGATCAATACTATAGTTTAAAAATGTCCTATTATATCATTCAAGGTCATAAAAACCTCCAAACTCAAAGATGAGTTGAGAACACTTCTATTGATTAAGTTTTAGTGAATGATTCATATTAGGTCAAATTTAAATGACTATTACTTCTTGTACATAATGAGTTACGTGTCCTACCTTATATAATATAAAATATCTTTGAATCCTCTTTCCAACGCATTTGGTTTCACCTTAAACCAATATCGAATCAAAAAGTTATACCCATTTTACTACAGCATGTCAGCCTATCAACAAAGTGACGACATGAGCTGAAAGGCCGTCACCTATGTGACGACTTATCAGCCCAATCCATCAGCCTTAGGCAAAAAAATATCAAATCCAGCTTCTAAGTAATGACCGGGGATGACGGGTGTTAGTGTTTTTGCCCTGATTTTCTTACCAAATTTAAGTTTTATTTTTCTTGAAAAAAAAATAAAAGTAATACCATAATTACTTTTACTTTTCTTGAAAGAAATATATAAATTTTTTTCATATTTGGGTAACCTCTTTCTTGGAGGAATGGTTTTGGACCTCTATAAATAGCAAAACTCCTTTCTCATATCATAACACAATACCATTCACAATGTTGTTTTTAAAGAGTCTAGTTTATAGAGGGATTTTCATTGTTTTTATATTTTTTAATATTAGGTTTTATATATAGGACAATTGGACAAATAATATAATAATATTAAGTTCTTAGTATTGTTTTATGTGTCTTCTAAATTATCGCCACAATGGTTTGTAACAATTAGCTTCCACATGACGCCCTCTCGATTTTGAACCCAACAAGTGGAATCAGAGCTACGATTCAAAGATCCAGTGATTTGGTAAAATGAGGTTGAAGACAAGTTCAAAGCGATTCAAATCAATTTGCAATCAATTTGATGATAATAAAGATATATGCCTAAAAAAGCTACATGTCGAGAAAAAGTTTCAAACAAATTTTCAGAGATCTTGCTGCTAATCACTCTTTAAAATCAAAATGAATTTTCAACCCAATTTTCAACTAATACTTGCTTTAACGCTTGGACTCCTTTCAACTCATGCATTTATTTTTAATGCATGAGCTTCACTCTTTACCTGTGCTCACTTCCAATGCACAAGGCTCAACTTTTAACCCTGATTACTTATAACACAAGGCTCCAATAATGTTAACCCATGCTTTTATTTTTAACGCACAGGGCTCCAATTTCCAACCCATATCAATTTTTAATCATGGTAAGCAGAAGTGGTATATGAAGATCGTGTGAAGAAGGAGGATCAAGAATATGCCGTCAAAGAAAATCAAGTCAAAAGGGAGAGGTTTGTTAGGGTTTTTGCCCTGATTTTCTTACCAAATTTAAGTTTTTTTTAGAAGAAAAATAAAAGTAATACCATAATTACTTTTACTTTTCCTTGTAAAAAAAATACAAAACTTTTTCATATTTGGGTAACATCTTTCTTGGAGGAATGGTTTTGGACCTCTATAAATAGAAAAACTCATTTCTCGTATCATAACACAATAGCATCCACAATGTAGTTTTTAAAGAGTCTAGTTTATGGGGAGATTTTATCTCGCATTGATTTTGTGTTTTTTAATATTAATTTTTATATGTAGGCCAATTGTCCAAATAATATAATAATTAGTTTTTAGTATTATTTTATCTATCTTCTAAATTGTCACCACAATGGTTTGCAACAATTACCTTCCGCATGACACCCTCTCGATTACGAACCCAACAACGGGCCGTCACCTAAGTGATGACTTATCACACCAAGTCATCACCCTGAAGCCGTAAATGATAATTTTAGCCACAAAGTGATGACTTATCAACCCAAGTCGTAACCTATGACCTCACTCGATCAACATCACCCTTAAACAGTTTTGGAGGGGTATTTTGGTCTTTTACCTCACCTCCCTTGGCTTATATCCCTCAAGAAGCATAGATTTCTCCTATTTTCATCAGTTAAACATCTCAAAATCCTCTCATACACTCTCAACAAAAAGATTAGGGTTTCTTTTCAAGATCACCTCCCAAAAATAAGATTCAAGCCCTTTTCAAGAAAACCAAGAAATTATAATTCCCAATCCAAGAACATTCAAGAAAAGTCAATTATCTTTCATTATTAAAGCTATAAGGTATGTTAGATGTTCATCCATGGGCCCTTTTCACCCATGGAGTCCAAGAATCCATCTTTTATGTTTTAAACCATGAAATTAGATGTTTATAATGATTTCTCTCCACGAAGCTTTTATGGATTTTGATTATACATGATGTTTACAATCTATTTTTATTGAAATCAGCCCTTATTACATATTTTATGAATTTTTTCCATGAACTTACTCGAATTTCAAATTTTTATGATGTTTCTATAAAAGTATTGGTGATATTAAACCTTATATGCTTGAATGGGTTGTTTGTTGAATTTAAACCCTAATTGGTAATCTTAAAAGTGAAATCATGCTACAACTATGAGTTTTAAAACTATTCCCATGCTTAGTTTAAACCATGAATTTCAAGTGTTAGATGAAATGTCTAAATGATTGGGATTTGAACAATGACTACTTATTACATGTTACAAGTTAAAATTTTGGAATGTGTTTTCAAGTGAAATACATTATAGTATGTTTTAAAAATTATGGTTTCCATATCAGGTTCGTGAGAATTCAAAATAAATCCTCAGTTTATGATTTTGTCATGTGATCGTGGTATCTCATCATGTCTAGAAATATCCTTATGTTAAAGTCTTGTTCTCCATGTATTTGATGAAATGCTTATGTGAATAATTTTGAACAAAAACTTCCTTCCATGGTTTGAAATCTTTCATGTGACCATGTTGTTAATGTTATCGAGTCCTAGGATTTATGAATATCTAAAATTTAGCAGTTTACTTAGTCTCAATAGTTTCATAATAGCTTCAGACGTGTATGAGCATTATCAGTTTAGTCAGTTATCATATCTCTCATACATAGAATAATTTAGTAATTTGAGTCAATTCCCTCTTCATTTAATCTTAGCTTAGTCCCTTAATCAGTGTCAGTCCAGTTGGGAGCAGGATTTAGCACCAAGAGAACCCAGGGATGAGGGTATTCCTGTTAGTCTAGGGTTTGACCCTTAGTATCAATTCCTAAGTTACAGAACTATGTAGCCAGCATAGGTTGAGATATATTCCTGCCAGATGAGAGTTGAAACATCTCACATGAGTTTTCCTGCCAGTGAGGGTAAACAAAATGTCTTCCTTCCAGATAGGGTTGACTTACAACCATTGTTAGTACCCGTGGCACGGTACTAGCACACTTCCAACTGGGGTCACAGGTTGGACCCCGATCAGCTCAACTGGGGCACGTTGGTTAGATGATACCTCCCACAGTTTTAGTTTCAGTATCAATAAAGGACCCAATTAAGTTTTCCTTGACCATAGCATACAATTTATCAGTTATTCTGTTATCAGATTTCAGTATTTAAATTACAAATTATATTATTATATGCTTGGTCATGAATTCTTAAATTTTACATCTTTCATGCGTTTATATTCATTATTCTCATGCTACTTCATGTATGTTTTCTAAGTTACTTATTATCATTCAGCTAGTTATTACTTCATGTTCAGTAATCCCATGCTATTAGTTAGTTGGTTATCATTTATGCACATAAACCCATACATCTCAGCCTTATATCATTTAGCATACCAGTAGATTCAAAGTACTGATCGGATACTCATTTCTTGCACTATGATGTTTCATATCATAGGTTTGGACGCTTAGGTTTTCGACCATACCTACTTATCCCAATGCACTAGTAGCAGTAGCAATGGTGAGTCCTCATGTTACTACAACCAATTATATTTATTTTAGTTTCTCAGTTTTAGAGGACAGTCAGAGTTAGTTGGGGACTCATCCCATCAACTCCTCAGTTATTCAATTAAAGACTTTCAGACTAGTACAGACAGTTAATCAGTTTTTAGTTATTATTATCAGTGTTGTTTTGCAGAGATAAGCAGAATCATGACTTAAAACCTCATGGAAATTTCAGTTAAATTTCCGCAAAATAAATCTTTTGTTATCAGTTTTATTTATTTCCCACAGTCGGTACCAGCTCATGGGTTAGCTTGGGGTCTTTTGGGACCGTAAACATCGTAAGGCGACCAGAGTATATTTTTGGGTCGTTAAAAACTTGATATCAGAGCCTAAGGTTTTAAAGAGTCCTACGGAGTCTAAAATTTACGTTGATTAGAGTATTGTGTAAGTTTGTGAAGCGCGCCATACTTACGGGCAAGAGTTTACAAGGCATTTTAGGAAATATTTCCCTTCTTTCAGTGTTCTTATCATGCGAATGAGAAGAAGCTCAAGTTAAACTCTCTATATAATCCAAATTTTTATTTCATTTATAGAATATGCCTCCTAGAAAGACTAACGAGAGAAGAATCAAAAACCAGCCAGCCCCTCCGCCCGTTCAAGAAGTTCTCTTGAATAAGCATGTTTCCCATGCAGAGTTCAAAGCTGTATTCACCACTCTATATTACTCCATAAAAGCCCAAAATATGTGGATAGTTGTTGTTCAGGGAAACCCATTGGCCAGTACTGCCGCTACCAAAATTTAGGACTTTACCCGAATGATTCCTCCTTTATTTTTGGGATCTAAGTTTGAACAGGATCAATAGGAAGTCCTGTACATAGTGCAGAAGGTAACATACATCATGGGGGTAACATACAGCGAGAGTGTAGAGCTAGCTACTTACTATTTATTAGATGTAGCTCATACCTTGTTTAAGTAGTGAAATAAGGATAGGGGTGCCGATGCAGGGCCTATAGAATAGGAGAAGTTTGCTACAGTCTTCTTAGATAGATTTTTCCCTTTGGAGCTAAGAGAGGCTAAGCTTTTAGATTTTATTAATCTGAAGTAGGGAAACATGAGTGTGATAGAGTATTCCCTCAAGTTTACTCAGCTAGCTAGGTATGCTACTTATGTGGTGGCTGATAATAGGTCTAGAATGAGTAAGCTTTTTTCTGGTGTAGCTGATAGTGTTATCAAGGAGTGTAGGACTGGTATGTTGATTAGGGAGATGGACTTGTCTAGGCTCATGGTTCATTCTCAGCAGATTGAGAAGGAGAAAGATAAAGAAAAGGAAAGGGAGAATAAGGGGGTCTATGACAATTAGTTTTAATTTTTCTTAACCTAAGTCAGAGAGTGGTAATCGTTCTTAGTTTCGTTAGAAGTTTTTAGCCCCAGATTCTTCTTTAGATAGTGCACCAGTACCAAGGTTCAGGAATGGCAGTCATGATGGGGAGCCCAGCTCCAAAACCTAGGATAGTGTGAGTAGTAGCTGTACCAATCTACTTTACAGAGAGTATGGCAGGAATCATAAAAGTGTGTGTAGAGTAGGCAGTGATGTGTGTTTTGGATGTGGCAAGTTAGGCGATAGAGTCAGAGAATATCCTAAGGCTGGTCAGCAAAGTCAGCACAGTTATTTTTTAGTCCCATCTGATCGCCCGACTCTGCAAAGCGCGACTTCTAGTGTCACCAGTGGTCAATGTTAGAACAGACTTTTTGGACTTCACTCTCATCATTATCAGGAAATCTCTTCTGATATGGTTATCGGTATGTTACAAGCCTTTAATCTTTGTTCTTATGCTTTATTAGAACCTAGAGCCTTATTTTCCTTGTCACTCAGTATATAGTTGTTAATTTTGATGTCAATCCTGATACTCTAGTAGAGCCCTCCTCAGTGTCTACCCCAGAATATAAAGTAAAGAGGTGATAGTTTAGTTTAGAGTTGTTTATTAAGTAGTTCACAGACTTAGAATGATGGCTTTAAGCTAAGGTGAGATGATAGAGTAAGTAACCAAGTCGGCTCTCAGATCCTAGTAGTGATGCCAGTATGTGTAGAAAAGAAGTAGGGAAGGATAATGCCCAACCCGTTCTTATATCAGTACAAGGTTCCTCAGTCATCATGATATTTTCTCATGCCTTACATGTCAGTTCCATAATCATAGTTCATGTTCATGTACATCATAAAGAATCATGTACGCTTCCAGTACCTAGTATAAGGAGTTCCAGTTTGCTCGGTAGTACATATCATGTTCGATAAATTTATGAACTCTAAATTCAGGTCATGTATCTCATGACTTATGTACTTATTCATTACAGTATGTTCAGTTCTATTACTCATCTTACATACCTAATGATTAGTGAAATTCAGATTCATGTCATGCATGTCCTCAGTTCAAACCTCTTTGATGAATTCATATAATTAAACCTCTATTCCTCATACCTCAGTTTTGCACCCTATATATTCAGTCATAATTCATTTCATAAGTGTCCAATGAATTATCTGAGTCTTTCCTGAGTAATTTAGCCAAGTTAGTATCATTTGGGAGTCAAAACTATCCCAAGGGGGGGATATGGTAATACCCCGAGATTTCAAATCCCGAACCTCTAAACTTTTCTTTATGAAACCAGATCCATCCAGAATTAGTTGTTACTTATAAGTTGTCTCTCTCTCTCTTTTCTATCCCATCCTTATAACAATTCTCATGTCATTGCATGCGTTCAAGAAATCAATTCAGCTTATGATACTTAGTTCATATGTCATATTTCAGACCCTATTATGTAATCATGTTTTCACCATGTATACTCATCTTGTAACCTCAATTCCTCAGTATTATCAGCTTAACCAACCTCATTCGAGGATGAATGTTCCCTAGGGGGAGATATTGTAACACCCCACATTTTTGGGCTAAAAGTCAAATCGTTGTTATGAAATATGTAGACCGGAACCCAATGATTTTATGTCTATATATGTGTGATAATCAATACTATAGTGTAAAAATTTCCTTTAATATGACTCGGGGTCGTAAAAATTTCCAAACTCAAAGACGAGTTGAGAACACTTCTGTTAATTATGTTTTAGTGAATGATTCATCTTGGGTCAAATTTAAATGACCATTAATCCTTGTACATAATGAGTTGTGTGCCCTACCTTATTTTAAATAAAAGATCTTTGAATCTTATTTCCAACGCATTTGGTTTCACCTTAATCTGATATCAGAGCAAAAAGTTATACCCACTTTACTTCATCATGTTAGCCTGCCAAGAAAGTGACGACCTGAGCTGAAGGTCCATCACCTATGTGACGACTTATCAGCCTGTCATCAGTCTTTGGTAGAAAAACATCAAATCTAGCTTCTAAGTGAAAACCTGGGGTGACAAGCCATCACCTAAGTGATGACTTATCATACCAAGTCATCACCCCTAAGCCGTAAGGTATAATTTCAACCATAAAGTGATGACTTGAGGTGATAAGCCATCACCTAAGTGATGACTTATCAACCCAAGTCATCACCCATGACTTCACTTGATAAACATCACCCATAAATAGTTTTAGAGGGGCATTTTTGTCTTTTACCTCACCTCCCATGACTTATAACCCTCAAGAATCGTAACTTTCTACTATTTTCATCAGTTAAACATCTCAAAAATCCTCTCACACACTCTCAACAACAAGAGTAGGATTTCATCCCAAGATCACCTTCCAAGAACAAGATTCAAGACCTTCTTCAAGAAAACCAAGAACTTATAATTCCTAATCCAAGAACGGTCAAGAAAAGTTAAAGAATCCATGGGCCCTTTTCACCCATAGATGTTAGATGTTCATTCATAGGCCCTTTTCACCCATGGAGTCCAAGAATCTATCTTTTATGTTTTAAACCACGAAATTAGATGTTTATAATGATTTTTCTCCAAGATGCTTTTATGGATTTTGATTATACATCATGTTTACAATCTATTTTCATTGAAAGCAGCCCTATTACATATTTTATAAATTTTGTCCATGAACTTACATGAATTTCAAATTTTTATCATGTTTCCATGAAAGTATTGGTGATATTAAACCTTACATGCTTGAATGGGTTGTTTGTTGAATTTAAACCCTAATTGGTGAATTTAAAAGTGAAATTATGATATTACTACAACTTTTAAAACTATGCCCATGCTTAGTTTAAACCATGAATTTCAAGTGTTTAATGAAATCCCTAAATGATTGGGTTTTGAACAATGACTACTTATTACCTGTTACAAGATAAGATTTTGGAATGTGTTTTCAAGTGGAATGCATTATAGTATATTTTAAATATTGTGGTTTCCATATGAGAATTTAGAATAAACCCTCAGTTTATGATTTTATCATATGATCGTGCTATCTCATCATGTCTAGAAATATCCTCATGTTAAAGTCTTTTTCTCCATGTATTTGCTGAAATACTTAAGTGAATAATTGTGAACAATAATTTTCTTCTATGGTTTAAAGTTTTCATGTGACCCTGTTGTTATTGTTATCAAGTCCTAGGGTTATGAATACCTGAAATTTGGTTGTTTACTTAGTCTCACTAGTTTTCAAATAGCTTTACACTCATATGAGCATTATCAGTTCAGTTAGTTATCATATCAGTCAAACTTAGAATAGTTTAGTAATCTAAGTCAATTCCCTTATTAGTTAAGCTTAGCTTAGTCTCGTAATCAGTGTCAGCCCTATTGGGAGTAGGATTCAGCACCGAGCAAACACAAGGATAAGGGTATTCCTATTAGTATAGGGTTTGAACCCTAGTAGAAATCCTTGAGTTATAGAACTATGTAGACATCGTAGGTTGAGATATATTCCTGGAAAATAAGGGCTGACACATCTCGCATGAGTTTTTCTGCCAGTGAGGTTTGACAAAATATCTTCCTGCTTGATAGGGTTGACTCACAGCCATTGTTAGTACCCATGGCACGGTATTAACACCCATCCTACTGGGTCACAGGGGCTCAGACTAGGGTATGTTGGTTAGATTATACCTCCCATAGTTTCAATTTCAGTATTTAGTAAAGGAGTCAGTTCAGTTTTGCTTGACCATAGCATATAGTTTATCAGTTATTCAGTTATCAAATTTCAGTATTTCAGTTACAGACTATATGTATTATATTCTTGATTATGCATTCTCAGATTTTACACCTTTCATGCATTTATATTTAGTATTCTCATGCTAACTAGACAGTTCCTGCTCCATGCATGTTTACTAAGTTACTTCATATCATTCAACTAGTTATTACTTCATGTTCAGTTATCCCATGCTATTCATTCAGTTGGTTATCATTTATGCACATAAACCCATGCATCTTATCCTTACCTCATTTAGCATACTAGTACATTAAAAGTACTAATCGTATACATGTTTCTTGCACAATAATGTTTCATATCATTGGTTTAGATGCTCAGGTTCTCGATCGTACCTAGTTATCGCAGCACACCTATAACATCAGCAGTGGTGAGTCCTCATGTTCTGAGAACCAGTTATGTTTATTTTAGTTTCCCAGCTTTAGCAGATATTCGGAGTTAGTTGGGAACTTATCCCATCAACTCCTCAATTATCAGTTAGAGAATTTCAGACTAGTACAGACAGTTAGTCAGTATTCAGTTGTTATTATTAGTGTTGTTTTGCAGAGATTATCAAAATTATGAAATAAAACCTTATGGCAATTTCAGTTAAATTTCTACAAAATAAATCTTCTGTTATCAGTTTTATTCAGTTCTCATAGCAGGTACCAGCTCATAGGTTAGCTTGTGGTCTTATAGGGCTGTAAGCAATGTGTGGCGACCAGGGTGTATTTTTGGGTCATTACAGATAGCATCACTACAATTGGTAGAGCTCAAAACTGTTATTACAATGGTAAATCCATGCCTATAAGGATAAAATACAGTGATGTGAGCTCATTTTGACAAATGGTACCATTAATGTTGATTATGTCAAATCTTGTGATAATCTTTTGGATCCATTGACTAAGGCCTTAGAAAGAGAAAAGGTCTGGAGCACATTGAACGGGATGGAATTAAAGCCTATTGTATTTTGAGTTATATGTTAGGATACCCAACCTTGGGACTAAAGATTCTATAACCAGGTTCAATGGAAAAAACAAATCGCATAATGGCTTGTTGTGAAAAATGCACTTTTTTATCCCTCCATATGGTGTGAGTGTATTAACCTGTAATGATGGTGAGGTTGAGTTTAAAAAACTCTTAATGAAAATCTATAGCTTGTATGAGTAGGGTGATAAATTAAAAGAGCACTCTCGATAAATTTCACCTATTTGAGTATGGAGGTAGGCCACTTCCTATGAGAATTCGGCTCATTCTCAAAAAGACACTCATTAAAACCAGGATAGCACAAGGCCATAATGTGCTGGATATAAAGTTTGTGTCAACACATTGACTATTATGTGTAAGTAGTAACTTTTTATTTCCCCTAAGCAGTTATAGTTCAAGTCTGAGACCACTACGACTCTGGAGTAAAAAATACTCTTTACTAAGAATAGGTTCAATGCAGAGCACACCTTCATTATGCATAGTAGTCTTCCTTTAACTAGTAGACTCTCTTATAAATATTAAAATGAGTGGGGGATTTATGTTATTTTATTATTTTAACATTATTATTATTTAATATTACTATGCATGGTCTTGGAGGTCATGTAGCATAATGGTGCATTACTCTTTCTGTTATAATTTTTCTTGTAATGCATCACAAGAAATGTTTGAAAGCATGTAGTAAATTGTTGGACATCTCTTCTGCACAATGAAATTATAAGTTGTTACTTCTTTGGATTTAATTGCCTTGTTTAAGTCATATAATAATATTTCTTTTACGTTGTATGACTGGTTCTTTGAGCTTTTAACCTCCTTCTTTTAACCTCAATTCATTTGAGTTTATCTATGTCTTTAATCACAATGTTTAGTGGGATATAATGTGGACATAAGTTTCATGTAACTCTTGTAACTTCCACTCTTTATTCCTCTATTACCGTACTCTTTATGTGTTGTAACTCTTGTAACCATTGTTAATCTTCCCGTTTATTCTTCTTATTAATTGCATAGAAGATTTCTTAACCTATAAATAGAGGTGGTCTTTCATAGTTTTGGGACAGATAAGATATTATAAAGTTCCCAAAAAAGTTAGTAAAAAAGAGAGTTTATTAATTGATGGGAGGTGTTCTTTTTGTGGAGCTTTGAACTCAACTCTTGTCAAAGTGTAGAAGAATGAATTTTGAAATTTCAATTGTAACACATAAATGGTATAGAGGGAGTACCATATATTGTTACCTTTATGCAATTGTACTTTTTTCAAAAACATTTTTATGATCTTTGCCATATTTCAAGTATTCAAGTAAAATTTAGTTACAAAACATTTCAAAAAGTCATAAATATTTTTTCATCCGACCAAGCAACTAATGGCTAGTCTGGTCAACACCACCACCACGTCCAGCTCTATCCATAATTTCCAAAGGATGGACACTATTATGAAAATATGTATTTCGAGCGCTTATTCACACATATATATTTAAATATTTTTTGAAAAAACATAAACTACTATATATAATCTAGGGAAGAGGAGTATGGGTTCATGTGAACCTAGTGATCCCACCTAGATTTGTTAAATACAGTTGAGAACTAAAATTGGTGAGAAACAAACAAACTCAAGAGAACCAGAGTTTGTTGCTAAATGAATGATAAATGCAAAGGCAATAATATACAACTAGAGATTGAACTTTAGATGTACTAAACCTTCTACTTTAATTCTTAAGAACTGATCTGAGGTTGATTTATGCACCTCAACATTGTTATCCAAAAGGGTCCCTTGGATGAGGGACAATCTCTCTGAAAATGATAGGCCTGACCACAACCATAGCACACAAGAGTCTATATAACCACTTTCCTGTGTGAAATTTCTAATAGGTGCTGCAATGAGGATGCGACCTAATTTGCTTGAGCTACACTACCCAGAGACTGAGGGCCCCGTATCCTTGGCCCAATATTGGAATGAAATCGCTGGTTGCTTATGGGCTTAGGTGTAGATGCACTAGTTAATGACTGCACATTACCTCAAAATTTCTGCTTGGATAATTTCTTGCCCCATTTTCTACCTTATTGCTGGCTGACATCCTGATCTACTGACATAACCCTCTTAATTTACCTCTCCTATATCTCTGCCTTTTTCTTATTCTTTTCCTCTACCTACAGCATATACACTACCAACCTAGATATATCCATATCACTATTTAACATTGCCATCTTATATTCTAGCATCATATCATCAGAAAGACCGGATAGGAATATTCTCATACGAGATCCCATATTGGACACCAACTCCACGATATAACGATACAGTTGGGTGAAATTTTGTGCATACTCTTTAACACAAATCTTACCCTACTTTAGATTCACAAACTTCTCATTCTTAGCTTCCCTCAACTCCCAAATAAAGAAGTGGTCAAGGAAAGCGTCATAAGACTCTCCCATACTGCTGGTTCTATATTTTTACCTCTCAACTCTTCCCACTTATCATACCACTGATAAGACACCCTTTTTAAATGATAGGCTGTAAATTCTTCCCTCTCTATATCACTAGCATTCATAACTATATATTATTTTTCATCTCATTCATAAATTCATAATGATAGTCCTCCACATTGTAACATAAAAATTTCAAAGGATTCAGCCTCATAAATTGGCTAATCTGAGTGACATTAGATGAACCAGTGACAGAACCAACATTACCAGACTGATAGGACCGCGATTCCATAAATTGAGCAAGCACGTGAATTGATATATAGAACTCAACATTTGATACCTCTCTATGTGGAGACTGAGTACAGTTGATGCCAGTCCTAGGTGCTCGAGGAGGAAGGGTTAGGGCTGGTGGAACATTAGGAGGAAAAGTGAAATCAGGAGTACAAGATCTATACTGAGTCTGCATCCCATGAGTAAAACGAACCTCCTAAATATTTTTCCAGTAGGGGTAGAGAATTCAACTGTGTTTCTCTGAACATTAAATCTTCATAGAGGGATGATCTAAAATGTGGAAAGTTAAAAGTTAGGAGAATTCCATTGTAACTAGACTCTCGAGCAAGAACTAGAACATGAAGAATATTAAACATCCCTAAATTCCTCATAGCCTCCCTCTTATAAATGTGGCGTGCTACACACCCATAAAAGTGACTCTACTCGACACGACTTTGTAGATACCCTAGGACCCTAAATCTTGTATTAATACCAAACTTGTCACATCCCAAGATGAGGCCCTGGCCGTAATGGTCATCCCAAACCACAAAGATATAAGAAGGACCCTTAGCATAGATCAAAAGCATAATTCATAATAATTGAAAAAAATATAAGGAAACTCAAGGAAGTCGAAACAACAAGCTTTAACTTGACAACATAACCAAACATCTATCTAATCTAGTCTATAAAGCCTATACTAATGAATAACTGTCTAGGCCGGGACAAGGCTTCCCATCGGATCATAAAACAGAAAGAAAACTGAATATCTAAATTGAATGCCACATGAAGGATGGACGTCTCACCAAATCTATATGCTTCAGGAGATTCTAATGCTAGACCACATGACTGAGCCTCAGAACCTACATTATGAGATAATTTAGCTTCCCTAGGACTGTCAATACTTGGAATGTATTGGCATGTATAGTGAAAATGCTGTACAAAATATCATGACAACATGTAAATGTAGGTTTCAGTTCAAAAGCTGATTTCTCAGACTTAATTTTGATTCCTATAATTCTGAGCTAGGTGTCATACCCGACATGGTCTAAAAAAATCCATGGGCTATGTAGGGTCTGACTTTGACTTGGTTTTCAAGCCTCCAATTTTAGTATAACGCAAGGATTAGAGTGTCTAGTATGGTATACCAATCATAAAGAAAGTATACAATGATTATCCATACTCAGGAAAAAGTCAATCTTGAGTTGGCAAAATACAATTTTGGGCTATGGGCCTTGCATACCTATGCCTTTTAGGTTAGCCACTTAACTCTCTTTAATATTATATTGTAGCCATTTTAGAAACATGAATCTTTCTTAAAATATAGTCTGTAGTCTAAAGGGAAATTGTCTGATTTGGTATCGTCACACCTAGACTTGCAAGACTCATATGCCATATTTTATATTCTATTTTATCTCTTACATGTCATGAATCTTTGACCACCATAAGGTATTTAGAAAGCCAAATAGTAAAGTTTTTCAAGTCAATAGGATGTTTTAGGTAAAAATATTTCTCATTCATGAATCTTGTAAAAGCTTTAGGAGAAAACTCACCCCTCTTTAGTTGTATTCAAATATCCACCATAGAAAAGGTCAAGCAACATGAACATGAGTAATACTCTTCAAAAACCATTCACATGAATAATTAAGTAAAGGAAACCATTTACAACCTTATTCATTTCATCAATCACAATGTGTGTGTATATAGATACATATATACACACACTTGACAAAATTGCATAATTGAGGCAAAAGTGCAAATCTGAAAACATGTTCTTTTAGTAAAATGGAATCACATAATTTAAACACTAAAAAGAGTTTAAAAGATTGTAAATTAAAACCTATGGATTTTAGGTTTTTTTACACAGCTTTGATAGAAAGAAATTGAACAAAAGTTAACTCTTCTACACATCTTGCTAATTTCTTGACTCAAATAAGGAGAAGAGAATATTCTAATGTTGATTTAGGGTCAATCAAAATTAGGAAAAATATAATAGAATACCAGGGGATGATTTTAGGTGTATAAGGACCAAAATAATCCAATGGACACTTAAAGATTTTGGAAAACCAGCGGGAAAACAGGGGGAAGGGGGGATCACATTATAGGTGGCCCCCTTGCATTGCAGGGCCATACACGTGGGTGAGGTAGTGGCCTCCCACATCGCAGGGTCCCTAATGTGCTAGATTTTTGTAGCATATTTTAAGGCTTTCTAACTTGAAATAATTGTAAATTCTTAAGTAATTATTGGTGTTTTTGATGTTATTTCTTAAGATTTTGTAGGAAAGTTAAGATGCATGGAAATAAATAACAATGGAGTAGAAGAGCTGAAATCTAGTGTAAATAAGCTGAAGTGTAGCTAACGTCAATTTTGAAGCACCGTCATACAAGGGATAGACTGTCAAAGTTGCTGTCAAGCTTAGACAGAACCTAAGAAGATGATATGAAATGGGATGATGTTTGGGATAGGCAGTCAAATATGTCACATGGCGTCAAAATCGTTGTTATTCAGAGGCAGAGTATGTTGATTTTCAGTGAAGTTGTGATGGCAGTTTTCACGCACCGTCAAGTTTTTGACACGCCGTTAGGTTTGGTGTCTGAAGAATCAGAAGATAAAAATTCACTGGAATCTTTAACGACATCTCTCACACATCGTTAGGTATCTGACGCATCGTCAAAGGCATCATTGTCTAATCCAAACAGAAAACTAAAACTTTAATTTTATTTCCTTATTTAGGTTTGAGTATGTAAAGACTTGTTTTAGGGTTTTTAAAAGGTGGATCATTGTCTATAAAAAAAAGAGATGTTGGGAAGAGAAGCACGTACATTGCTCTCTTTCACCAAATATTCTTGTTGTTTCTTATCAACAATTTTTGGGTTTCTACCTTGTGATAAAATTGAAGAAACTACTTGTTATTTTCCATCCATTCGTAAGTTTATACTTAGCATCATGAATTCAACTTGTTATTTCGTTCAACAAATCATGAGCGGCTAATTCCATTAGCCGGAGTTTTGGGATCCATGAAGTAGGGTTTGATGGGTTACTAGGTATTTAACGAATTCAAAGAGTAGTAGAACGTCTTAAAATTCTGTTATTTTAACTGAAATCTATTGGTTTCAAACATTAGATTATTTCTTATGTTTTATTTGCTTCTAACGGAGAAATAGACTAGAGGTTGTAAATTATCAACAGGGACTCAGAAGCTACCAACCTTCTATTTAATGATTGATGATGTAACTTCATTAATCTACCTGAGATAACAACCTATTTGAAATAGATAAGTTATCTAAGTTTGAGAGAATTAGATAATAAATTGTCTGGTAAGGTAGAGAGATAAGTCAGAAAGTATCATATCAAGGATAGTCTGCTGTTTTATTTACTTCAAGAATCCCAAGCACTACCTAGTACCTGTATAGTCCCAAAAGCCATGGTGAACATAACTCTGGTTTCCATTTATATTGATTACAAACATTAATATTGAAGTGACAACATTACTTGATAGTTTCAAAACCCCCATCTTAATTTTATATTTTTGTACCATTTGTTTGAATTGAACTTGTAGCTATAGCTTCAAATTAGCTTAATCGCCACTCACATTGTTCCCTGTGGATTCGACCCCGACTCCAAAGTTGGGTAAATATATTGATGATGACCTCCTTACACTAATTTGAGGTGTAAGTTGAGCATTATCAAAAATGGAGTCGTTGCTGGTGAACAATTTGGCATATTGAGTTAGTTTGGAATTTTAGCTTACTTGCTTGAATTCAAACTTGTAAATATTTTTTTGTGATTTCCTTTGTTTCTTGTGTTAGGTAGATTTTCTTTATTTTTGTTTATTTATTACTATGGCATCATGGAATGAATGTAAGTTTGATGGTTGGAAATCTTATCTGGATGATCCATGTCCATATTGTGATAGACCTCACTTTTGGTAAGATTGTAGATATGCTCTCCAGAGAGAGATGTGCGCACCATATCCATCCTACCGGGAGTATAATTGTTCTTTATGTTGTGGTCAAGATAGATATTTGAGTGATTCCCCAAATGCCCCTTACCCCTATTGCGCTAGCTCGAGTTCTAGATCTTCTTATGAGTATGATAGGTCTTATGGTCAAGAAAAGGAAGAACGCAGCACTGGAAAGAGTGACATTGAAGCTATGCTTCAACTAATGTTGGACCGTATAGACACAACGAATGATACTATATGTGACATACGTCAAGACATTAGGGAATTTAACGAGGGAAGTGAAAGGATAATAGAGATAGATATCGAGGTCAATCATCCAAAACACTTTTCTATATTATGTTTAGATGATATCTTGTCTATAGAATAATTTAAAATAATGGAAGAGTATGACGATGAAGAGAAATATTCCTATACTGATGATGAGGTTGATGTTGATCAACCCTTGGAGATTTCCCAACCAACCGAGCCAACCATGAGGGATTATGCCAAGGTTGAAGAAATGGTGCTAGAGGCAAAAGAAGAAGCCAAGCCAATCTCTTATGAAAACTCTAGCCCAATTCAAAGTAAAAATGTTGAGAAGATGAATAAAAGTGAGTGTGTAGAGGATAGTGTAAATTTTGAAGTAGGATTTGTTGGGCCACACAAGCATTTTTCCACATTATGTTTAGATGATATCTTGTCTGTGGAATCATCTAAAATAGTGGAAGACTGTGAAGATGAGGAACAAGAATCCTATATTCTTTATTTTACACTTGATAAGCAACACAAAAACACACCTTGCTTTAAAGATGAGTTGTTTACCATGAATCATCCATTACTAGGCTTCTTAATCTTTGTACCACCTCCCTATGAGAGAGACAAAAAGGTGGACTCTAAGTTAGAGGTGAATTTCATATCCTTAAGATGGAGGAAAAAACTGAGTTGGGTCATGCCGCAACACTAAATTAGGCGCTTCTTGAGAGGCAACCCAGGGTGTTTTGTTGTTTGTATTCATATTGTGTGATTGACATTAGATCTTCACACCCATGGTGCCACATGTATGTTTCTAACTCTCTTGTTTTGGATATATGCGTTGGGAACACTACATGATATTAAATTGAGGGTGAGGCTATTTGTGGGTGTGATATCCTCATTGGGTTTTTGTTGCTATGCCTCTTTTCTCCGAAGTCTTGTTCCTAGTAGAGACGGCATGTTTAGGCGTATTGTGTTTGTTTTGTGATATGTTAAGGTTAACTGGAGAAAAATAAGTATCTAGAGCAGTTGACATATTTTTATTGATTTTTAAGACTGATAAACACCTCTCCATTGGTCTATTTTATAACTATGTGATATGCATTTATATGTGGCTACTGTGAATCTTTTTATGGCATTAGTACTAGGGACATGATAATCACTGCTAATAATTTCATGAACCGAATGGGTAGTAGCTTGTGATGTACCATTGTGCCATGTGGGTGTGAGGTCTTACTCAATTCCCTGTGTGTGTTGAATCTAGAACTTTCCCAGTTAGACTTACCTTGGTTGAAAGATAGGGGTTAGGAAAGGATCATAGGCCATTTTGATTTTTAAGTTATTTTTTTTTTGCCTAAATGACCTTCCCTGTATGCATGATATCTCTTGATCCCTATTTTGAGCTTGAATTGACCATTTCTTTCTGTGACACCTATCACCTTCCCATTTAGATCATAATGAACCTCTTTTGGCCCTGGTCCTCCTTAGACACTGTGCACCTTGACTTAGGTAAACAACCTACGTTAAGGGTGGCTATCATAGGGGTGCGTGATGTAAACTAGGTATGAAGAAAGGTAGAATAAAAGGAAAAGAATAAGTGAAAAAAATAAAAAGTTGGGTAGTATGGAAGAAAAATAAGAAAAGAAAAAGAGTGAAAAAGAAAAGCCACATCCATCCTGAATAATGTGTGATCAAGAAAAGGAGAAAAAAAAAAAGGTTATTAAGTGAACCCCAAAAGTCAAGGTAGTGCCAAGGAGGCTTAGTCACTCTTAATGTCATTGAATATCATACCAGCCCTTAGCCTACCTTACAAGCCAAAGCAAAGACCTATAGTGATCCTAACTTACCTATCTGGACACCTTGGTAATGAAAATAAGGGCAAGCATATGGTATTGACATGCATTGATTGGAATTTCTTTCTGTGAGTGAGTGTCTCTTAACCATCCCCATATTGACATACTTGAGTTCATATATGAGTGAGGAGGGACTTCTTTGTTGTAAGGGAACATCGGTTGCATTGCTAGCTGTTTACTTGTTTGGGTAGTGTAACATGTATATATGCATGGTTATTGTTGGTGAATTGATGCCATATCTTGATTCCTTTGGGTCACATTGTTAATCTTCATTGATATACACAATTGGATTTAAAAGTAATTGAACGTAGAGAGTGGCACGAGTTTTGATCTAAACTTGATAATAAACTGTGATAGGTATTTTATGTGTCTCTTGGTTAAGCATTGTAGTATGGTGTTATGTAGTTGCTTGAGGACAAGTAATTGTTTTAAGTTGAGGGTGTTGATGTGCTAGATTTTTGTAGCACATTTAAGACTTTTTAACTTGAAATAATTGTAAGTTCTTAAGTAATTATTGGTGTTTTTGATGTTATTTCTGAAGATTTTGTAGGAAAGTCAAGATGCATGGAAATAAATAATAATGAAGCAGAAGAGCTGAAATCTGGTGTAAATAAGTTGAAGTGTAGCTGACGTCAATTCTGAAGCGCCGTTATCATGGGATAGACTGTCAAAGTTGTCGTCAAGCTTAGACAGAACTTGAGAAGCTGAGATGAAATAGGATGACATTTAGGATGGGCTGTCAAATATGTCACATAGTGTCAAAATCGCCGTCATCCAGAGGCAGAGTATGCTGATTTTCAGTGAAGTTGTGACGGCAATTTTCACGCGCCGTCAAGTTTTTGACACGCCGTCAGGTTTTCCATCTGACGAGTCAGAAGATAACAATTCACTGGAATATTTGACGACATCTCGCATATGTCGTCAGGTATCTAACGCGCAGTTAAAAGATTGTCGTCTAATCCGAAGAGAAAACTAAAACTTTAATTTTATTTCCTTTTTTAGGGTTGACTATGTAAATACTTGTTTTAGGGTTTTTAAAAGGTGGATCATTGTCTATAAAAAAAAAAGGGACGTTGGGAAGAGAAGAACGTACATTTCTCTCTTTCACCAAATATTCTCCTTGTTTCTTATCAACTATTTTTGGGTTTCTACCTTGCGATAAAATTGAAGAAACTACTTGTTGTTTCCATCCATTCGTAAGTTTATCCTTAGCATCATGAATTCAAATTGTTATTTAGTTCATCAAATCATGAGCGGCTAATTCCATTAGCCGGAGTTTTGGGATCCATGGAGTAGGGTTTGATGGGTTACTAGGTATTTAATGAATTCAAAGAGTAGTAGAACGTCTTAAAATTCTATTGTTTTAACTGAAATCTATTGGTTGTAAACATTAGATTATGTCTTAGATTTTATTTGCTTCTAACAGAGAAATAGAATAGAGGTCATGAATTATCAATAGGGACTCGGAAGCTACCAACCTTCTGTTTAATGATTGATGCCGTGACTAGATTAATCTACCTGAAATAACAACCTATTGGAAATAGATAAGTTATCTAAGTTCGAGAGAATTAGATAATAAATTGTCTGGTGAGGTCGAGAGATAAGTCAAAAAATATCATAGTCAAGGATAGTCTGCTGTTTTACTTACTTCAAGAATCCCAAGCACTACCTAGTTCCTGTAAAGTCCAAAAAGCCATGGTGCACATAACTCTGGTTCCCATTTATATTAATTACAAACATTAATATTGAAGTGACAACATTACTTGATACTTTCGAAACCCCCATCTTAATTTTATATTTTGTACCATTTGTTTGAATTGAACTTGTATCTATAGCTTTAAATTAGCTTAATCACCAGTCACATTGTTCCCTGTGGATTCGACCCCGACTCCAAAGTTGGTTAAATATATTGACGACGACCACCTTACACTAATTGAAGGTGTAAGTTGAGCGTTATCAGTCCCTTCACAATGCATGTCCTGTATTCTTGCCTAAAATTTCCCAAAACACTTTGAACACATTGTAAAGTGATTTATACTCAATCTATGGATCACGTAGGCTCATTCTTAGCTCTATTTATGCGTCAAGACACTCAAAGTGTTACACGCTATCCTCCATAGACTGTACTTGTGTTATTGTATTATCTATGTTGTTGTAGCTATAATTATTAGTAATGATGGAGATAAGGATCAATAAATTGTGAAAAAAATTGGCTTAAGAAGTAATTGAAAGGGCACCAATAAAAACAAGAACCAAATAGCTAGATTACAAATCTAGACATATTAAATTACATTTATGAGTTGGAAGGAATCTACCCCATTTTTATAGAGGTAAAATGTTTTTAAAATGAGACATATAAACCCATTTTTTCCAAAACAGATCATATCATCTGTCATTCTTTACTTTGTATTCACAAATAGACAGTTCAGTAGAGACTTTCATCAAACAGCTTGCAGACATCTTTTAACATTAACAATTGCCACTACAATAATAAGAATAACATATATATATTTTGGTTTCCAAGCAAAAAAAAAATGGTGTAATAATGGAGAAGTACCTGTTTAAGGAAATGGTATAATTTTCATATAGTAGAGAGGTTACCAACATTCTGTTTCACTTATTTCTTTCCTAATAGCAAAGAGTTGGATACTCTATGTATGTTTCAAAGAGATACTTACAGTTGCAGTCGCTAGCATTCAGTGGCATAAAAGTCATAGTGCAAGGCATAGCAATAGGACGCCTACTAGGAGGTTAACTGAGCAAAGAGGAGCTGAGGGCAGCAATGAAGGGTTCTGCTTTTGACATGGACAGAGAGTATTTTTGGGAAAGAAAGAAACTTTTATTATTTATGCTTCAAGATTAAAAGTTCTTTACATATATGTACGACATTCTGTACCTTAATGTTAGTATTAATATGGATGACTATTGTATAACGTACGTACGGATGAGTTGTTTGCTTTCTCTTCTCTTTTCTCTATTTACCCCTTTTTCCCCGATTGTACGTTCCAAAGAAGCTTCTACTGCCCTTCCTTTCTAGTTTTCAAGGTCTTAAACATAAAACTTTATCAGGTGGAAGAAGTAAGATTACAAGAAATCGAAGAAAGAAACATAAAAAGTCATAGAAGGAAACAATATTGATTTTAAAAAAAAAACAAAAAAGAAGAAGAGTAGTTTATAAGCTAAAGAAGAAGACATGTTGGATTTTATGAGCATTTAATATTATCTGTATAACATTTTAGTCTCTTTTTGCTGTCTTGTCTTTTCCTCCTATGTTAGTGGATTTTTAGGCATTAAGTGGCCTAGTGTGGTGTTAATGTATTGTGCTTTACTAGCACATTAATGTTTGGCAAGAAGAGTAACATTACTCCATCAGTTGCACATCCAATTTGTGCCATTAGCTACTATCCTTGCACGTTTGAAGTAGGCATGCAATTGTTGCATTTACTTCTAACCTTTCACTGCCACAACATGCAACAGTTTTGCTCCCACTTTACTTCCCTGTGTTTTTTGGCATTTACTTTTATGAGTTAGTGGTAGGATATAACTCATGTAACTTCTATCATTATTTTCTTCGTTACTCTTGTAACATTTGTAACCTAAATGCCTTTGATCTCCCTCCTTTACTACCATTATTCATTTTATTTGAAGGATTTCTCTCCTATAAAAAGAGGTGGCCTTGCATATTTTTCAAGTACAAGATAATATAGAGTTCACAAAAGTTAGTAAAAAAGAGAGTTTATTAGTTGAAGGGAGGTGTTTTTTTGTGGAGCTTTGAACTCAACTCTTGTCCAGTGTTCTTGAGTTGTAATTTGTGAGAAGGTTGTTGTATCCTGGAGGGGACAATTCAAGAAGATTACTACTGGACCGGTGAAATAATTTGCTGCAGTGGGCTTAAATCTCCTTAATGAGAGCGAGATATCCTCCCCTCAACCAAAGAAGAAGAAGATAACTTTTATTTTTCTTCAAGAGTTTAACTAATATACAACAATGGTGTAGATTTTTTTATACGGTCTGGTATCTTAATAGGGGGAAATTTTCGCTGAGAAGCCTCTTTGAGTTCTCAATTTGCACAATGACCCCTTGTATTTTTATCATTTAAAATTTTAAAAAAAATAACTAATAAATAGACCATCATAATATACTAAAAACTATGGGACCAAAAAGTTAATGTACTCCATTTTTTCTTTCATATAATTGCCCACAAATCTATAATCTGTCGGATAGATACATAATCTCTCTGTTAGAAGAGATCTGTCAGCTTTGCATATGGTCATGAATTCTTGATTTTCTTTCTTATAAGTCCAAGATATTCATTAATATATCATATAATTTCTTTATTTTTGTAAAAGTGAATGTACCTCATATTTTCTTTCATATAATCGCCCATAAGTCTATTCTATGTCGGATAGATTTGTAATCTGTCTATTAGTAGAGATGCGTCAGCTTCACTTATGGTCATGAATTCTTGATTGTCTTTCTTATAAGTTCAAAATACTCTTTAATATATCATACTGTTGCTTTAATTTCGAAAAAATTGAATGTACCTCATATCTTCTTTCGTTTAATCGCACACAAGTCTATAATCTGTCGGATAGATACATAATATATTTCTTAGGAGAGATGCATTGACTTCACATATGGTCATGAATTCCCGCGAAAGATTTATTTGTGGGAGATTTTTTCCCATTTTAATTCAGTTGCTGACTTGTCCCTCTGTGGACTAGTTTGTAATTATTAAAACTTGTAAAAAAATTGAAATAACTAAAAAATTTAATTATTCACAAGATGGGTCATCTCCCTAAGTAAAAAAACTTATAGTCTATTTTATTAAAAAATAGACTTAAAAGATCTATTTTACAAAGTCTCCCCTTTATAGGTAATTACCATTACTAATATGTTACCACCTATTTTTCAGCTTTTCTTTCTTTTCTTATTTTTAATTCTGAAGCTCTCCCTCCTTAATCCCCCCTTTCTTTGTGATTCCAGATTTTCACTTCCCTCTCTCATATCGAAACCATCTTCTAATCTCGGCCCGTTAAATTATTTTGAGACTTTGAAATCGTTATTTGGATTCAATTTTATTGACTACTAAAAAAATTATTTTACATGATTGACTAGATGGTAAAATTATAACTTAATCTTTTTAATTGAAAATAAATTATTGTTTCTTTGTATGATGAGAATTTGATAAAATCTTTCCCTCGACATTTAGATGCAATTTTAATATCATTTAGAGATCATATTAAACTTTTGACAGTTAATTTTAAAGTGTGACAGAGGAATCTTTTCGACCTCATAAAAAAGAAATAATGTCGATTATTTTTACTATGACAGAGTAATTTTTTTAAACAATTCTTACTCTTAAAATTAACAATTGTAGATTAACCACAAAACTTCTCCATCTCTATAGTTTTATTAAAAAAAAGTTCGAGCATACTAAGGATAGAGCTGGTGATTTCTTCAATGGTGTAAGTTGCGGATTGTTTCAATCATGTTAAATAAGTAGAATAAAATGGAAGAGATATGGAATCCTTTGTATATTAGGTAAACATAATCATACTATAATATAGAGTCTAGGTTACCTTTTACTATTATTTTTCTTTTTAATAATTCAAATGTAAAAGAAATTAAAATAATTACAACTCACCATTCAAACTCTAATAACATACTCAAAATAAGTTGATCATGTAAGTTTTGTTTGCACTGACAGTGCATACTAGTTAATCTCTTTAGTTGTAATTTTTACGATTTTAATATTATTGTAATTTGTCAAAAAATTTTACGGAGATTCACGGGTAACAAGTGAAAAATCCATGGATGTCAAGATGGGAAATCTTAGCAAGACATTCTGGTTCAACGGTACTCATTTCAAGAGATGAAAAGGTAAAGTACTTTTCTACTTGAGTCTTGTCAATGTTTCATATGTGTTAACTGAGAAGAATCCAAACAAAGTAGATAACTCTTCCATGAATGATGAACTTATTTCTCTTAACGAAGAAAGTTTAAAAATACGAAAGTGACTCCTACAAGTGTTGCTATTTTCTTCTTAATTTTCTATCTAATATTTTTTATGATTATTATGATAGAACTTACTCTAGTGCAAAGAAAATTTGGAAAGCATTGCATAGTAAAGTATGACACTGAGGAGGCTGGAGCAAAAAAATACGCGGCTAACAGATTTTTTCATTTCCAAATAGGGGACAACAAGTCATTGGTAATCAGGCTTAGGACTTTATAATGATAGTTGGAGAGCTCAATTCTGAGGAATTCAAAATTGGAGATAACCTTATTGTTTGTGGCATAATACAATAATTTCCTTCTTCTTGAAAGAAATTTAAAAAAACTACACGCCACAAGCAAAAGAAAACTTCTCTTGAGACTTTGTAATGAGAATCTGCATGGAAAATGAGGCACGGGGCCAAGATGTACTTTTACAAATAGAAGAGAACAACATCACACCGAAGGTAAATTTAACTACTTCAAATAAAGCTACCCCTAAAACGAATAAAAATACTACTTTGAATACTAAGAAGAAAAAATTCAAGAAAAATAATAGTATACATCCCAAGGACAATAATGGTGGTAATAATCAAACAAAAACCTAACATGTTTAAGAAAAGGGATCGTGCTTTGTCTATGGCAAGAGTGGGCATATTGCTCGATTTTTCAAATTTTGAAAATATAGGCCTGCACCTTGGGTAAACGTTATCGAAGAACCATTTATATAGGTGATAACAGACATAAATATGATGGAGAATATTGATGGTTGGTGGGTTGACTCTGGTGCAAACAGTCATGTCTGTTATGACAATGACTGGTTTAAAAATATACTTCTTTTGATTCTGTTAGTGAGCCTCTTGTAATGCCTATTGTGTATCTACCCCGGTAGGTAATTCTTTAGAGGTGGATCAGGTACATCAATCTTATGTTGTGACTTTTTTTGGGCATGAGACTTTGGTAGACTTGCGTGTGTTAGATCTGGCCGATTTTTATATTATTTTGGTATGGATTAGTTGGCTTCTTATCATGCTATCTTAGATTATTTTGCTAAGACTGTGACTTTAGCTTCGCTAGGTGTACCGTGGATGGAAAGGTTCATTTCAAGAATATACAAAGGAAATGATATGGTCATTATGAGTTCTTTGTCATGTTCTTTGGGTTAATTAATTCACCTGCCGCATTCATGGAGTTGATAAACTAGGTGTTTCGATCATATCTTTACTCTTTAGTTAAGGTATTTATAGATGATATATTGGTGTATTCCAAGAGTGAGGCTAAGCATGAAGAGCATTTATGGATTGTGCTTTAGAGATTGAGGGATGAAAAGTTGTTTGCAAAGTTCTCAAAGTATGAGTTTTTGTTGGAGTCTATTATTTCTTGTGTCATATGGTGACTAATGAAGGTATGGTTAATCCAGCCGATATTTGAGTAGTTCATGATTGGGCTATACCTACTTCGCCTACCAAGCATCAGAGTTTTGGTGGCTTGGCAGGGTATTATCGATATTTTGTTAAAGGCTTCTATTCTATTTCAGCTTCTTTAACTAAGTTGGCTCAGGAGAATATCTCCTTCCAGTGGTTCGACGCTTGTGAGGCAAGCTTCCAAAAGCTTAAGGATTTGTTGACTTCAACTTCTATATTGGCTATGTCTAAGGAGAGTCTGGGCTTTAGCGTATTTTGTGATGCTTTAGGTGTTTGATTGGGTATTGTGTTGATGTAAGAGGGCAAGGTGATTATTTATGTGTATCATCAATTGAAGCCTCATAAGAGGAATTATCCTACTCATGATTTGTAGTTGTATGTAGTAGTGTTTGCCTTGAAGTTGTGGAGGCACTACTGGTATGGAGTTTTTTATGAGATCTCCTTAGATCACCATAGCCTTTAGTATATCTTCACCCAATGAGATCTTAATATGAGGCAGTGTTGTTGTCTTAAGATGCTTAAGGATTATGACTTTACTATTCTCTACCATTCGGGAAAGGTTAATATAGTTGCAGATGCCTTGAGCCTAAAGTCGACTAGCATAGGTACCTTGGCACATCTTTTGACCCAGGAAAGATCTTTAGCCTTAGATGTTAAGTCTTTGGACAACCAGATAGTTAGAATTGATATTTTGACACCTGGGAATATTTTGGTATTTGTGGAGGCTAGAACTTCTTTGATGGAGTAGATTCGAGCTCACCGGTTTAATGATGTTAATTGAGATTGATTCGAGATAAAGTGTTGAGTGGAGAGGCTAATAAAGACTCACTTTATTCAGGTGGATTTTTTAGGATTGGGGGCCAAGTTTACGTGTCGGGAGTGGGTAATTGGATTAGTTGATCTTGAAGGAGGCCCATTTTTCTAGATATTCCATCCATCCAGGTGTGACTGAGATGTATGGTGACTTGAGACAATACTACAGGTATGGTGGTATGAGTCAAGATGTATCGGATTTTGTAGCTTGTTGTCTATGTTGTCAGCAGGTGAGGACCGAGCATATGAGACCTACTAGTTTGTTTCATAGATTACTATTCTCGAGTGTAAGTGAAAACATATCACTATGGACTTCTTGAATGGATTGCTTCATATTTGTCATGGGTCTAACATTGTATGGGTCATCTAGATTGACCAAGTCATCTTATTTTATTCTGGTTGAGGTCTCATTTAGTGCTAAAAGGTTGGCCCGTACCTACATCCATGAGATTGTGAGACTTCATGGTGTGCTAGTGTCCATTATTTCAGATTAAGGTTCTATATTCACATCTCACTTTTGGGACACTTTTCAGGATGAGTTAGGTACTCGGGTTGATCTTAGAACGACGTTTTACCCCCAGACTGATGGTCAGTTAGAGAAGACTATTAAATTTTTCAAGGATATGCTCCACGCGTGTGTGATAGATTTTGGCGGCCAGTGGGAGCATCATTTAGCTTTACCAGAGTTTGGATATAATAATAGCTACCATTCTTGTATTGATATGACTTATTTGAGGCATTCTATGGTAGGCATTGTTGCCCGCCAGTGGGTTGGTTTGATGTTTCTGAGGTTACGCCTCGAGGTATAGACTTTCTTCGTGATTCTTTGGATAGAGTTCGAATTATTCAGGATAGACTTAGACCATCTAAAAGTACACAAAAATGTTAAGCTGACCGTATACTTTGGGTCTTGAGATTTAGTGTTAGTGATCGTGTTTTTCTTTGAGTTTCACCCATGAAAGGTGTGATGATTTTTGGGAAGAGAGGAAAGCTTAGCCCCAGGTATAGTGGTCCATTTGAGATTCTTCGGGTTGTTAGTGATATGGCTAATGAGTTGGTTTTCCCCCCTGATCTATCTTTTGTTCATTTAGTTTTTCATACTTCTATGCTTTGCCGTTACATTCTAGATGATTCTCATATTATTCATTGGGAGTCAGTTTAGTTAGATGAGCGTTTGTTTTTTGTTCAGGATCTGGTCTCCATTTTGGCTAGGGATGTTAGGCGGTTGCGCTCTATGTTCATCCCTATGGTTAAGGTTCATTGGCGACATCGACCTATAGATAAGTCTACTTGGGAAGTCATGTATGATCTACATAGTTCTTATCCCCAGCTCTTCAGTGATTCAGGTATTTCTTTTGCATTTAGTTCGAGAACGAACTAGATTTTTAGTGGTGGATGATGTAATGACCCTCTTTTTGACGAAATATGTGAAATGTGTGTTTCTGTGTGATTTGACTAATTTACCCCTCCCCATAGTTGCATTATAATATTTCTAGGGTGTGGGTATGATTGGCATGGTTCCCGGTGCAATTTTATACCATTTATGCGATATTATAATTTTATAAGGCCTCAAGAGCCTTACTATGGACTTATATGAATACTTTTTGATCCATACGATAGATGATTGAACAGACTATGCCAACAGCTCCAGAATATTGATTTTAGACTAGGTAGACATTTGCTTCAGGTTCGGATGCACCCGACCTCATTTTGACCTATTGGTCGGAAAGTTGAAAAACTAGAAATATGGGTGTAGGACTCATATTTGGTCGAAACGACCTCGAATGAAAAATCTAACAGTGCTAGCAGCTCTGAAATATCGATTTTAGGGTGGTAACATGTTTGGTGTGATTTTATGACTTTTAAATCTCATTTTGATCCTCGATTGAAAAAAATATAATTTTGGATTTTGGGGATCAACTCTGTGAAAACAATGTTTTCTAAAAAATTTGACTTTGCCAACGTGTCTAAAAGATTGAATTTAGAGTGGGTACATAGTTCGTTTGCATATATCGGACTACAAATGAATTTCGATCATTCCATCGAAGTCCGAGTAAGACTTAAGAAAATAGCTGGTGTAGAAAAATCTGCATCATTAAATCTACTTTTTGGGCCCATTTTGCTCATTTTTTATCTTGAGAGTTAAACCATAAAATAGTGTGAGAGGTTAAAAGTGAAGCTTGTGGGAGCTTAGTAAACTAGATTAACACCTATTTCTTGATTCTATTACGGGTATAAGTTAAAAATTAACTCCTTTACTTGGTAATTTCTTGATTAATTTTTTAAAACCCCAAAAATCGTAGGGCTTGATTTTAAACACCAGTTTCACTTGAATAATATTTTTGTCTTATAATTACTAGTTTTTCAGTAATTTAACCTTCAAAACAACTCTGGTTCTTGATTTTAACTCGAATTTCAAAGATTTTATCCGGTAAAACTTAAAAATCGGTTTTCTTTAATTTGAACCTCTTTTTACTCGATTTGACTTAGGTTTTAAGATGTAGATTCCTAAAAATATTAGGAACACATTTTTTAAGTAAAGTTACAATTTTCCCTTCTTTTTCAAAAATTCATTCCGAGGGTCCTCTTTGACCCCAAACCTAAATTAGTCAATATGGGTGTCATTGATTTTGTTTTGACGCATCAATTCTAGATTTGACATTTTTATAGAAGTTTAGCATCGTTTGTGGAAAGTAAGGTCATGGATTTGAAGTGTAGCAAACCAATTTCAGCATTCGAGGTAGGTTATGACTTAACTCTTTCAAATAGAGCAGGGTAGTAAATGATGGAACAAAATTCATGTTAAGAGTAGGAACTAATCATGAAAATGGTTATCTATGTGTTGTTCCCGTGTGGGGCCTATATGTGATGTACTTTTTGAAATTGAGATATTATGTGATACGTACGCGCGTGTGTGGTCCTATATGATACTGATAGCCTTGAATGGATGCATAGTTGTATTATGTCTTTGCAAATGCCTATTGTGGTACCTGTGGTGTATTGGTGTATTGTGATATATATGCATATATATATATATATGAGAAAAGACATGATTTCCCCCATGAACTTGTTGCCTCAACTTACTTTAGCACTTAAACTATGCTTTCGTTTATTTACCCCCTTAACATCTTTAAAATGTATTTGTTTCACCCCTAATGCTGATGTGGGAATTAAAAAAAAGGGAGCATTTATTATTTAACAAATTATATGGTCCCACTTATTTTACATATATATATATATATATATATATATAAAATCAACCTTCTCTTCTTCAAAGCTCCCCCCCCTTCCTCACCTCTCACCCCTACCCCGCACCCCATACCCACACCCGCACCCCATACTCACACCCACACCCTACACCCTTTTCTTCTCCGGTACATCATCAAACAAGAATACCCATTTTCTTCAACCATTACAAAAATGTCAAAATCATAATGTGATGGCCATAAGAAAATTCCAAACTAAAATCAAATACAATTGCTATAACTACTAAAATAATTACTAATCAATTGTGTTTATCCTCCCAACCATTATAATGATTATTCCAATCATTGTCATGATTACTCTTATCATTGCTCACTATAAACTACTAGTATTACTTTAAGAAAAGGTTTAAGAAAAATGGGTTGAAATAGTGTTTTAATGGAGGAATTATCTTAAATTGGTGTTTTTATAGTTGTTATCTGATAATTTTAACGGAGTAATTGAAAAGAAAATTGAAGGGGAAAGCACTTTTCATGGCAGGGGTAGAGGTTGAAAGGGGATAAAGAGAGGGTGGGGGAGTGGGTGAGGGGAAATGGTCAAGAAAAAATAGGTAGGTGGGGCGGTGCTGGAGGTGGAGGAGGGAGGGAATCTAAAAAAGAAGAGCGCAAGGGAGGGGGTGCAGGGGGGTGGGGGGATGCGTTAATTGTAGGGTAGGGGTGGGGATATTGGTGGGGGTGTGAAGAAGAAAGAAAATAGGGGTGGGGTGTCTTTTTTCTTTAATATATATAAATATATAAATATATATATATATAATTATATATATATATATATAAAAAAAAAATAGTATAGATATATATATATATATATATATATTTTTAAAATATAAAAATAATATATGGGGGATTAATATTTTTTTTTAGAAAAATAGTAATTTCTTATGTGGCAATGACGTGGCTCCAACGTGGCATTGATGTGGCGGTGATGTGTGGGCGAGTGTAACACACTCTCCGTTGTAAGAGTGGTATTCAGTTTTAAGGTATGAAATTAATACACTTTAAAGATGTTAAGGGGGGTAAATAAACAGAAGCTTAGATTAAGTGCTAAAGTAAGTTAAGGCGACAAGTTTAGGGGAAAAATCATGTCTTTTCTCTCTCTCTCTCTCTATATATATATATACATATACAAACACACATATATATATATATGTATGTATGTATATGTGTATATATATACACACATATATATAATATGTGAAAATTCACAGATGAACAAAAATAGTAAGTAAATATTGGCTCACATGGTTATGAAATATATCGCCGTGGTTGGTTGTGGAAATATATCATGTGGTTGGTTTTGGAAATACTCATTGTGATTGGTTGTGAGCATTACATCATCAAATCATACTCAATCATGGAATAAATGGTACCACCGTGGCAACACCTGAGAAACACTGGAAATACCTTTTTATGCCAGAAAATGTGACATCTTATAAAAACCCTTCCCGAGGATATGCCGGGAAAAAGATATGGATATGCATATTTGAATTGTATATGGGCTAACGAACCCCCATGGTCCCATGTCTAGAGGCTTGCCTTCGTGGGGGTATATAGAGGTTGTGCAACAACCTCGTACATCATCATCATCATATACATTGCACTTGTTTTATTGTGTTTGTGTTGTGACTTGTATTTGCCATATTAACTTGTATCTATATAATAGTTCTATCTTCCTTAATTATACTTGATAATCTTGTATATACTTAATTTTTTGTTGTCCTTCTTATAGGCGAGATGGTGTATACTTGTAATGCCCCAAATTTGGTACCCGAAACACTACACAGTGCTCATGACCATGAAGGACCATAAGCTAACCTATGACTAATACCTGTACCTGTATACTGCATAAAATACTTTATAATGCACAAACATGAATTGAAAGGCTGTAAGGTTCAAAACTAAACATAATCTGAATAATATAACATCTGTGTGGGGTAATAGAATGCCCAAAACAAAACTGAAAATACTGAAGTCTAAACATGATAGTCTAGAAAGCCTCTAACTGACTGAACTGTCCGGTAAGGAGTTGATGGGACATATCCCCAACTAACTCCAACTAATAAAATAATTAATGAGATAATAGGGAATAATCATGTCCTTGAATGATGAGGACTCACTTCTAACTCTGACTACTAAAACTGGAATTTACTGTTGATCTGGAGCTGGTGTCTCTGCACTTATGGTATAAGACACCATAGCGCAAATGTGTCAGTACTTTGAATGTACTAGTATGTATGTGAGGTAGGATGAATGTATGGGGTTCATATATATGAACAATAATAATAACTGACTAACTATCATGAGCATGAGAATACATGAACGAGACATAAGACCTGACACTAATACTGTGATAACATGATTACTGAATCTGAATATAATTGATAACCTGAGTGACTGTAACTGACAGTCCTGAATTTGATGGAACTATCTGAGTTTTGTACTGTGTCTGAGTTGAAAGTATCTGACAATCCTAAAATCTGAAGAACTATCTGAGTTCTATTACTGAGACTATGGGAGGTAGTCATTTAACTGACATGCTCCAAATGATGCATTATAGCTGAATTGGGGTCCAATCTATGCCCGAAGGGTGTCAATACCACACCACTGGTAAGGACAACATGTGAGTGACCCTAATATAACAGGTAACTCTAGTGAGAACGGTCGAAACCCTTATATAGTAGGCTAAGCCACCTCATCTACCCTCATATAGAAGGCTATAATGTCTCAACCTATGCTGTCTACATAGTTTTGGAACGCAAGGATTGCTTCTAAGAATCACACCCTTATATAACAGGTGAGTTCCCATCCTTGGGTTCACTCAGTGCTAATTTATACTCCCATCTAAATAAACACTGAACATAATTTACTAAACTGAATATGGACTAAGTTACTAAATTCTGCTGACTGGCGGAATATTACTGATATCTGACAACAGACTGAGTTCATAAGATCATGGAGATTTCTTGAGTCATAAGACTGTCTGAAGTCTAAGGATTCATAGCTTGACTGAGAGTATCGTGAAAACATGACATGGCTCCAGGCACACAACTAATATTTTAGGTACAAGTACCCTCTAGGACTCGATGGAAGGAAAACTGACCAAGCACAACTTACTTGAACATATAACTAACATCATAATCCATAATACATTTATAGAAGCATTCCATCAAAACATGTGATAGGCATAACTTGCACATAGTACATGTAGACCTTTAATCAAACACATGGTAGGCATAGTACATGTAGACAACATTATACAACAATTGATCATCATGATTCATTTCTTATTTATCATCTAGGGTTTATTCATAGGTTCACATGAATATACATTTATACAAATCAATTCCACATAAAATTGATCACCCAACATGGATTGGAATTCAATTGATCATTCCCAACATAAACAAAACAAACCCAACATGAAATTCATAAATAAATCCATAAACTTAAACTTAGAAAAGAGATTCTTGGGCTTCATGGACGAAAGAAGTCCATGAATGAACACTACGCATACCTTAGTTCGTGATTTCGTGAAGATTGACGGAGGAAATTCTTGATTCTGAATCTTCTATGAAAAGCCCTAGGTTGTTCTTGAGAGGTTTTAGAGAGAAACTAGTATAGTGTAGGTGAAAAGTGGTTGAATCTCATGTTAAAGGGCTTAAATAGGGGTGGGAAATTGACCCTTTTTACCCGGGAAGCATCTTGTAATTTCAGTAAAAATTTCCCAAATTGAACCCCTAGGCAACACGGTGCTATCATGTCGTGTCAATGGAATTCGACAATTGGGAAACTGAGGGATGGAGAGACGCGAAGCTATCGCGTTGCCCTTTTTTTGTGACCTGGAACTTTGGCGCGATGCGGAGAAAATCGCGCTAAGACACTAGAAAAACAATTCTGAATTTGGGCCTTGGAGCAACGCGTCATAATCAAAGGCCCTATTAAAATTTGCGAAATTCCATTCCCTCTTTCGGTGCGACACACCACTGACTAATATGGCGCTTTTTTACGACGAAAACTTGAAATAGTTATAACTTCTGACTCGGTTATTGAATTTTGGTGAATCTTTTACCGATGGAAAGCTTATTGAATTTCCCATGACAAAAAGTGAAAATCTTGAAAATTCCTCGTGGAATAGTTATCATTCAATTTAGAAGATAATATTAGGCATTCTTGAGATGAAATTAGGTAGGAAAAGTATGGGGTATTAAAATATCTCCCCCTTGAGAACATTAATCCTCGAATGAGACTGACTGAGAGGGAAGAAAAGACAACTGATGTACATACTGAACATGAATAACTGGAATATGATATCATGATTGACATGAATGACAAGCTGAACATATAATACTGAACATGCATATCGATGCATGTGTAACTGATTCATGAATGCATGACTGAGTCTTTTGAAGAACTAAGTTTCTCACAATGAGAATGCACGTCTAATGTATAATTACTTTAATGGAATGATACATGAGTGCATGATGGAATATGCAATGGTACTTAATACCAAGTTTATAATGGGAACATGATCATAAAACTGCATACCAAGTTTGTGATGAACACTAAACATGAAACTGAGTAAGCTTAAGTAGAACTATTACCTTGAGCTTGATCTGAGTTGGCGATAAAGAGGTGAGGATACTTGGTACACATGTCTACCTCTACTTCCCAAGTATCTCCGTGACATATTGATTTCACCAAAGAATTTTAACTAGAGGGACTTCTTTATTCCTCAATCGATAAGTCGGATAGTCTAAGATTTCGACTGGAATCTCTTTATAAGAGAGAGTGTTCTGAACACCAATGCTCTGAATAGGGACTACAACTGATGGTTCACCTATGCACTTCTTGATCAAAGAGACATGAAATACTGGATGAACTGAGGCTAGATCTGAAGGCAATTCAAGCTCATAGGCTACCTTGCCAAAGCAACTTAGAATCTTAAAGGGACCGACATATCGGGGACTGAGCTTTCCCTTCTTGAGAAATCTCTTCACTCCTTTCATGGGAGATATCTTTAAATAGACATGATCACCAATCTCAAACTCGAGATATTTTCTACGAACATCCGCATAAGACTTCTGTTAGCTCTGAGCTGCCTGGAGTGTTTCTCTAATCAACTGGACTTTTTATAAGGCGTCGAATACCAAGTTAGGACCTATGACTAAGGCCTCACTAACTTTGAACCAACTAATTGGAGATCTGTATCTCCTACCGTAGAGAGCTTCTAATGGATCTATCCGAATACTGGAATGATAGCTGTTGTCGTATGCAAACTCAATTAAAGGTAAGTGGTTATCCCAACTTTCCTTGAAATCGATTGCACAAACCCTTAGCATATCTTCTAAAGTCTGAATGGTCCTTTCTGCTTGACCATCTGTCAAAGGATGGAAGGTTGTACTGAGATGAACTTGCGTACCAAGACCCTTTTGGAATGCTTTCCAGAAATAAAAGGTGAACTGGGTACCTTTGTCTAAGATAACAGATACCGGAACACCGTGTAATCTGACAAACTCCTTGATGTAGAGTTTGGCATAATCCTAGGCTAAATAATAGGTATGGACTGGAAGGAAATAAATAGATTTGGTCATTTTGTCTATAATGACCCAGACTTAATCATGCTAATGACGAGTTTGAGGCAAACCCATCACGAAGTCCATGTTTATAACTTTCCAATTCCAAGTAGGAATAATCAACTCCAGCATGGACCCACTAGGCTTTTGATGCTCTATCTTAACCTGATGATATGTAGAGCACTTAGCCACAAACTCTGTAATGTCTCGCTTTATCCCACTCCACCAATAGATTTCCCGCAAGTCATGGTACATCTTTGTGGCCCCTGGATGAATAGAGTAGCACGCACCATGCGCTTCTACAAGAATTCACTACCTTTAGTCATCTATACCTAGAACACAGAGACGACCATGAAAACGAAGAACACTATCTCCCCCTTGGGAGAAAACCTCTATTTTTTTATCCTGAACTGACTCTTTCAACTTGACAAGGCTGGGATCTCTATGTTGATTTTCTTTCACCTCAAAAACTAGAGATTATTCTGAACTACTCTAAACCCATATATCACCCCCATCTGTATCAACTAAGTGAACGCTTATTCTGGCAAGCTAATGTACTTCTTGAGCTAACTTCTTCTTACTGTCATCCACATGAGCAGCACTACCGATAGACAGTCTACTGAGAGCATCGGCCACTATATTGGCATTTCCCGGATGATAAAGGACACTCATGTCATAATCTTTTAAGAGCTCTAACCACCTTCTCTGACAAAGATTGAGATCTTTCTGAGAAAAGGCATACTGAACACTCTTATGATTTTTGAACACATCTACATGAACACTATATAGATAATGCCTCCAAATCTTTAAGGCAAATACCATAGCTGCTAACTCAAGATCATGAGTAGGATAATTTCTCTCATGGGGTTTAAGCTGTCTGGAGGCGTAGGCTATGACCTTACCACGCTGCATGAGGACACAACCCAAACCTACTCTGGATGCATCATAATATACTACGAACCCATCTGGACCATCTGGAAGAGCTAAAATTAGAGCTGAGGTGAGTCAAGTCTTCAACTCCAAAAAACTCTTCTCGCAAGGATCTGACCACTGAAACTTGACTTTCTTCTGAGTCAATCTAGACATAGGGGATGCAATAGAAGAAAATCCCTCAACAAACCATCTGTAATAGCCAACGAAACCTAAGAAACTCCTAATATCTGATGGAGAGATAGGGCGAGGCCAGTTTCTTACTGCTTTGGTCTTTTGAGGATCTACTCTAATGCCATCACCGAAAATGATGTAACCAAGGAATACTACTGACCTTAGCCAAAATTCACACTTACTGGATTTGGAAAACAACTAATGATCTATGAGAGTCTGAAGTACTGTTCTGAGATGATTTGTATGATCTCGCTCACTGTGGGAATAGACCAGGATATCATCTATGAAGACTATTACAAACATGTCTAAGTACTGCTTAAACACAGGGTTTATCAAGTCCATGAAAGTGGCTAGGGAATTGATAAGACCAAATGACATAACTAAGAATTCGAAGTGACTATACTGGGTATGGAAAGCTATTTTCAGAATGTCACATTCCCTAACTCTGAGTTGATGATATCCAAATATGAGGTCTATCTTAGAGAAATAAGTAGCACCCTAAATTTAGTTAAAGAAGTTATCAATTCTGGGAAGAGGATACTTGTTCTTGACCGTGACCTTATTGAGTTGGCGGTAGTCTACACAAATCCTAAGAGAACCGTCATTCTTGCACACGAATAACACTAGAGCACCCCACAGGGAAATGCTGTGCCTGATGAATCCCTTATCTAAGAGATTCTTCAATTTTTCTTTCAGTTCTCTAAGTTCTGCTGGTGCTATTCTATATGGAGGAATAGAGATAGGCTGAGTATCTGGAATAAGATCAATACCGAAGTCTATTTCCCTTTGGAGAGAAATTCCTGGAAGATCTTCGAGAAAGATATCTGAATATTCATTCACTAATGGGACTGATTCAAGGCTGGGAGTTTTGGAACTAGTGTCCTTAACTCAAAAAAGATGATAGACACATCCTTTAGATATTATTTTCTGTGCTCGAAGGTAGGAAACAAGATGACCTCTGAAAGCGGATACACTACCCTTCTACTCTAGGATGGGTTTATTCAGAAACTAAAACTGGACTATTCTATTTCTACAGTCGACTGTAGCATAGTAGGAATGAAGCCAATCCATGCCGAGAATAACATCAAAATCAGTCATCTCTAATTCGACTAAGTCTGCTGAAGTAACTTTCTAAAATATCATAATGGGGCAGTTCCTGTATACCCATTGAGATATAATGGTTTTACCCACTAGGGTAGAGACTGAAAAAGGCTCTAGTAGGATTTCGAGACTAATTCTGAAATCGCCTGCTATATAGGGAGTAACAAAAGACAAAGAAGCTCCTAGATCTAGCAAAGCATAAATATAAACATGAAAGATCTGTAACTTACCAGTAACTACATTGGATAATTTTCTTGATCCATTCGGGACTATAGAGCATAGTGATGATTCGAGTGTTGCCCACTAGTAGCACTGGCGGTGGCACCCTGCTAATTTGGGCAACCGGACTAAGATAAGGAGTAATTTTGTTGACCTTGAGGACCTGGATGAGGACAGTCTCTCACGTTGTGGCCTGGCTTGACATATCTGAAATAAATACCACTGCCAGATCTGTAAATACCCTGATGGTGCTTGCCATAAGTCTGGCAAAGAGGATAGGCACGGGTACTGCTAACACTTTACTGGGACTTAGAGCCTGGCGCTCTATCTTTGTTACCCTCTATGAACTTAGAAATTGGAGCATTGGCTGCAGAAGGAGTTGGAACTGATGACTTAGGATGAAACTGAGAACAGTTTCCTCCTTCTGACTTAGGCTGAGCGAAGTTGAAACTACCTGTCTTCACTCTCTTATTCTGCTTCTCCCTCTCTTAATCTTCTTCTCCTCTATCTACTGAGCATGATTCATAAGCATGGATAAATTCATGTCACTATTTATCATGCAGATCTGTATTTATTTACCACACGATCATTTACCCCTGAAGCAAACTTACTCATCTTGGCTCTGCTATCGGCAACCACATGAGGGCATATCTAGCTAATTGAGTAAACTTAAGAGAATACTCTTTTACCTTCATATTTCCCTACCTGAGGTTGATGAATTCTAGCACTATAGCTTCCTTAAGCTCTAGGGGGAAGAATATATCGAGGAAAGCAGACGCAAACAAGTCCCATTCAACTGGCCCTACATCATCTACCCTCTCTAACTTCCACTTCTTGAACCAAGTGTGAGCAATATCCTGCAATTGATATGCAGCTAGCTCAACACCCTTAACATTAGTCATCCCCATGATGTTTGTCACCTTCTGCACCTGATCTAGGAATTCCTGAGGGTCCTCATCTATCTTAGACCTGAGAAAGAATAGAGAATTCATTTGTGTGAAGTCTCGAATCCTAGCTGCAGCTGAGTTGGCCACTAGGTTGGCTGGAATGACTGCTGGCTGTTCATTTTAAGTGGCAACTGACTGATCAAGAGTAGTGAATGCAGCCCTGAACTCCGCATGAGAAACATGATCACCCAAAGGATCTTCACATTAAGAGGCTGACTGATTTTCATTTCTTCTTTTAGGAGGCATATTCTATAGAAGAAAGGGAGAACAGATTAGGATAAGAGATTGACTTGAGAGTATGCTCACTGGCACGACATGAATACTGAAAGAGGGGAAACTATTCCTAAAACATCTTATAGCCTCTTGCACATAAATGTGGTGTGCAACACACCCATGTACAAGATTCTACTATATGCGACTTTCAGAATTTGTAGGACTCTATTAAACCTTATACTCTAATACCAAGCTTGTCATACCCCAAATAAGGTAACCAAAATACTACACGATGCTCATGACCCCGAAGGACCATAAGCTCACCCATGACTGATATCTGTACCTATATACTGCCTAAAATACTTTGTAATACAGAGATATGAACTGAAATACCATAAGGTTCAAAACTTAACATAATCTGAATTATATAACACCTGTGTGGGGTAATAGAATACCAAAAATAAAACTGAAAATACTGAAGTCTGAAACATGATAGTCTAGAAAGCCTCTAACTTACTGAACTGTCTGAGTAATGAGTTGATGGGATATGTCCTCAACAAACTCCAACTAATAAACTAATTAATGTGATAATAGGGAATAATCATTTCCTCTAATGATGAGAACTCACTTCTAACTCTGATTGCTAAAATAGGAATCTACTGCTGATCTGGAGCTCGTGTCTCTGAACCTATAGTATAAGACACTATACGATAAATGCGTCAGTACTTTAAATATACTAGTACGCATGTGAGGTAGGCTGAATGAATGGGGTTTATATGCATAAAACATAATAATAATTGACTAACTATCATGAGCATGAGAATACATGCATGACACATAACAACTGACACTAATACTATGATAACATGATCACTGAATTTGAATATAACTGATAACATGAGTGACTATATCTGACAGCCCTGAATTTAATGGAACTATCTGAGTTCCATACTATGTCTGAGTTGATTGTATCTGACAGTCTTGAAATCTAAAGAACTATCCTATTTCTATTACTGAGACTGATACTGAGACTGTGGGAGGTATTCATCTAACTAAAATGGCCTAAATGATACATTATATTTGAATTGGGGTCCAATTTATTCCCTGATTGGAGGGGTGTCAATATTGCTCCACTAGTAAGGACAACATGTTAGTGACCCTAATATAACAGGTAACTCTAATGTAAATGATGGGAACCCTCATATAGTAGGCTAAACCAACTCATCTACCCTCATATAGCAGGCTAATATAACTCAACCTATGTTGGCTGCATAGTTTTGGAACATAAGGATTGCTTCTAAGAATCATACCCTTATATAAAAGGTGAGTTCCCATCCTTGGGTTCACTCGGTGCTAATTTTTACTCCCATCTAAATAGACACTGAGCATAATTTACTGAAATAAACATGGACTGAGTTACTGATTTTCGTTGTCTGATGAAATATTACTGATATCTAACAACTGACTGAGTTTATGAGATCATGGAGATTTCTTGAGTCATAAAACTTCTGAAGTCTAAGGATTCATAGCTTGACTGAGAGTATCATGGAAACATGACATGGCTCTAGGCACACAGCTAAATTTCGAGTACAATTACCCCCGGGACTCGATGGAAGGAAAACTGACCAAGCATAACTTACTTGAACATATAACTAACATCATAATCGATAATACATTTATAGAAGCATTCCATCAAAACATGTGATAGGCATAACTTGCACATACATGGGGATTTCATAATATCATACTAGTTGCGCATTGTTCCTTCATCTAGACATTTAATCAAACACATGGTAGGAATAATACATGTAGACAACATTATAAAATAATTAATCATCATGATTCATCTCTAATTTCATCATCTAGGGTTTATTCATAGGTTCACATGAATATACATTTATACAAATCAATTCCACATAAAATTGATCACCCAACACAGATTTGAATTCAATTGATCATTCCCAACATAAACAAAACAAACCCAACATGAAATTGATAAATAAATCCATAAACTTAAACTTAGAAAAGAGATTGTTGGGCTTCATGGAAGAAAGGAGTCCATGAATGAACACTATGCAAACCTTAGTCTTGATTTTATGAAGATTGATGGAGGAAATTCTTGATTCTAAATATTCTATGAAAAGCCCTAGGTTGTTCTTGAGAGGTTTTTGAGAGAAAATAGTATATTATGGGTGAAAAGTGGCTAAATCTCGTGTTAAAAGGCTTAAATAGGGGTGGAAAATTAACCCTTTTAACCCTGAACGCGTTTTGTAATTTTAGTAAAAATTTCCCAAATTGAACCACTGGCGCGATGCAATGCTATCACACCATGTCACTGGAATTTAACAATTGGGAAACTGAGGGATGGAGGGATGCGGATCCATCATATTTCCCCTTCTTTTGTGACCTGGAACTTTGGCGCGACGCAGAGGAAATCGCGCTAAGACACTTGAAAAGGACAATTCTGAATTTGGGCCCTGGTGCGGCGTGCCATAATCGTGGACCCCTACTGGAATTTTCCAAATGCCTCTTCCTCTTGTGGCATGGCACGCCACTTACTAATATGGTGTTGTTTTATGACGGGAACTTGAAATAGTGGTAACTTCTGATCGGGTTATCGGATTTGAGCGAATCTTATATCGATGGAAAGCTTATTAAATTTCCCACATGACAAAAAATAAAAATCTTGAAAATTCCTTGTGTAATAGTCATTATTCAATTTATAAGCTAATACTGGACATTCTTGAGATGAAATTAGCTTGGAAAAAGTATGGGGTAATACAATACTTGTGTCCCTATTTGGTGCATTATTGTATAATATGTTGATATTGTAGTACTGTTAGTGTAAGTGGAGTGGGCTGCGGTTATGGGACATATTCTGATTGTAGGTGACGTGCCCTTAGTGTCTATTTTGTATGATTTATTTTCTACGTTGCTCGATCTGCCTATGATATATACAGAGTAGAAATGGATCGTACTCACTCCTACTTTACCCTTTCGGTGCAGAATCAGGTTCAGGTACACCTCAGATTGGTTGATTTCATTCGCCTTTATTTTACTCAAGGTAGCAGTTGGACATTCATATGTTCAGATTTCATATCTATCATTTTGTATTAGTTATGTCTTTATTAGTATTCGAAGACAGTTATGGTCCTTGTGGTTATTTTTTGATGTATTTGATTCATGGATTATATTAGTAGTTATTACACTATTGACACCTGATTTGGGGAATTATGGTTTTGGATATGCTTTTTACATATTGTTATAATACTTGTATGGTTCAGCTTCGCTCTAGGAGTCTTACCTTGGGTATTTCTATTTGTAATACCTCAAAGATTCAAACCAATGTTAGATCCATATTTCAAGCTCATGAAAAGTACATTGTAGTTCCTTGGAAGTTTAATGAGTGAGTTTGATGTATATTAAGGCCTCAAATAACTCTCAGCTATTGGACAAATCAAATTATTCTTTACCGATTGAGTTTTTGAGGAGAATGTTGCTATAGTCAAATTCAAACAAGCTTATCTTTTGTTATACTCAGTATTTTCCATATCAAGACCTACCAACTTGTTGGAAATTGAATTAGCTTCCAATAATACAAATTTTTTCAACGTCCAATACACGGGTGAGAAGTTATGACACTTTTAGTGAAAGACAGTAGCCCAACGTGATTAGGCCGCGTCGGGTGATGGCCAAAATCACGTTCATCCTTTTCCAGTGAAGTATTGTGATTGACACTACATTACACCAAGGGTCAAATTCACGTTCAGTAGGGCACCATAATGGCACTACATCATGCCTGCCAAATCGGGATTGTCCATTTCCAGTGGCGCAATGCGATAGCACCGCATTGCGCCATTGGATAAAATAGGGATTGTCCTTTTTCCAGTGGCACAACGTGATAAACACCGCATTGTCCTGGCATTAAAATGGGGATTGTCATTCCCATTTTAAATTTCTAGGGACTGTTTGGTCTTTTTCCATAGCCCCAAATCCGTCCAAAACATGATATTAAAACCCTAAAGGGGAATTATGTGCCCCATTACTCACAATTTCTCTCAAAGAAACTAATCTTTTCTCAAGAACAAATCCTAGGCTTCAAGATTCAAGATTAATTCTCAAGAAAAACCCCCCAAGGACTCTCACGAATTCATCAACCAAAGTATGTTAAATGTTTATCCATGGGTCCCTTCCACCAATGGAATTCAAGTATCAAATTTCAAATTCAAAGTTTTGATCATTACAAGTTATTATGATTTTAAATTGAGGTTTTAACCATGAATCTCCATGAATCTTGATTCTATACCATGTTTACATGTAATTGTTGTTGTTATCAAACCCCGAATATTTGAATAATGTCATTCGCTGATTTAAATCATAATTAGTGATGTTGATGTTGAAATTATGCTATTACTACAAGCTTTAAACTATTATTATGCTTATCTTAAACTATGAACATCAAGTTTTTGATGAAATGCCTACAAGAATGAATTTTGAATAAATGCTTTCATGTTATGTCCCCAAAGTTTTTGTACTATTTTTCTATAATTTCTATCGAGTCCTGGGAGTTATGAATACCCAAAAAATATAGTTGTTTACTTAGTCTCAGTATCTTCAGAATAGTTTTAGATATGTTATCAACATTATCAGTACAGTCAGTTATCATAATCAGTTAAACTTAGAACAATTTAGTTTTCTGAGTCAGTTCAGTTGGGAGTAGGATTTAGCACCGAATGAGTGCAGGGATGACAGCTTCTTCGTTAGTTAGGAAGATTCGTTAGAAGCAACCCCTGTACTCCAGAACTACATAGCCAGAGTAGGATTTGAGGCGTCACCCGCTAGTTCAGGCTTGACTACCTTCTACCCATCAACTTAGGATTAACACCCTAGTCCTTCAGGATAGTATTTTAGTGGATCCATATAGCCAATATTAGTACCTGTGGCACGGTACTTATACCCTTCTAATTGGGGTCACAGGTTGGACCCTAAATATTGGGGCATAATGGGTAGATGATAGCTCTCATAGTCTTAGTCTAGTAATCAACTCAGTAATTCAATTTTAGTTTTGCTTGACCATATCATATAGATATCAGTTATTCATTTATCAGTATTCAGTATTTTAGTTTTGCAGATTATATTCAGAACATATTTTATGCTTGGTCAAGCATTTTCAGTATGTACAGATCTCATGCACTTTATTCAGTACTTAATGCTATTCCTTCAGTCAGTTGTTACTCCTGTACAAGAAACTATGCATATCAGCCTACCTCATTTAGCATACCAGTATATTCAAAGTATTGCTCACATACTCATTTATGCTATCATGTATCATATCATAGGTTTGGACACTCAGTTCCTGAATCACGTATAGACTTTCTAGATTACTAGACGTAGCAATGGTGAGTCCTCATATTTTGAGGAAATGGATTATTTATCTCTGTTATTTCATTAGTTTCAATATTTTCCATTCAGTTTGAGTTATTTGAGGGTTTGTCTTATCATTTCCACAGTACATTAGTAGAGGTTTTTCATACTAGTACAGACAGTTAGTCTTCAGTTTTTAGTTGTCAGTGTCAGACATTTTATCAGTATTATCAGTTTTGTTTGACAGACTTTATTAGAACTATGATTTAAAACCTTATGAAATTCCTTAGTTAAGTTTCGTATATGATCTTTTGTTATCAGCTTTATTCAGTGCTCATAGAAGGTACCAGCTCATTGGCTAGCTTATGGTCCCTCAAGACTGTAAGCACCGTGTAGAGCCCAGGGTGTACTCTCGGGGCGTTACATACTTATTATCAGAGCCTATGGTTTTAAAGTGTCCTAGGAAGTTTGAAATTTGCATCAAGTAGAGTCTTATGCATGGGTGCGATGCACGCCATACTTATGGACAAGAGGCTACAAGGCATTTTAAGAAAAGTTTTACCTTATTTCAGTGTTCATGTCTTACAACTGAGAATGATGCTCATGTTAAAATCTCTTTTTAATCTATTCTTTCTTCCATTTATAGAACATACCTCCCAGAAGGACAAATTAAAGAAGAAATATAAACCAGCCAGCACCTCCACCCATTCAGGAAGATCCGTTGAATGAGCATGTTTCTCATGTTGAGTTCAAAGATGCATTCACTACTCTAGCTCACTCTGTAGCGTCTCAGAATGTTCGGCCAACTGCTATTCCAGCCAACCTAGTGGCCAATACTGCTGCAGCTAGGATTTAGTACTTTACTCGAATAAATCCTTCTTTGTTCTCAAGATCCAAATCTAAAGAGAATTCGCAGGAATTCTTAGACATGGTGAAAAAGGTAACAAATATTATGGGGGTGATTTCTAGTGAGATTGTTGAATTAGCTGCTTACCAGCTGTAGGAAGTATCCCATACCTGGTTTAAGTTGTGGAAAGAGGATAGAGACACAGATGCAGGCTATAACTTTCTTAGATAAATTTTTCCTATTGGAGCTAAGGGAATCCAAAGTGTTAGATTTTATTAACTTGAGGCAGTCCAACATGAGTGTGAAGGAGTATTCCCTTAAGTTTACTCAGCTAGCTAGGTATGCTCCTCATGTGGTGGCTGATAGTAGGTCTAGGGTTAGTAAGTTCATGTGTGGGGTATCTGATAGTGTGGTCAAAGAGTGTAGGACTACAATGTTAATTAAAGAGATGGACATATCTTAGCTTATGGTCCATGCTCAACAGATTAAGGAGCAGAAGCTTAAAGAGAAAGAAAGGGAGAACAAGAGGGCTAGAATAGGTAGCTTTAATTTTACTCAGCCTAAGTTAGAAGGTGGTAACCATCCTTAGTTCCATCAAAAATCTTCAGATCTTACCCTATCTTAAGCTAGTTCCCCTGTGTCAAAGTTCAAAAATGACGATCGGGATAGGGCGCCAGGCTCTAAGTCCCAAGGCAGTATAAACAGTGGGCGTACAAATCCTCTTTGCTAGAAATATGGTAGAAACCATCAAGGTGAGTGTAGAGCTGACAGTGATCTATGATTTAGGTATGGCAAGCCAGGCCTTCGAATTTAGAAGTGTCGGGTAGTTGCTCAGAAAGGGAGGAATTTTCTCCAACAGCGCCAATCCCAACAGTTATTGGCTCCAGCCTGCCACCCAACTCAGCAGGGTGCCACTTCTAGTACTACTAGTTGTCAGCATTAGAAAAGGATTTATGCACTTCAGTCCGAAAAAGATCAAGAAAGTTCTCCAGATGTGGTTACTGGTACATTGCAAGTCTTTAATTTATATATTTATGCTTTATAGACCCTAGAGCTTCTCTTTCTTTTGTAACTCCTTACATAGTCATCAACTTCGGAGTCAATGCTAAAATCTTAGTAGAGCCTTTCATAGTGTCTACCCCAGTGGGTAAATCCATTATAGCCCGACGGGTATACAGGAACTGCCCAATTATAGTATCTTAAAAAGTTACTTTAGTAGACTTGTAGAGTAAGAGATGACGGATTTTGACATCATTCTCAACATGGATTTGCTCCATTAATGCTATGATTCAGTTTATTGCAGAAATAAAGTAGTTTATTTTCATTTTCCAAATTAACCAGTTCTTGAATGAAGGGATAGTACTACAGCGCTTAGGGGTCAGTTTATTTCGTACCTTAAAGTGAGAAAGATGATATCCAAAGGGTGTATTTACCATCTTGTTCGATTTAAAGACTCTAATTTTGAGGCTCCTAATCTTGAGTCAGTTTCAATAGTGAGGAAATTTCCAAATGTGTTCCCTGAAGATCTTCCCAGAGTTTCTCCTAAAAAGGAAATTGACTTCAGAATAGACCTTCTTCTAGATACCCAGCCTATCTCTATTCCACCATACAGAATGGCTCTAGTCAAACTCAAAGAGTTAAAAGAACAGTTGAAAGATATCCTAGATAAGGGATTCATCAGGCCTAACATTTCCTCATGGGGCGCACCAGTCCTTTTTGTGCGTAAGAAAGACAGTTCTCTTAGGATGTGTATGGACTACCATCAGTTGAACAAAGTCGCAATAAGGAATAAATACCCACTTCCTAGAATCAATGACTTGTTCGACCAACTTTAGGGTGCCACTTATTTCTCTAAGATAGACCTCAGATCTGACTATTATCAGCTTAGAGTCAGAGAATGTGACATTCCAAAAATAGCTTTCAGAACTCGGTATGGTTACTTCGAGTTTCTAGTCATGTCCTTTGGTCTCAAGAATGCCCCAGCAGCCTTCATGGAGTTGATGAACTGAGTTTTTAAGTAGTACTCAGACATGTTCGTCATAATTTTCATTGATGACATTCTTGTCTACTCCCATAACAAAAATGATCATGTAGACCACCTAAAAATAGTATTGTGGACTCTTAGAGCCCATCAGATGTTTGCAAAGTTTAGTAAGTGTGAATTTTGGTTAAGATTAGTAGTTTTTCTTAGCCATATTATTTTCGATGATGATATTAGAGTTGATCCATAAAAGAACAAAGCAGTGAGGAACTGGACTATACCCATCTCTCCATCAAATATCAGGAGTTTCTTAGGTTTGGCTAGCTATTACAGGTAGTTTTTTAAAGGATTTTCACCTATTACATCCCCCATGTCCAATTGACTCAGAAGAAAGTTAAGTTTTAGTGGTCAGATTCTCATGAGAAGCATTTTCAGGAGTTAAAAACTCGACTCACCACCACCCTAGTTTTGATGCTACTAGATGGTTCGAACGGGTTTGTTATGTATTGTGATGCTTCTAGAGTCAGTTTAGGGTGTTTTTTATGCAGAAGGGTAAGGTTGTAGCCTATGCCTCTAGACAACTTAAGGCACATGAAAATAATTACCCTACCCATGATCTTGAGTTAGCAGATGTTATTTTTGCCTTGAAAATTTGGAGGCAATATCTGTATGGGGTGCATGTAGATGTTCACGGATAACAAAAGCTTGTAGTATGTGTTTTCGTAGAAAGATTTGAATCTGCATCAGAGGAGCTAGTTAGAATTGTTAAAAGATTATGATATGAGTGTTTTGTATCACCCGAGCAAGGCCAATGGTGTGGTAGATACTCTAAGTAGATTGTCTCTAGGTAGTGTTGCTCATGTTGAGGATGATTAGAAGAAGTTAGTTAAGGAATTTTATCAACTTACCAAGTTAGGTGTTCGTTTAGTTGATTTAGTTGAGGGCAGCATTTGGGTTCAAAATAGTTCAGAATCTTCTTTGGTTGCCAAAGTGAAAGAAAAGCAAGAAAGGGATCCTAGTCTGGTGAAGCTGAAGGAGTCAGTCAGAGACCAGAAAGTAGAGGTTTTCTCCCAAGGGGGAGGTGGTGTGTTGCATTACCAGGATAGACTGCGTGTACCAGGTGTTGGTTGGTTGTGATAGTAAATTTTTGTAGAATTGCATAGTGCACGTTACTCGATTCATCCAGGGGCCATGAAGATGTACCACGATCTGCGGGAAATATATTAGTGGAGTGGGATGAAGAGGGATATTATAGAGTTTGTAGATAAGTTCCCTACTTATAAACAGGTTAAGATTGAACATCAAAAGCCTAGTGGGTCTATGCAGGAGTTCAGTATTCCCACTTGGAAGTGGGAAGTAGTGAACATAGATTTTGTGAAAGGTTTGCCTCATACTCTTCAATAGCATAATTCAATTTGGGTCACTGTAGAAAGGATGACCAAATCATCCCACTTCTTACCAGTCCATACTTTTTATTTAGTCGAGGACTATGCCAAGCTCTATATTAGAGAGTTGGTTAGGTTGAACGGTATTTCGTTGTCTATCATTTCAGGTAGAGGTACCCAACTTACTTCTGAATTTTTGAAATCCTTTTAGAAGGGTCTTGGTACCCAAGTTCACCTCCGTACAACCTTTTACCCTCAGACAGATGGTCAGGTAGATAGGACCATTCAGATCCTTAAGGATATGTTCAGAGCATGTGTAGTTGACTTTAAGGGCACTTGGGGTGACCACTTTCCTTTGATTGAATCGCGTATAATAACAACTATTATTCTAGTATTCAGATGGCTCCGTTTGAGGCTTTATATCAAAAGAGAAGTAGATTTCTAATTGGTTGGTTTGAGGTAGGTGAAACGACTTTGATAGGGCCTGACTTGGTATTTGATGCTTTGAAGAAAGTTCAGATAATCTGGGAAAGGCTTAAGGCAACCCAAAGTCGACAGAAATCTTATGCAGATGTGAAGAGAAAGGATCTTGAGTTTAAGATTAAAGATTTTCTATATCTAAAAATCTCTCCCATGAAGGAAGTAAAGAGGTTTGGTAAGAAGGTGTAGCTTAGTCCCCGATATGTTGGCCGTTATAAAATTTTAAGCCATTTTGGAAAGGTGGCTTTTGAGCTTAAGTTGCCTGCAGATTTAGCATTAGTGCACCCAGTATTCCATATCTCCTTGTTGAAGAAGTGCATTGGTGACCTAGCTATAGTTGTTCCCTTAAAAAGAGTAGATGTTCAGAATAACGTTTCCCACGAAGAAATTCCAGTCGAGATCCTTGATCGACAAATTCTTAGACTAAGGAACAAAGAAATTCCCCAAGTCAAAGTTCTTTGGTGGAATCAGTCCGTTGATGGAGCCACTTGGGAAGCAGAAGCAGCTATAAGGATCGCATTCCCTCATCTTTTCTCCGCAAACTCAGACTCAGCTTAAGTTAACAATCTTCTTAGAATTTTTCTTTTCTATGCTCAATTTCAGTTGCATATCATCCTCATGTCAGTCATGCATTCAAAGAACCAGTTCAGTCATATTTTATATTTCAAACTCAGTCATGTAATCATATTTTCATCACATATATTTAGCATGTAATCTAAACTCCTCAGTTCTTTCAGCTTAACCAATCTCATTCGAGGACGAATGATCTCAAGGGGGAGATATCGTAATACCCCAAAAATCCAAACCAATGTTACAGCCATATTTCAAGCTCATGAAAAGTACATTGTAGTTACTTGGTAGTTTTATGAGTAAGTTTGATGTATATTAAGGCCTCAAATAACTCCCAGCTATTGGACGAATCAAATTATTCCTTACCGATTGAGTTTTTGAGGAGAATATTGCTATAGTCAACTTCAAATGAGATTATATTTTGTTGTACTCAGAATTTTTATGGTCAAGACCTACCAAATTGTAGGAAATTGATTTATCTTTCCAACGATACCAATTTCATCAAAATCTGATACACGGGTGAGAAGTTATAGCACTTTTAGTGAAAAGTAGTAGCCCAACACAATTTGGCCGGTCACGGTGATGACCAAAATCACGTTTGTCCTTTTCCAGAGAAGCACCACGATTGACACCGCTTTGTGCCAAGGGTCAAGTTCACGTTCAGTAGGTCATCGTGATGGCGCCGTGTCGTGCCAAGGGGTCAAATCTGGATGGTCTATTTCCAGTGGAACAAAGCGATAGCACCGCATCGCGCCATTGGATAAAATGGGGATTGTCCTTTTCCAGTGGCGCAATGCGATAAACACCGTATTGCGCTGGAATTAAAATGGGGATTGTCAGTCCGCATTTTAAATTTCTAGGGACCGTTTGGTCTTTTCCTATAGCCCCAAATCCGTCCAAAACATGGTATTAAAACCCTAAAGGGGAATTATGTGCCCCATTACTCACAATTCCTCTCCAAGAAACTAATCTTTTCTCAAGAACAAATCCTAGCCTTCAAGAATCAAGATTAATTCTCAAGAAAACCCCCCCAAGAACTCTCACGAATTCATCAACCAAAGTATGTTAAATGTTCATCTATGGGTCCCTTCCACCAATGGAGTCCAAGTATCAAATTTCAAATTCAATTTTTTGATCATTACAAGTTATTATGATTTTAAATTGAGATTTTAACCATGAATCTCCATGAGATTCTATACCATGTTTACATCAATGAATTTTGAATAAATGCTTTCATGTTATGTCCCTAAAGTTTTAGTACTATTTTGCTAATATTTCTATCGAGTCCTGGGGATTATGAATACCCTAAAAATATAGTTGTATACTTAGTCTCAATATCTTCAGAATAGTTTTAGATATGTTATGAGCAATATCAATTCAGTCAGCTATCATAATCAATTAAACTTAGAACAGTTTAGTATTCTAAGTCAGTTCGGTTGGGAGCAGGATTTAGCACCGAGCGAGTGCAGGGATTGCGACATCCCTGTCAGTTAGGTAGTCGTTAGCAGCGATCCCTGTACTCCAGAACTATATAGCCAGCGTAGGATTTGAGGAGTCACATATAAGTTCAGGCTTGACTACCTCCTAGGGATCACCCATCAGTTTAGGCTTGATACCCTTAGTCCTTCGGGACAGCATTTTAGTGGATCCACACAGCCAGTGTTAGTACCCATGGCACGATACTGACACCCTTCTAACTAGGGTCACAGGTTGGACCCCAAATTACTTATTGAGGCATGCCAGTTAGATGATAGCTCCCACAGTCTCAGTCCAGTAATTAACTTAGTAATTTAGTTTCAGTTTTTTTGACCATAGCATACAAATATCAGCTATTTATTTATCAGTATTCAGTATTCCAGTAGTTCAATTTTGCAGATTATATTCAGAACATGTTTTATGGTTGGTCAAGCATTTTCAATATGTATAGATCTCATGCTACTTCATGTTATTCATTCCGTCCGTTATTACTCCTATTCATAAAATCATGCATATCATCCTACCTCATTTACCATACCAGTACATTCAAAGTACTAATCGTATACTTATTTCTTTCACTATGATGTATTATATTATATGTTCGGATGTTCAGTTTCAGGATCGTGCATAAACTTTCCAGATTACCAGACGTAGTAGTGGTGAGTCCTCATAGTTTGAGGGCATGGATTATTTATCTCAGTTATTTCATCCGTTTTAGTATTTTTCATTCGTTCGGAGTTAGTTGGGGATTTGTCCCATCAGCTCCACAGTCGGTCAGTAGAGTTTTTTCATACTAGTACAGATAGTTAGTTAGTCTTTAGCTTTCAGTTGTCATTGTCAGACATTTTATCAGTATTATCAGCATTTGTTTTGCAAACTTTATGAGAACTATGATTTAAAACCATATGGCATTCCTCAATTAAGTTTCGCATATGATCTTTTGTTATTAGTTTATTCAGTACTCATAGCAAGTACCAGCTCATGGGTTAGCTTATGGTCCCTCGGGACTGTAAGCACCATGTGGCACCCAGGGTGTACTCTCGAGGCATTACACTATCGTCCCTCGGGACTGTAAGCACCATGTGGCACCCGGGGTGTACTCTCGAGGCATTACACTATCTTTTTAAATTTTTGTATTAGTTAAGGTGATAGGCTTACTTTTCAAGGTACACCGCGACAAGTGTCATCATGACCCTTGTCTAAATAACACTAGTATATATAATAAAGTAGAATAGTATAGCTTGTAATTATGACAAGCAGTATCTTGAGAATTAGCTACTTGACTGACAACAAAATAATTAATTTTGTAGATTATTAATTATCTCATATTTATTTCATATCTATATATATAATAAAGGAGATGTGACAACATAGAAGTTTTTATAGATTATTAATTATTTCAGATGTATTCCTTATTTATTTTATATCTATATATATAATAAATGAGATTTGATAAGAAAGATAATTTTGTATATTATTAATTGTTTCATATTTATTCCATGTTTATTTCATATAAAGGATATTTGACAACAAAAGAAACAATTTTATAGATTATTAATTATTTCATATTTATTCCTTATTTATTTTATATTGATATATATAATAGAGGAGATTTGACAAGAAGAAAAATTTTGTAAATTATTAATTGTTTCATATTTATTCCATATTTATTTCATACTGTGGTATAAATTAACTAAGAAAAAGAAAAAAAATTG
>NC_061117.1:19437714-19520514 GCF_002878395.1 Capsicum annuum
TATATATATATATATATATATATATATATATATATATTTAGTGAAGGAGATTTGAAAAAAAAATATTGTAGATTGTTTCATATTTATTTCATATCGTGGTAAAAATTAACTAAGTCTAACTTCTATTGGGTAAAAACTATAAATATTGAACTAAGATTTGTCCTTAAATAGTCTTCTTGAATTATATATATTTTTAAAAAATAATAAAAAGAAAATAATCAATCAAAAATTTCTCGTATTATATATATTCGAATTTTGAATTATTTCATATTTATTTTATATCTATATATATAAAAAAGAAGAATTGTTTAGCCTATAATTATGCTAAGTGGCTTTTTGAGAACGGACTAAATGACATTTGACAAGAAAAAAAATAATTTTATAGATTATTAATTGTTTCATATTTATTTCATATCCTTATATATAAAAAAAGGATATTTGACAAAAAAAATAATTTGTAGATTATTAATTGTTTCATATTTATTTCAAATCTATATATATAATAAAGGTGAATAGTCTAGCCTATTATTATGCCAAGTGACTTTTGAGAACTAGCTATTTGACATTTGACAATAAAAATAATTAATTTTAAAGATTATTAATTGTTTTCCATATTTATTCCATATCTATATACCAAATAAAGCATATCTAACAAAAAATTATAACTTTGTAGATTATTAATTGTTTCATATTTATTCTATATTTATTTCATATCTTTATATAATAAAGGACAATAGTCTAGCCTATAATTATGTCAAGTGACTTTTTGAGAGCTAGCTACTTGACATTTGACAACAAGATATTCATTTTGTCGATTATTAATTGTTTCATATTTGTTTCATTTTTATTTTATATCTATAAATATAATAAATGAGATTTGGCAACAAAAAAATAGATTATTAACTATTTTAAATTTATTTAATATCTATATATAATATAAAGGAGAATAATCTATTCTATAATTGTGCCAAAAAGTTTCTTGGGAACCACTTACTTGATATTTGACAACAAAAATAATTAATTTTGTATCTTATTAATCGTTTCATATTCCATATTTATTTCGTACCAATATCCAACCAAATCTTTGATTTTACTACTATTTTCTAGAGGGGAATTTATTTCCACTTTTAACTTTTAAAGTAAATTCTTTTACAATGGGAGTGGTACCACATTGTTTTATTATTTTTGAGCTTTTGAAACTAGATGAGCTATTTTGAAAATTAAATCAAGGATGATTTTTCTACATTATTACTTCACTCTTAACCACTATAGTTTACATTGATCAAGAGAGATTCTGACCCTTCTATGCTGTTATGTATATTTAGTTTCGAACTTGATCTCGGGCAGTGAATTTATAGGTTTATATTCGTTTATTCACGGTTCAAGTCTGTGCACTTATTATACTTATATATCTATCTAGTACTGAAAGAAGTTGTTTGATTATGATAGTTATTGAGTCCTGGTTCGTGACCAAGCAGTGATTACGAATATCCCGAGTGGCCGAGTCTCTTATAGGTCCCTTCATCCGTGAGCAATAATGTGGAAAGGATGATCGCCAAAGGTCCTTCCTTTTTAAGATATTGAGTTAGAGGAGGTGTATTAACTTGATTCATTATGGCACTCGGATTGGATGTCGTATCATCTATTTTTCTTGCACTCATTCATTTGTGTGCATCGTCTATCACCAGTATAATTGTTTGATGATTTTATCTATCGGTCTTATGGGGGAGGGTTGTATAGGTATAAATATAGTTGCTTTTTGTTGAGTGCTTTCTTGTACCTTTCGGCCTTATGTGGGCTCAGTTAGGTTATATTTTATCCGGACTAGCTTGTTATTTTATTGTTGGTTATTATGGTTAGTTCATGACAGGATGGTTATGGACTTGTACCCAAGATTTTTGGTAGGTTTCTGATTTCTTTCTTTCCCATAGTAAGACATTTTATTGATATATTATCTCATGTTTAGTCATCCTTTGATTAGATACTTTGTTATACTAGTATTAGTTTTCGTTCTTGGTTATGAGCCCTGAGATGTTAGCTTTCATTCTTGGTTAGCTTTCATCCTTCGATTATATATAAATATACTTATATATATATATATATATATATATTATTTGTAATACCCCAAGGTTTGAGCTTTAGACCCACCAAGGGATAGAAAATTTAATTATATTTCAAATGCCACCAATTTAACCTTAGTCCGATACCGAAGTAAAGAGTTGTGGCCAAATTACTGTAACACCCATCATCCCGAGACACCACACGGTGCTTAGGGATACACGTAGCTCCAAGCTAACCCTCGGAGCTAGACGCTACCTCAAGGAATTCAAATCAACAATAGCCATGCACAACAAAGAGATATACCACATCGGGTTCAAGAGAAATACTGGAGAATACTAGACTCTACAACCAAAATATATTGAATGTCTGTACATACCAACCCTCTAGTCTGACAAAGCCTCTATATATCAAAATCAAGGAGCCATTGGGACAAATTCCCAGCTGACTTAGACAGTACTGAAAGCCATAACAACATAATGATATCACCAAAAATAAAGACACGATCCTCGAACCCTAAGGACTCACCACTGAGGGAATGTAGTTGAGGCACTCGAATATCGCTAACACGGTTGCAGCTGAGTACCTGAAGCTACATTACGAGAAAATATAGCCCATAGGAAAATATGTGGGTCAGCACTTTGAAATGTACTGAGTATGTGGGGGTGCATGTAATAATATAAATAACATCATCAATTTCATGAAAATATGCATATGTACAATGATGGCTCACTTGGCTTGAGTTAGATTAAAACATAATTTTCATAATATCATAGTAAATAAATCATATGATTAAAAACTCATAAATAATCATAAACAACTCAACTCTTCAACTCATGACTCGGAGTGACTCGGTAATTCAAGAAACTGAACTCTTATGGAAATGGCAGGTTCTTATAACCGACATAAACTATGTGAGATACCTGGAGTCCAACTTTTTGCCCTTCTAAGGAGAAAACCCCATATTGGTGGGAGCGTCGTACTCTTTCCAGGGAGTACAACTTAAATTTAGTGATTATAATCTCATACGCCGCCTCTAGCCTATAATTATCAATATCAATCCTACGGTGGCACGTAGTTTTGGGGAAATACCATATTTCCCACCCGGTGCTAAATACTACTACTACACACTAGCTCAGAACACATTAGGAAATCCACCACAAACATCACAAGGGTTTTGTAATGCCCCGCACTTTCCTAAGCTAGAAAATGAACCGTTGTTCATTTATGTGAAAACCCCAATTTTTTAATCCATATTTGGGCACCTAAATTAACAAGAGTACCCTAGTTATAAGAGAGCTTATGATGTGTTAAGTGTGTTTATATGAGTCACTAAGGTAGTACAAGCTAAGAGTTTCAAAATCCATCAAGTTTTAGTATTTGAATTCGCAAGGGTCATCTTTGAATGAGCATAACTTGATAAATATATGGTATTTCTACATATTTATACCCACAAAATTATAGAAAGTCTAATTAGCTTTCCAACGATACCAATTTCACCAAAATCCAACACTCGAGCTAGGAGTTATGGCTTTCCGAAGTAGAGTGCGTCGCCTAACCAATCGCACATGGACACTGGAAAGCATATGCGGTGCCTATGTAAATATAGGCGATATCATATGTGGAGCCTATGTAAATATAGGCAATATCATATGCGGCGCCTATGTAAATATATGCGACATCATATGCGGCGCATATCTTATGGTTTCAAGTGACTTAAACACTCTGTTTTTGGGTTATTTTAAGGGCAATTAAGTCTTTTGGCACTCCTTACACACCCCTAAACTTAACCTTACCAATTTAATAGATTCTAAACACATCACAACCCTATTATCAGTCTAAGTTTAGCATCCAAGAGCACTAAAGGAGAAAAATAACTATGATTACACAATCAACATTGAGTTCCAATCTTTCAACGAATCCGTTACCATAAAGGTATATGGGGTTATGAACAAGAACACCCTTTGGTTCTTGTGCCCAAAGTTTGCATTATTTTACAAAGATACATAATTTTTACATGTTTTATCATGAATTTGAAGTGATAAATCTTATCCTATGTTGATGTTCAAGATATTATGATTATTTTGAATGTTTAGAAAATAAACTCCATGAGTTTGAGATTATTGTTATGATTAAAGGCTGAAATTTTTCAGATTTCCATATAAATTATGTATGCTTGTGATATAAAGCATAAATGTTGAAATGTTTTGATTAAGTATCGCTATAAGGTCATTATCCCACATTGAGATTGTTGTTTTGAGAATATATGTGCTACATGCACCCATGTTTAGACTATTTTTGATGAAGTATCAAAAGATTTGACCTTTGGTCACAACAGAGTTAAAATCCACTTTATGAAATGAGTTATGGATTTTATCATTTATTTAACTTAAGAAATATGAAATTACCCTTAGAGTGGATTTTTCTTGAGATGTTTTAGCATAGTATTGGGAGTAGTATTTAGCACTGAGTTGGGTATGTTACTACGGTTTCATACCCCAGAACTACGTGCCACCGTAGGTTGAGACATTGACTTCCACTATATGTGGAAAATTGAGATAGTGATCACTGAGATGAGATTGTTCTACAACAATGGCAAGGGTAGGATATCCCTTACCTTATGGGGGCAAGTCGTGGGACATCATGGGTGCTCACATAGTGTACGTGTTGGTTAGAAGAACCTCCCAAAGAGTCGTACCTCATTTTTAGATTGATTTTACTGATTTAAAAGAGATTTGAAATGCATATTTATGATGTATTCAATATTCCAGATTTTACTAAGATTGTTTGATGAGAGAATAAGAAAAGAATCTTGATATTTCGATTAAGTGTAATGGCTCATGATATCCAGATTGGCATGTTTTACCATTCATTGTGTATGATTTCAGATTTTAGATTTCTTTCAAGCTTTATGAGCAATTTACAAATGTCCTGCATGATTTGGAAAGAAAACTTATGACATGATCGTTAAATATATATATATATATATATGTATATATATATATATGCATATAAATATGTTTATTTCATGCACCCCCATGTACTCGATACATATTCCATAGTACTGACCCACATATTTGCATGTGGGCTACATTTTCCCTATAATGTAGGTTCAGGTGCTCATTCCCAGGTTTTACCGTGATTATCCGAGCACGTTGATCTACATCCGCTGCAGTGGTGAGTCTTTATGGTCCGAGGACTAGTTATTCAGATTTCCTCATTTACTTTGAGTCGTTTAATTTATTTCCTAAGTTCGGGTTGGTTGGAGTTTGTCCCAATGGCTCATGGATATACAGTTTAGTAGAGGCTTGTCAGACTAGATGGATAGATTAATCAGATTTGTTAGAGATGTCGTATTTTGTTACTTTCCATATTTCATTCGTATTGTAGTATGATATTATGGAGGATGTTTAAGTGTTGAATGGTAGAAAAATGGCTAAAAGGGTTAGCTTGGGGCTACTTGTAGCCTTAAGCATCGTGTGACGCCTCGGGGGCCCCTTTTTGGGGCATTACAAACATGATATCAGAGCCTAAGGTTATTGGAGTCCTAGGGAGCCTGACAAGCCATGTTAAGTAGAGTCTTGATCATTGGTGTGTAGTGTGCCACATTTATGAGCAAGAGGCTATGAAACATTTTAGAAAAAAAGGGTCGTTTCATTCTTTCAGAAGTCTATCGTGCTTACAGTTGTTCCCTTTCAGCTATTAATTCGTGCTCTCTTCTTTTAGAATATTCCTCCTCACCGAGCTAGAATAAATAACACGGGTCAGTAACCTCAGCCTGCTGATCCCCTGAATGAGAATGTATCCCACGTTGAGTTCAGGGCAGTCTCTCAGGCACTTGCCTAAGCTGTTACCGCCAATGTTCAGGCAAACCAGGCCCCAGCTACACAAAAACAGGGACGTGACTTAGCTTCCACAAGAATCCATGACTTTATGCGGATGAATCCGCTAGAGTTTTATGGGTACAAGGTAGGTGAGGATCTGTAGTTGTATCTGGAGGAGATAAGGAAGATCACACAGGTAATGCACGTGTCTGAGGAGGAAAGTGTTGAGTTAGAATCCTATAGATTGAAAGACCTTACGTATGACTGGGTCGTTTTATGGAGAAAAGGTAGGGTAGAGGGTGCTGCTCCTATGACTTGGCAGGAGTTCCAGGATGCATTCCTTGATAAATTTTTTCTTCTAGAGTTGGGAGAGACAAAAGTAGAAAAGTTCATGAACTTACGAAAAGGCTCCATGACTGTTAAGGAGTATTGCTTGAAGTTCAATCAGTTGGCAAAATATGCCCCAAATCTGATAGCCGACAATCGAGCCAGTATGGGTAAGTTATTGACAGGGGTGTCAAGCTATGTGGTTAAGGAGTGTAGATTAGCTATGCTTAATAGTGAGATGAATCTTTCCATACTAATGACCCATGCCCAATAGATCAAATCAGATAAGATAAAAGAGAGGGATAGTATAAGGTGGAATAAGAGAGCCAAATCCGAGTAACCTACTTATGGTCAGAATAAATTGTAAGGAGGGAATCACCCTCAGTTTTAGAGCTGCTCGTCTATGCCAGCACTATCGTCAGCTAGTGCTCCAGTACTTAGAGGTAGGTAAGAAAAGAGAAATAGGTCTTCTATATCCGGATCTCAAAATACTGTGAGTAACTGGCCTAACCATCCACTATGCACTAGGTATGGTAGGGATCATGGGGGTAAGTGTTTGTGGGGTCAGAAGGGCTGCTATGGATATGGCCAGGAGGGCCACAGTTTTAGAGATTGTCCTCATACCAGATAGGGGACCATGATGTTTACCCCCAGGCTCAGACTGCTAGTGCTCCAGCTCATGTAGCTCATCCAGCTCTTACTCATGGTGCATCTTCCAGCACTGCTGGCAATCAGCGCCAGAACAGATTCTATGCTTTGCCTTCCCATCAGGAGTAGGAGGACTCCCCCAATGTTGTTACTAGTATGCTTTGTGTGTTTCAGTTTGATGTTTATGTGTTGTTGGACCCAGGGTCTAGTTTTTCATATATGAAACCTCTGGTTACTATAAATTTTAAAGTGAGTCTCGAGATTGTCTCTGAGCCTATCCTAGTTTCTACCCCTGTGGGTGAGTCCATTGTTGTCCTAAAAGTATACAAAAAGTGTCCTGTTTCTATTCTTCATAAAGTTATGCTTGCTGATCTGATAGAGTTAGACATGGTAGATTTTGATGTTATTCTGGGTATGGACTGGCTTTACTCTTATTATGCATCCATAGACTGTCATACCCATGTAGTTAAGTTTGAGTTCCTTGGTGAGTCTGTTATCAAATGGTCTGGTAATTTTAAATAATATATGTTACACTCTCTATCTCAATTAATGTGGTATTGATACAATTTTGAGAGTTAACCAATTTTTTAAAATATTTTTTTCAATATTTTATATTATTAATTATTGTGATTTATTGTACTTTTTATTCCATCCTAATTTATCTAGAAGTAATAAAATTTAGAGAGGAAACTAAATTTTTTTACATATTTTTAATTATTTTAAGTTGCTAATTATTATGATTTACGATTCAAATTCTTACGATTCACGTCACCCGACAATGGGATGTCGGAGAATAGTTTTAAATGAGTGATTACACCTAGAAACACTTAGATGAAGTCACTTGAAGTGTTAGACTAAAAGCGAGAGAACTAATGGAGCCTCAAAATAAAAGTTCAACTTGAAGGTTTAATATGGTGGAATATTTCACATAACCTTGTGTATGGTTTGAGATATGAACATTTTACTAGAAGGTAGATATACAATAAAAGTCCTTCAATTCTAGTTTTAAAATCTTCAAACCATTAATCATTTAAACTTTTCTATCAGAAGATATGAACATTTTACTAGAAGGTAGCAAAATAGACTTTTGCATCAATATGTGGCTTCCACAATATCCATGTTTCTTGGTCTGATCTACAAAAAAATGAAAAATACATACATACATACATACATACATATATATACATATATATTTGTATGTGTGTGAATATAATATTGTTAGGACCAAAATAATCAGGTGTTTTGCAGAAGCTAGTAAAGCAAATCACGAAAGACACCAAATAAGATGACAAAAGAAAAATACACCAAAAGAGACACAATTATTTAATATGGTTCAGTCAATCGACCTACATCCACAAAGGAAGATGAGCAATCCAATATATAAAAGAGAGTACAAACTATCAAGAGAGACAACCTCACACAATTCACTCCGAATAAAAAGAGGTTCACACAAGTGATACAACAATACTTGTGTTACACAAAGTCTCCCCCAAACGAAACACTCAAGTGCCTAGGACTACATTGTGGATGCAACAAAACTAGAAGAAAGGAGAGTCTATTTATAGAGTCTATAACCTTTTCCTACAAGAATAAGGATTAGCCAAATATGGAGAATATGTTTTTCTTTTTGTTAAAGGAAAACAAATTATGGTACCTAAAGAAAAAACCAATTATGGTAAGAAAGTCAGGACAAATACCAACAATTCTCCCCCTTGGCATGAATTTCTGATAAAATAAATTTTCTCCACCTTCTTCATGTGGTCTTCATCAAGTGCAATATCTATCTCCAAAATCGCCTCCATTAATTCTTTCCTCTACACAGAGTAACACTCTGATAAAATTTTCAAACTAAAATCTTCATTATCGTTAAATAGGTTGAGACTAGAACTAAATCTGCCAAGATAAACACCCGAGTTTTACCTTGCTCTGATACCACTTATTATGATTGGAATAAACAGGTGTCATGCAGAAGCTACTAAAGCAAACCTCGAAAGACGCCAAATAAGAAGACAAACGAAAAATTTTCTGTATCTATTACACAATCTAAGTCTAAAAAGTTATAATTTTTATTAACTATTTGTTTTGGTGTCCATTTGTCATATTCATTCTTTAGATTATATCTTTTAAACTTATTCTTATAATATGTAGGTTTTCTTATTTCTGATGTTCTAGATATTATATTTTCATCTTCTTTTTTATCAAGAGTGTTTATTTCCGTGTTTATATTTTCTAAGTTTTTTTCATTAATTACTTCTTGTTTTTCATTGATTACTAAATTTTTTGTATTTGTTAAGATTTCTGTATATGTTTCACTATCTTCCGAATCATAATTATCTGTTTCTTCAACATCTATTGTATTAATTTCTAATTCCTTGGTTTCTATTTCTAATTTTTCTTTAAATTGATTTATCTCATTTAATAATTTTTGTTCTTTATCTTTTTCTTCTTTTTCTTTCTATCTTTTTTCATACAGATCTTTTAACATTTGTAGTTCTTTTTCTAATTCAGCAATCCTACTATTTTTAGTTTCTTCTATTTTTCGTATTTCTTCTATAGTTTGTTGTTTTATTTTTTCTATTTCCTTTTTTCTATCTATTTCTTCATTTTCTTTTTCTATTCATACCATAGCTGTCAATTTATCTTCTAATTTTAATTCTTCTTTTTCTAGCATTAAATACAACTGTTCACCTAATTTCTTAGATCGTCTTCCTAGATTAGAAAATACTATTTTTATTTTTAATCCTTCGTGATTTTCATATATTTTTTCATTTATTATAAATTCTTCTTTGTTCATTTTATTGTAAATAGTTAATGTTGATATATATATATATATTCTAAACTATCTATTTGTGATTCTAAATTTGATATTTCATCTTTTTGTGCATTTATTGAGTTTTTACTAACTCCGGCAAATATATTATAATATTTCTTTACATTTTTTAGAAATAATTTGTTTTAATTCTTTGTATTTTTGTACTTTATTCATTTAAACCATATTTATAATATTTTGGTGGGTATCTAAATCCAATTTTATCATAATTAGGTGGTATGTGTCTCATTCTTCTAGATTTTAAATGAATTATTAATTTTGCTTCAATACTAGATATTAAGGTAATTAGGTAGGCTAATCTTTGTGGGTTTTCTTTTGTTTTATTTAGACTTATTTATTCTGAATAATTAAAAATTAAAGAATCTTTAATTTTTCTAAAAGCTTCTCTGTTTTTAAATAGTTTTCTCATAATTAATCAATATAAATTAATCTCAAATAAATCCAATTTAAATTCAAACAATATGCTACTTCTGTATTTTTTAAATAACTGGCTCTGATACCAATTTTAGGCATGGTATCAAATACAGAAGTAGTATATTGTTTGAAAGTCAATCAACCTACATCCACAAAGGAAGATGAGCAATCCACTATATAAAAGAGAGTACAAACTGTCAAGAGAGACAACCTCACACAATTAACTGAGTATAAAATGAGGTTCACACAAGTGATACTGCAACACTTGTGTCTCACAAAGTTTCCCCAAACGAAACTCTCAAACCCCTAGAACTACATTATAGATGCTACAAAACTAGAAGAAATGAGCGTCTATTTATAGAGTCTATAACTTTTTCCGACAAGAATAAAGATTAGACAAATATGGAGAATATGTTTTCCTTTTCTGAAAAGGAAAATCAATTATGGTAAGAAAGTCAGGATAAACACCAATCAATCATGGTAAGAAAGTCAGGATAAAGACTCATATATATATATATATATATATATATATATGAGTCTTATGACACTCTTTAAGTGTCTTTAAAACTTTCTTAAAGATGTTATTAGAACTCTTACTTACATCTTTGAACTTCTAATGGATTGCTCGGTGAAAATATTTCTACGTTGATCAAGTTTTCTTAATTTCTTTTAAGAATTAAGTGATAACTCTATTTTCAATATTTTAGACTTTAATTAGTTTTCAAAAAATAAGAATCAAAAACCCATTTTCCAAAAACATATCAAAATATTAACGATACTGGTTTGAGCAACTATAGTATGGAATTGAAAAAAAAATATTGAATTGAATTCTTTGGTAGTGGCAAATATGATAACAAACAGAGATATTGATATCTACAGTTGAAGAAGATTACCTAAGATATCAATCATAACAATGACTATTTTTTATATTACTCACTGTTTCAAGGAAGCTAATTAAATAGTTGACTTTTTGCTAAGCTGATATCGTCGGATAGAAACAAAACTTTTTAATCTTCTCTACAACAACTTCCTACAAAGCTTCAATGTTTAGTTCAATTAGATAAATGGAAATTCCCTTCAATAAGAAGAACACATATAAACTTATGAAGTGTAAAGATTTGTGGCCCTAATTCATCATTTAAAATGATTGTAGTAATGACAATTTGCGAAGGATCCCCAAGGTTGACTATTACATGTATAAATTGTATTCAAGGATACATTGTAAGATCTTGCATGTGAATTACCTCTTAACCTACGAGTTTATGTGAACACTTTTATGTCATTTGGTAAATTAAAGGACTTATTGAATGGCAATCGAAAGTTGAGAGATCAAAGTTATAATATGTATTTAATTAAGAATTTTGAGTGCTATAGGAAAGAAGGGTGAGGTGATATATCATTTATTAATTATATTATAGATCATCCTCTGGGCCGAGTGGAATCATCAAAATACGGAGTTGACCTCGCCAACTCTAAATGTTGAGTTTGGTCAAACTTCCTAAATTTTTAATTTTCAAAACAAAAAAAAAAACTTATCCAAAATATGTTTGATCACCTTGAATATCATGTAACCTATTTCCAGAAGACATAAGTAGATAATCATATGCCATAGCTATGGGGAGGGAAAGTAATGAAAAAGAAGAAAAAAATTTACAAAATGACCTTGAGAGACGTTACAAATATTTCTCACGGTCAATTCTAATATTTAAGTACTCTAGAATTCAATTCAAGGGTCCAAACCACTCTCGAGTGCCTTGAGACGTTGCAAACCACCATACCAAACAATAAATTACTCCCCAGACCTAGTGAAATTTCCAAAACTCAAAATCTACCTCCTCAATCTCAATTGTTGAACTTGGTCAAACTTTTGAGTTTCAAACATCTAAATCTCATCAATAATGTATTAGATAAATCAGGAATCATATCACCCGTCTCTACAAGTGACAAGAAACTCACCAAAGCTTTGGATAGGGTCAAACATGAGAAGAAAAAAAGTAAAAACTTACAAAATAACCTTGAGAGCCATTACAAACTACTAATAGAGAAGAGTTTATTTTATTAGGATACCCATATAAGAAAAAAGGAAAAATACACCATAAGACCTTATACGTCATAGTTATGACCATGGAGAAATATAGGACAAGAGAAATGACAAAAAATTATTAAACGACTAAAAATAAAAGGACAAGAACCGACCAATAGAAAGACTCATTTATTAAAAGACACAGACTTCACTGACAATCAAAAAGTAAATAAACTAAGATTGATAAACTCTTCTTTGATGACAACCAAATCTATAACCTCCATTTAATTGTAAATTAATTATCTGGAGAGGCCTTCTCATCATTAAGATCAATAACAACATTAAAGTGATTCATTATATTGCTTTCCCCAGATGAAGAGTGAAGGCGAGCAACAACATTGGTGCTTATGGTTTGATCCTTGCGATGACTTAGGAAATTATCTATTAATTCATTGATATAATTAGATGAATCATAAGCATAAATTTCATATGGGAAAAAAGTAACAAAAGCAACATGTGCTCCCGTTGTAAAATTTATCTGCTTTCTTGATAAGTCCTTTTATTCCCTTTTTGAAAGTTGCAAAACGTGCTGCTTTAGAATCTAACACCTTTATTTCAGTATTTTTTTTGGAGAACTCTATTATTTTTTTCCATTACAAAATCCTTAAAGGGAGCAGAAAGAAGACGTTCTGAACATTGATAAGGAAAATGTTTAATTTATAGGCACAATACTCTTTCTACTTCATGGAAAAATTTAGTCTATTAATTAATTAATTAATTAATTGCATATTATGTAATTTCGTAAGAGATTTAAATCAAATCATACTATGACTCTAATTTTTGAAGAAACTTGAGTTATGTTTGTTCCATTCAAGTCACATCTTCTAATTTTCCTTCAAAAACTTACTTTATTTTACAAATAAACTATTTTAGTTAGATTTTCAAAACTTTCTTATATTTACAACATAAATACATTTTTTTTATTTTTGCAATTTTTTGAAAGGTTGAGAGCTTGATTATTAAATATTTGAAGGTGAAATTATTGCTCCCTCGATTTATAAATAAGCAGTTATTTTAGAAAAGGCGCACCCCTTAACAAAATACTTATTTTATAAAATAAAAAGTATAATAATGAGTATGCTTACTAACTCACTATTAATAAATATGTTGAAAAATATGTAACAATTTAGTAGTTTTAAAACTCTCTTTATTTAAAGAAGGAACATATTTAATATCGTGATTCTCTAAAACACTACGTGTTTAATAATAAAATTTCAAAATTTAACATCACTTATTGAAGAACGAAAAAAATATATAAAATTTTCTTTTATAAAGCATAAAATATCGATAATTAAAGCTAAATTAAAATATAGTCTAACAAAAATAATTTACCTATACTATTCAATTTTCAAACTCCCGCCACCAATCTGTTCCTTATGAGAATCGGAAAAGATAAAAAATACGTAGCCTTTTTTTTTTTTTTTCAAATTTCCATTTACTCCGTATCTTCAAAAATATTTATCCACTATATTAAAAGTAGATGTTCAACAATACTTGTTCAGAAAAATTAAAGGATAATTTACTCTTTTCTACTCATTTCATCGTTGCTACTAAATATTATTTATCATTCAATGCATTTTTTAAGATATTAAATTTATTATATTTAAAGAATGATCTAGTAAAATTATTCCTATTATTTATTGTTTCTTAACATGTGTAACAATTTATATATGAAAATCTTTGGTATTAGTAATTCAAGAGGTTTTAATGCATAAATTAATATTATTTAAAGACTTAATTGTCCCTTAAAAATATATTTCATATCCTTTCTACCGTATTTGTCGAGACTATTATTGTGAACAAATATTATTTTAAAAAAATTATGCAATGCATGTTAAATTTAATACCCAAACCAAACACTACATAAAAAGAATCTCACCATAACTAATATCAATTTTACTAATTCAAAAATTACTAATAGATTATATTCCACACTATTCTTATACATCAAACGACCTCCGAAGAAAATCGGAGAAGACAAAAAAATATTTTGCCTTCCTGTTCGACTTCCATTTATCAAATTGATTAATTTGTCATGGGACAATTATTAAAAACCCTACAATTGGAAAACTTGTCTTTAATTAAGGACTCTTTATTATTTATCTTTGTCTAGTAATTTAGTGTATTCCATCCGAACCAACTATTGGACCCCCAAAAAATGCATATAGGGTCTCTCACCCCTACCCCATCCCTACCCCCAACCACACATACTAATTTCCTACATGAGTAAAATTGTCTAATGTGTATTTTATATTTTTATTTTTTTTACAATGATATCTTTAATTATTTAACTTACTCATTTGTTACGGTTCATCCTAACCTTACTCATTTATCGTTGTTGAAGTTCTTCAGCATTTGAATTGACCATTGAAAAAATTAATTATATTGTGGCAGAGAAAAATCATATTTGAAGGTTAACACGAAGATCTTTCTCAAAATTCAAAATTTTACTAAATATGTATAAACAATTAATTGTTCATAAAGTTGTGGCTTTCTTTCTTTGCTGGATTTTTGTCAGAGTTGTCTCCTTGTCTTCTTCAGTTTCTATTCTCTATGTACAATTGCACTTCATATCGATAGTGTACGATCATACATAAGAATAAATACTTAACATATACTTCCAACTTCTTCTTTAGAAACACATGCATACCTATAGTACAGTTAATCACACATATACAACATGTAATTATAATCAGATATACCTGTGCAATTTTAGTTAAAATTAGATTTTATATGAGCACAAATATAAAATATTTCGTAATGTTTTGAAGGAATAAAAATTTACTGATGTTATTCTAGCATTTTAATATTATTATTATTTAATATTAATATGCATGGTTTTGGAGGTTATGTAGTATAACGGTGCATTACCCTTTCTGTAACAATTTTTCTTGTAATGCATCACTAGAAAAGTTTGAAAGCATGTAGTAAATTGCTGGACATCTCTTCTGCACTATGAAATTATAAGCTGTTACTTCTTTGGAGTTAATTTCCTTGTTTAAGGCATATAATAACATTTCTTTCACGTTGCATGACTATTTATTTGAGCTTTTAACCTCCATTCATTTGAGTTTATTTGTGTCTTTAATCACAATATTTAGTGGGATAGAATGTGGACATAAGTTTCATGTAACTCTTGTATCTTCCACTCTTTATTCCTCCATTACCCTACTCTTTATGTGTTGTAACTCTTTTATCCGTTGTAACCTCTATTCTATTAATCTTACCATTTATTCTTCTTATTCATTGCATGGAATATTTTTTCACCTATAAGTAGAGGTGGTCTTGCATGGTTTTGGGAAACATAAGATAATATAGAGTTCACAAAAAATTTAGCAAAAAAGAGACTTTTTTAGTTGAAGGGAGGTGTCCTTTTTGTGGAGCTTTGAACTCAATTCCTGTCTAGAGCTGTTGTGTTGTTGTAACGCCTCGCACTTTCGGGCTAAAGTTGAACCGTCTTTTCGATGTATATGGACCTGAATCCAATGGGGTCTAGTTAGAAATAAGTGTGAATTATATTTCCTTAGTGTGGAAACATCCATGGAGATGAATATATACCATAAGAATCTCCTAGCTCAAAAATTAATTTGAGCATTTTCCTATAGATTAATTTATAGTTGACGATTTTGCATTGGTCAACTTCCAGCGACTATTTCTCCTAGTATATAAGGATTCATGTGGCCTACTATATATTAAGTTAAAGACATTCAAGACTTTTTTTCAACGTCACCAATCATTCGTCAATTCGAGTACGGAGTCGAAAGTTAGGAGTGTTTGAGTGAGGCACTGTCCAGGTTGTGCGATTGTGACACTCCATAGTCATAACACTCGATGCCTCTAAAATGTTGTTTGGACCCCTGTAGTGATGGTAGATCATGTATTGGCATTGTGGAGGGGGGGGGGGGTTGGGAGTGTTCAAGGACCTAAAACTAAGTTGGCGTCGCAAACTAGAGCTTAGGTGATAGCTAAGCATTGTCATACCATCACAAACATTCACTGGAAAAGGTTGGCCATAAGGATAGCACCACAAATCCTAATGTATGTCATATACTTGGCACCACAAACTTCAATTTTTGCCATGGAGATGGCGCCGCAAACCCTATGGTCAAGTGGTGTAGAAACTCTGTTTCAAGTTAATTCAAGGGCAACAAAGTCTTTTTGCATCCTATAACTGTCCGTAAACATAATTACTCAAGATTTAAGTCCCTAAAACAGGTTTTTAGTTCATCATCTAAAACACAAGAGGAGAAAAATAACTTAGGGTTTGGGCATTCAAGCTTAAAGGTTAAATATTTTCACATTTTTTCATCATTAAGGTATGTGGGACTATCCTAAAATCATTGGTCATAACTTTTATGGTTTTTATCAAGTTTAAAGATATACAATCATGTTTACAAAGAGGGTTTTCGACATGATTTTGAATAGTATGTATTATGAACTTGTTTGATGAAAGTAAATGTTTGAGTTGAACCCCTTTGTATAGAATTGAACTATAATCACGTATACGTATGCATGTTCAGTTTTGAAAAGATTAAATCGAGAGCATGAATGACGAAACCCCTCTCTTGTTATGATACCTCTTGAATTCACAGGTAATGGATTGTTCAATTGATGTTCTAAAGCATGAAATAAGTGTTTCCCTATTATTTTGGACTTGATATTGATTATGAATTGAAGAAGGGGTGTTTTATTTTCTTATAAATGTTCAATGTGATAATTGAAAGAGTTGTATGGATTGTTATAAAAGAATTGACCATCGTGTGAAATATTAAAAAGAGTGAATCTTTGCATAAGTTTGCACATGTTTTGAAATAAGGACTCCCTTGAATTGTTTAAATATTTTTAATGGTCAAGTAATTGAGTTGATTGAAATTTAAAGCAGAAAATTATGAATGGTTTGAACGAGAAGGGCTGTGGAATGATACATTACAAATGACTTGCAAGTCAGGGCATGACGATATCCCGTTGTGAATTGACCTTACTAGAATAAGAAAAGAGTGCTTTGTAAGTATGATTCATGTTTTCTTATAAAATAATTAAAAATAGGCTTAACGAGAGTTGGATGGTTACCCAAAGAAAGTACGAGTTGAAAGACTCTATGCTAGAAATTGTGATTTACCGATACGGGATTATGGTACCCTACATTGTGATCTTGTGTACCATAATTCATGTCGTCCAAAATTGGTACCATGGTTAGGATCCCTGCTTTGTGATCTTGTGTACTACCATGACATGTTGATTTGATTGGGGATTTTGGCACCCTGTTGTGTGATCTTGCATCTCCCTCTTATGGACACTCCAATCCTTGCGAAAACTTGATTGGGGGCTTAGCTGTCAAGTCAAGGGCGGATTACATATAGTCCATGGAATTATAGATTGTAGGATGTACTAACTATCTCAAAATAGAGATAAAGAGTAGAGTCATGATTTCAAGAAAGTGTTTTGAAATTTATCAAATTATTCCCATGTGTTTTCAAAATTTTTAAGATGACATGTATTTATGAAGCTCTCTCACCTATGTTGTATATAAATGTATTTTGTTTTTGGATTGTTTTACGTACCAGTAAGTTTGTATTGACCCCCTATATTTCAGAATCTGAGTCACAGTCTCGGGGTCCTACTACGCAGTAGATTGGTCTATTGGAAGTTTGCAGTTGGTGAGCCTCCCTTAGTTCAGAAGTCCTGGTTAAGAAACTTGTCTTTGTTTTTAGTTTACGGTCTGGCTGGGGGCCTTGTCCCAGTTTCAGACAGATTGTCGTTTTTAGTTGTAGGAGAGATTTTGCAGACATATAGTAAATGGTTTGAGTTTTATTGAACTTACATCGCATTAATCAGTTGAAATATTAAAGTGACCATGTTTATATATATTTTCCTTATTTTCTTATAGTATGTGAATATTGCATATGATTGCTAGATAGAAGGGCTCTTGGACCTTCATAATTCAGGATGCCCATCGTGAATAGGGTCTTGGCTCGGGTCATGACAGTTGTTATTAGTGAGAAAGGTTATTGTATCTTATAGAGGGGACAAGCTAAGAAGATTACTGCTAGACCGGTAAAAATTTATTGCAGTGGGTTTGAATCTCCTTAAAGAGAGCGAGACATTCATGCCTCAGCTGAACAAGAAGATATTCTTTTTATTTTCTTCACTTTTAATTTTCAGTTGTAAGTTTATTGTAATTTCACCAACAATTTTAAAGAGATTCAAATGCAACAACTGAAAAACCTGCGGATGTCAAGATGGGAGATCTCAACAAGCTATTTCGGTTGAACGATACTCACTTCAAGAGGTAGAAGAGTAAAGTACTTTTCTACTTAAGTCATCTCAAAATTTCTTATGTGTTAACTGAGAAGAACCCAAACAAAGTAGATAACTCTTCCATGACCGATGCTGAACTTATCTCTCTTTTGAAAAGTATGATGGTGACTCCTACAAGTGTTGGTATTTTCTTCTTAATTCTCTATCTGATAATTTGTATGACAATTATGATAGAACTTACTCTAGTGGAAAGAAAATTTGGAAAGCCTTACAGAGTAAGTATGACACTGAGGAGGCAGGAGAGAAAAAATATGCGGCTAACAGATTTTTTCATTTCCAAATAATAGACAACAAATAATGGTAGACCAAGCTTAAGACTTCATAATGATTGTTGGCGAGATCAGGTCCGAGGAAGTCAAACATGGTGATAACCTTATTGTTTGTGGCATAATTGATAAACTTCCACCTTCATGGAAGGAATTTCAAAAAACTATGCGCCACAAGCAAAAGGAAACATCTATTGACACTTTGACAATGAGAATCCACATGGAAGAAGAGTCAAGGGATCAAGATGCACTTTTGCAAACAAAAGAGAATAACATCACACCGAAGGTAAATTAACTTCTTCAAATAATGCTGCCCCTGAAACCAACAAAAATACTACTTTGAAACCTAAGAAGAAAAAACTCAAGAAAAATGATGGTAGACATCCCAAGGACAATAATGGTGGAAACAACCAAGAACAAAATCAACATATACAACAAAAAGGACCGTGCTTTGTCTGTAGAAAGAGTGGGCATATTTCTCAATTTTGCAAATTTTAGAAACGTGGGCCTACACCTCAGGGAAACCTTACCGAAGAACCATTTATGGTGGTGATAACAGATATAAACATGGTGGAGAATATTGATGGATGGTGGTCTGACTCTAGTGCAAACCACATGTCTGTTATGACAAATACTGGTTTAGAAAATGTACTAATTTTGAGGAGCCCAAAACCATGATATTTGGAGATTTACATACAACCCAAGTTCTTGGAATGGGAGATGTCGAGTTGAGTTTCACTTTTGGAAGGGTATTAATATTAAAAGATGTACTTTATACTCCTTCCATGAGAAAAAATTTGATGTCTAGTTTTCTTCTGAATAAAGCAAGCTTCAAACAGATTATTGGATCTGATTAGTATGTAATTGTTAAAAATAATATTTCTGTGGGATAGGGGTAATGTATGTGATGGTATATTCATGTTGAAAGTGGAAATGAATAAAACATCTACTTCTGTTTATATGATTTCTTCTAATAATTTTTGGCATGCTCGTTTGTGTCATATAAATGATTATTATGCGAGAATCATGAGTAGTTTAGGGTTAATTCTAGTGATCAAAAAGAATTTTTAAAAATGTGAAGCTTGTAGTAAAGAAAAAATTACAAAAAGGCCTCATTTTCCAAGTTGAAAGAAAAACTGATTTGTTAGAATTAGTTCATACTAATATTTGTGAACTTGGAGGAATTTTAAATTATGGAGGAAATAGATATTTTATTACTTTCATTGATGATTTTTCTAAGTTTACATATGTTTACTTAGTGAAAAATAAAAGTGATGCTTTTGAGAACTTTAAAACTTTTCTCCATGAAGTTGAAAATCAGTTTGGAAGAAAAATAAAACGAATTAGAAGTGATAGAGGCAGTGAATATGAGTCACATGAATTTAATTCTTTTGTTAGATCATTGGGTATAATTTATTAAACTACTCCTTATTCTCCTGCATCTAACGGTGTAGCAGAAAGAAAGAATAGAACTTTGGTTGAGTTAACTAATGCCATGTTAATTGAGTTTTGTGCACCTTTAAGTTTTTGGGGTGAAGCTCTTTTGACTGCTTGTTCTGTGATGAATCATGTTCCTTATAAAAAGACCAAACTAACAGCTTTTGAGTTGTGAAAAGGTCATTAGCCAAATTTGGGATATCTAAGAGTTTGGGGTTGCTTAGCCTATGTATGGTTAATGGACCCTAAAATTTCTAAGTTGGGTAAAAAGGAAACTACTTGTGCTTTTCTTGGTTATGCTTCAAATAGTACAACTTATAGATTTTTTAATCATGAAGATAGTGTGATAATAGAATCTAGTGATGCTATTTTTCATGAAAATAAATTCTCTTTTGATTCCAAGAATAGTGGGGGGATAAGAGCTAAATAAAGTATTTTGTCACTGCCTAGTTCTTCTACTTCTACTTCAAAAGTAAACAGAATGATGATTTTGAGTTAGAAAGAAGTAAACGATCTAGAGTAGAAAAATATATTGGTCCTGATTATTATGTTTTTAACATTAGAGATGACCCTCTAATTTTAAAGAAGCTTTGTCTTCACATGATGCTATTTTCTAGAAAGAGGCTATAAATGATGAAATTGAATCACTAATTTCCAATAAAACTTGGAAGCTAGTTGATTTACCATCGGGTTGTAAAACCAATGGATGTAAATGGGTCTTACATACAAAATTAAAACTGGATGGATCTGTTGATAAATATAAGGCTAGGCTAGTGGCTAAATGTTTTAAGCAATTAGAAGGCCTAGAATTTTTTTGATACTTTTTCACCGGTAACTGGAATTACATTCATTAGACTTTTAGTGGCTATTTCAACAAATTTTTATTTACAAATTCATCAAATTAATGTAAAACTTCTTTTGAAAATTGAGACCTAAATAAGGAGATTTACATAGAACAAACCGAGTGTTTTGTTGAGGCTGGCCAAGAAAGCAAAGTGTGTAAACTTAATAAATCCCTATATGGCTTGAAATAGGCACCAAAGTAATGGCATATTTGATTCTTGCATGATTGATAATGGCTTTAAAACAAATGAGTGTGATAAGTGCAGATATCATATGTCTTGGAATAATTCACATGTTATTATTTGCCTATTTATTGATGATTTATTAATCTTTGGCTCTAACATGAATGTTATTGGTGAAACTAAAGATATTATTAGAAATCATTTTGATATGAAAGATCTTGGTGTGGCAAATTTTATTCTAGGAATAAAAATAACTAGAACATGTGATGGAATTTTCCTTGACCAGTCAATTTATATTGAGAAAATATTGAAAAAAATATAATTTCCTTAATTGCAAGCATGTTGTAACTCCATTCAATTCTAGCATTCAATTGTTTCCCGTTAAAAGTGAAAATGATGTTATAAATCAAAAGAAATATGCTAGAATAATTGGATGTTTGAGATATATAACTGATTGTACTAGGCCTGATAATGCATATGCAATAGGAGTACTTAGCAGGTTTTTCTAGAAAGCCAGATAATGAACATTGGCATGCTATAACGAGAGTAATGAGATATTTAATTGGAGCAAAAAATTATGGTTTGTTCTATACAAAATATCCTGTTGTACTTGAAGCCTTTTGTGATGCGGATTGAAACACTTCATCAGGTAATTCCTTGTCTACTACTGTTTACATATTTACTTTGGGTGGTGATGCTAGAAATCTAAAAAAAAAATTATTTTTGCTAACTCTACCATGGAGGCTAAACTAATTGCTTTAGCTTCAGCTAGTGAGGAAGCGAATTGGTTGAGAGATTTGTTATTACAAATATCTTATTTTGAAAACCAATTCCTCCTATATTAATTTATTGTGATAGCACCACTGCAATTAGTAGAGTTCAAAACCGTTATTACAACAGTAAATCCAGACCTATAAGGAGAAAAACACAGTAATGTGAGATCATATTTTACAAATGGTACTAGTAATGTTGATTATGTCAAATATTGTGATAATCTTACAAATCCATTAACTAAGTCCTTATCAAGAGAAAAGGTCTGGAGCATATCGAGTGCGATGGGATTGAAGCCTATTGAATCTTGAGTCATATGTGAGAATACTCAACCTGGGGACCAGAGATTCTATAACTAGGTTCAATGGGAAAATGAATCACATAATGAGTTGTGAAAAATGCACTTTTTTTATCCCTCACTATGGTGTGAGTGCATTAACCTATAACGATGGTGAGGTTGAGTTTAAAAAACTCTTAATGAAAACCTGTGGCCCGTATGAGTGGGGTGCTAAATTAAAGGGGTGTTCTAGATGGATTTCACCTATGTGAGTATGGAGTTTGGCCGCTCCCTATGAGAATTAGGATCATTCTCAAAAAAACACTCATTAAAACCGAGATAGCAAAAGGCCGTAATGTGTTGGCTATAAAGTTTATGTCAACACCTTGACTAGTATATGTAAGCAATAACTTTTTATTTCCCCTAAGCAGTCATAGTTCAAATCTGAGACTGCTATGAATCTGGAGTAAAAAAATATTATTTTACTAAGTGAAGGTTCAATGCAGAGCACACCTTCATTATGTATGGTAGTCTTTCTTAGAATCCCTAATAAATATTAAAATTAGTTGGGGATTGATGTTTTTTTAGCATTTTAAGATTATTATTATTTAATATTACTATGCATGGTTTTGGAGGTTATGTAGCATAATGGTGCATTACTCTTTCTGTTACAATTTTCTTATAATGTGTCACTAGAAACGTTGGAAAGCATGTAGTAAATTATTGGACATCTCTTATGCACTATGAAATTATAAGATGTTACTTCTTTGGAGCTAACTGCCTTGTTTAAGGCATGTACTAACATTTCTTTCACGTTGTATGACTGTTTCTTTGAGCTTTTAACCTCCAGCGTTTAACCTCCATTCATTTGAGTTTATTTGTGTCTTTAATCACATTATTTAGTGGGATAGAATGTGGACATAAGTTTCATGTAACTCTTGTAACTTCCACTCTTTATTCCTCCATTAACCTACTCTTTATGTGTTGTAATGCTTGTAACCATTGTAACCTCTATTTTATTAATCTTCCCATTTATTCTTCTTATTCATTGCATGAAAGATTTCTTCAACTATAAATAGAGGTGGTCTTGCATGGTTTTGGGATACATAATATAATATATAGTTCACAAAAAAGTTAGTAAAAAAGAGAGTTTATTAGTTGAAGGGGGGTGTTCTTTTTATAGAGCTTTGAACTCAACTCTTGTCCAGAGTTGTTGAGTTGTTCTTAGTGAGAAAGGATGTTGTATCCTAGAAGGGACAAGTCAAGAAGATTACTGCTGGACCGGTGAAACATTTGTGCAGTGAGATTGAATCTCTTTATGGAGAGCGAGATATCCGCGTCTCAGCCTAAGAAAAAATATTCTTTTTATTTTTCTTCACTTGTAATTTTTAGTTGTAACTTTATTGTAATTTCACCAACATTTATTATATTTATAAAAATTGAATTCTAATAACTTTATTTATTTATGAAAATTTCATCCATTTCACAATCCCTATGAAAGTACACAAATGCTAATTAGAGGGCTGTTATGAATGAAATATGTTTTAACAGTTTTTTCATTCAACTGGAATCAAACTATTCTAATACAATTTCTCAGATCATGATGGCACCTACTATAATTCACGAGTAGGTAAGTCAACCCATGGTTCAGAATAGCTTGTAATGGATTAATTAGAGAGGTGAAAGGAAAACTAAATGACAACGAGAAAGAAAGAAAGAAAGAAAGAAGAAGGTAAATATATTCCCAAAACCCGGTGAAGTCAGTATAAGATATTCTAATACAATAGAAGTACAAGTGAAATTCAAAATAAATATATATACAAAGATGTCTCTGAATAAAAAATAGAGACTATTCTAACAATAAGAGGGAGAGCAAGAATACACTAAACGTCCGGAGCTTACCCCAAATCTCTGATCCATGGCTGCTCCACACGATGTACACATCAATAACAAAAACTCATACTAGGATCAGCAGGCTGCAAAAGTATACTATGAGTACCAAACATGTGATTCCCACTTAGTATCAGTCGACTGAGCTCCAAAGATAATGTAAGTATAAATAAAAAGTAAATCAAGAATATAACTACAGGAAACTATCCAAGAAAACTAAACGTAATAATACTAATGCATCAGTGAGGATAAACTATCCTACTCTAACAGTAGTCAAGAACGAAAGTGTAATACCATACATCACTTGTAAATATATAAATAAAGAGTGAAATAATTATATATAGTAGCAATACAAGGCCAAGATATACATATTCAACATGAATATATATAATCCTAATCAAAATGGGATAGAGTTCATTGTCACGCATTGTTGCAAGTTAAGGGTTAGCTGGTTTTACATGAAATCTATTTCAGTAGAGCATATGATATCGATGGCCTGAGGTAGAGCACTCAATGAGCAAACTCAAAGGTAATAACCTGAAAGAGCCAACCTAACATCTCAAGGCTCATAACCAAGAAGGAAAGCTAATACTAGAATAACAAAGAATCCAATCGAAGGATGACTAGACATGAGATAATCTATCAATAACATCTTACTATGACAAAGAAAGGATTAAGAAATGTACCAAAAATCTTGTCTAAGAGTCCATAGCCATCCTGTCATGAACTAACCATAATAACCAATGATAAAGTAACCAACAATTCTGGGCAAGCAATAACCTAACACAGGCCTCCATAAGACCAAAAGATGCAAGCAAGCACTCAACAAACAACAGCAATAACATATACCTATACAACCCCCCTCCCCATAAGACTAATAGACATAAGCACCAAGCTATTATACTGGTAATAGGTGATGCATATGAATAAACAATTCAAGAAAAATAGATAATACCATATCTAATTTGAGTGCCATAATGAACCAAGTTTATACACCTACTCTAACTTAGTAGCTCATAAAGGCAGGACCTATGGTGATCATCCTTCTCAAAGAATGTGGCTAACGGATGAAGGGGCCCATAGGAGACTCGGGATATCTGTATACACTGGTTGGTCATAAACAAGGACTTCTAATAACGATCATAATCAAACTATTTTGTTTAGTACGGGAGAGTATAATAAGTGCACAGACTTGAACCGTGTCTAAAAAAATGTAAACCTGTAAATCCATTGCCCGAGACCAAGTTCAAAACTAATTGGCATAATAGCGTAGAAGGGTCAGATCTGTCTCGATCGAAGTAAATAGTAGTGGTAAGAAAGTGAATTAATAATGGACCAAAATCATCCTTGATTTAATTTTCAAAATAGCTCATCTAGTTTCAAAAGCCCATAAATCATTAAATAGGCTGGTACGACTCCCATAGTGAAAGAATTCATTTTAAAAGTGAAAAGTAGGAATAAAACCCCCCTCTAGAAAATAGTAGCAAAATCAAGGATTTTGTTAGATATAAATATGAAATAATTAATAATATACAAAATTAATTTTTTTATTTGTCAAATGTCAAGTAACTAGTTCTCAAGAAGTTACTTGGAACCACCAAAGGATGTGGTGCAGTGGATGGGGTTGATCCTTCCTTAACCAGAGGTCTGGGGTTCGAGCCCTAGATATGGAAAAATCCTTGGTAGAGAGCGCTACTCCCCGAATGGGACCTTACCTGACGTGAATCTGAATTAGTCGGGCTCCAATGCAGGTACTAGACACCAGATGGGAAATCAAAAAAAAAAAATCCACTTGGCATAATTATAGACTACACTATTCTCCTTTATAACATATATATAGATATGAAATAAATCTGAAACAGTTAATAATCTACAATTGTTTTTGTTGCCAAATCTTCTTTATTATATATAGATATGAAGTAAATAAGGGGCAAATATGAAACAATTAATAATTTACAAAATGAATATTTATTGTCAAGTGTAAAGTAGCTAGTTCCCAAAAAGTCACTTGGCATAATTATAGCTAGACTATTCTCCTTTATTATATATAGATATAAAATAAATATAGAATAAAAATGAAATAATTAATAATCTACAAAATTATTTTTTATCAAATCTCCTTTATTATATATATAGATATGAAATAAATATGAAAAACAATTAACAATCTATCAAATTATTTTTTTGTTGTCAAATGTGAAGTAGCTAGTTCCCATGAAGTCACTTGACATAGTAATAGGCTAGGATATTCACCTTAATTATATATATATAGATTTGAAATAAACATGAAACAATTAATAATCTACAATTTATTTTTTGGTCAAATATCATTTATTATATATATGGATATGAAATAAATATGAAACAATTAATAATCTACAAAACTATTTTATTTTGTTGTTAAATTACAAGTAGCCAACTCTAAAAAAACCACTTGGCATAATTATAGGCTAAGAAATTCTCCTTTATTATCTATATAGATATGAAATAAATATGAAATAATTAAAAATATGAATATATATAATTCAATAAACTTTTGATATATTTTTTAAAAAAAATATATAATTCAATAAGACTATCTAAGGACAAATCTTAGTTATTTTAATCTAATAGAAGTCAATATTAATATTTTTTATCCAACAGATTTAGACTTAGTTGTTTTTTTACCACAATATGAAATAAAAATGGAATAAACATGAAACAATTAATAATCTATAAAATTGTTTTTTTTTTGTCAAATGTCAAGTAGCTGGTTCAAGATGTTAATTGGCTTAATTATAGGTTAGACAATTATCCTCATTATATATATAATTTTTCTATTTTTTTTATTTTTATTATTATTTTAAATACTAGTTTAACCGCGCGTACCTCGCACGTACAACGTTTGATTATTTAAAATTAAATACTTTTATCTATTATGGAGATTTTTAATGAAGTGCAAAAGTCTAAATAACTTTTGAAAGGATTCTTACTGCTTAAACATAAACATATATTTTAGTGTAAGCATATATCTATTTTACCACCAGAAGTTTCAAGTAATTGTTGGATCATCACTTTTGCGTTTGTCATACACTAACTCTTTCCTTTGCTGCAAGAGGCTAAGAGAAATGTATAAATTTGAATTATTTTTGTGGTGCAGTTTTTTTCTTTTTTCCCTCTATATTTAAAATTGTTCCTTGTTTTAAAGTCAAATCTTTACAAAATCATTGATTAAATTCTTATTACTTACTTAAAACTTTTAAAAATTTGATACTTCTTAAATTTTTCTTATTATAACGCTTTTATATTTATTTCTAGACTTTTCAAGTCTTCTTAAGATATAGTTTAGTTGACATAGAATTATTAAACTAATGAAAAAAGTATTAGTTGACATTAATTCTAATGACTTCTAATAAGGAAAGGTTTTACCATAAATATATTTAATTATTTTTTAATATTTAAATATTAGAAAATAATGAAAAGATGATTTTATCTAAAGCAAAGACTCTTAATGAAGGAAAAATATTCAAACAACATTTCTAAGGTCTTTTATGCTTTTAATATACTATAGTTATTAAATTCAAGAAGACTATTTAAGGACAAATCTTAGTTTTAGAGACAACCTTAATAGTTTTTATCCAATAGAAATTAGACTTAGTTATTTTTTACCCTAATATGGAATAAATATGGAATAAATATAAAATAATTAATAATCTACAAAATTATTATTCTTGTCAAATATCTTTTATTATGTACAGATATAAATAATGAATAAATATGAAACAATTAATAATCTACAAAATTAATTTTTTTCGTTGTCAAATCTCCTTTATATGAAATACTAGATATTGATTGCACGTGCCAGAAAGGGCCCAATATATTTTATTTATTTATATCAATTTAAATTATTAAAATAATTTATGTTTTAAATTATTTTAATTTATAATATATTTTTTCTGCAGTTTCAATGTAAATGATGCTGGTATAATTTCTAGAGTTAGTCAAATATTTTATATTTTCAAATTTCATAAGTTATTAATTATTCGATTTATAATATTTTTTTACATTATTTTTCAATAATATATGAATATTCTCCATGTCTCAATTTATGTGGTACAAATAAAATTTCTACAGTTAATCAATTTTTTTACATATATACTTTTATATTAATTTCTTACTTATTGTGATTTATGATACTTTTTATTTTAATTTGAAATAATATACGTTATGTCTTGCTTTGTCCCATCTCAATTTATGTGCACTTGTATAATTTTGATAGTTAATCAAGTTTTTTATGTTGACATATCATTTTAGGTCTCTTTTACCTTTTTTTATGAAATATTATCAATTTTTCAATACTTAGACGATCATAACAACTAATTAGGGGTGATATAGTAAAATCACACTGAAAGCAATGAAGCACACATGTCTTAACTAACTTATAATAACTAATTAGAAGCGACATAGAAAAATTACTATAAAAAATTACTTGTTTAATAATTAGTTAACAATGGTATAGAAAATTACGATTGAAACAGTCATAAATATTATTTTATCCGATCAAGAAACTAATGGCTAATATGGTCAGCACCACCACCACATCCAGCTCTATCCAGAATTTCAAAAGGATGGACACTATTATGAAATTTTGTACTTCGAGCGCGTATTCACAAATATATATTTAAATATTTTTAGAAAAATATTATACTACTATGTATGATCTAGGAAGGGGAGCATGGGTTCACATGAACCTGGTGATCCCACCTAGATTTGATTATACAGTTGTGAACTAAAAATTGGTGAGCAATAAACAAACTTAAGAGAACCAGAGTTTGTTGCTAAATGAATGATAAATGCAAAGGCAATAATATACAACTAGAGTTTAGAACTTTAAATGTACTAAACCTTCTACTCTAACTTTTTAGAATTGATCTGAGGTGGATTTATGCACTCAACATTGTTATCCAAAAGGGTCCCTTGGTTGAGGGACAATCTCTCTGAAAATGACCGGCCTGACCACAACCATAGCACACAAGAGTCCATATAACCACTTCCCAAGGTGAAATTTCCTACAAGTGCTGCAATGAGGATGAGACCTTATTGGCTTGAGCTACACTAACCTAAGACTGAGGTCCCTATATCCTTGGACCATTATTTGACTGAAATCATTGGGTACTTAAGGGCTTAGGTGTAGATGCACTAGTTAATGATCGTACATTACCTCAAAATTTCTGCTTGAGCAATTTCTTGCCCCATTTTCCACCTTGTTGTTGGCTGACATCTTGATCTACTGACATAACCCTCTTAGTCTACCTCTCAACTATCTCTTTCTTCTTATTATTATCTTCCTCTACTTGCTGCATATACACTACCAACCTAGAACATCCATATCACTATTCAACATTGCCCCCTTATATTTTAGCACTGTATCATCAGAAAGACCGAAAACGAACTTTCTCATATGAGACCTCATATTGGACATCAACTCAAGGGTATAACGAGATAGTTGGGTGAACTTTGGTGCATAATCTTTAACACATGTCTTACCCTACTTTAGATTCACAAACTTCTCATTCTTAGTTTCTCTAACACCCAAATAAAGAAGTGGCCAAGAAAAGTGTCAGAAAACTCTTCCCACACTGTTGGTTCTACATTTTCACCTCTAAAATCTTCCCACTTATCATACCATTGATAAGACATGCCTTTCAAATTATAAGCTGTAAATTCTACCATCTCTATATCACTAGCATTCATAACTATAAATTATTTCCATCTCATCCAAAAATTCATAATGATATTCCTCTATATTGGAACCTATAAAATTCGAGGGATTCAGCCTTATGAATTGGCTAATCTGAGTGACATTAGATGAACCCGTGACAGAGCAAACATTATCAGACTGGTGGGACCGAAATGCCAGAAGCTGATCAAATGCGTAAAGGGACAGAGAGAACTAAGCATTTGAGACCTTTCTATGTGGAGACTGAGTACAGTTAATACCAGTCCTAGGTGCCCAGAGAGGAGTGGTTAAGGATGGTGGAACATTAGGAAGAGAAATGAAATCAAGAGTAAGAGCTCTATACCGAGTCTGTATCCCATGGGTAGGGCGAACCTCCGCAGTATTTGTAAGACCCCACGAAATCCTGGTCATTTCAGTCTTTTACAGCATGCCAAAAGAGGTCCAGTCTTAGAAAATTTCAGTAACTATTGACCCTTAGTCTCATTTTTGGCCTTGATATTTCAATGACTTTATTTTCGATCCTTATGACCTTAAAATGTCAATTATTAAATTGATTCATGTTCAGGTATGTCAATAGGTATTGTCGGATGAGTTTTGGATTTTTTTGGACGTCATTAAAAACCTAATTGGATATCTAAAATAGTGGATCAATGCGATCTCGATGTATCCCATCGTCCATCGCATCGACAGCATTGTCACCCATGTCAGGCAAGCAATTTCCAGTGAGCCAACGAGATCTTAACACATCGCATTAGCCATCGCATTGACTCCATTGATGCGGTGCGTCAGTCTGCGAATCACTGGGTACAATTTTTACTCTTTTAATTCCACATCCAGAGTGGTAATTAAGTTAATTTTCCATCTTTTAATTTATCCAAAACACGAAATTAATCTCTCAAAAGGGAAAATTACTTCCATCATTCACAAAATCCCCTTAAGAGCGAAACCCTAGTTCATCAAGCTCAAGATTCAAATTCGAAGAATTCACCACAATTCTCAAGAAATCAACAATCAAGGTATGTTAGGTTTTCATCCTTGGGTTTCCTTCCACCCTTGGAGTTCAAGAACCCTTTTTAAACTACAAGTTTATTGATCTCATGATTTACATGTTCAAATTGGATTCTGTTCATGTATGTATGATGTTTGGTTTTCAAATCAAGATTTATTACAAGTTTCAAGTGAATTGATTAGCATGAATAAAGAATTATGTGTTTCCAATGTTAAACCCTTGAATGTGCAAGTTGAATGTTGTAGCAATAATGTTTACATCTTGATGATGACTATGTGCACTAATTATGCTCCCCAAGTGTTTGATAGAATGTCTATGTGAATTAAAGAGTGAATTCATGACATGTTATCATGTGGTCCCATTCATGTACAAGTTCATGCCTCTCAAGTGTTTGACAAAATGTCTAAATGAATGCATGGTGAATGAGTAATTAATGTAATGCTTTCAAGATTTTGCCATGTTTTACTATTAATGCCATCGTGTCCTCCTGGGGGTATTCAATACCCAAAAATCTAGTTGTTTACCTAGAATTATAGTAGTTACAAAATAGTCCCAATAACGTCATGAATAATTGTACTCAGTCAATTACTGAAATCAGTGAACTCAGTCTAGTTCAGTTAGTCAACATAATCAGTAATAGTTAAGTCAAGCCTAGTACAGTCTAGTGACCAGTTCAGTATCTATTCAGTTGGGAGTAAGATTCATCACCGAGTGAACCTAGGGATGGGGGCTTACCTTCCAGTTGAGGGTGTGATCTTTAGTAGCATCCCTTAGTTACAGATCTACGTAGCCAACGTAGGTTAAATATATTAACCTGTCAATTGAGGGTTGATAAAGTTTTCACCTAACAAGAACCAAATAGCTAGATTACATTTCTAGACATATTAAATTACATTTCTGAGTTGGAGGGAATCTACCTCATTTTTATACAAGCAAAATGTTAAAAAAATGAGACATAAAAACATATTTTTTCGAAAACAGATCATATCATCTGTTATTCTTTACTTCGTATTTACAAATAGACAGTTCAGTTGAGACTTTTATCAAACACATTGCAGAAATCATTTAACATTAGAAATTGCCACTACAACAATAAGAATAACATGTATATATTTTGATTTCTAAGAAGAAAAAATGGTATAGTAATGGAGAAGTACCTGTTTAAGGAAATGATATAACGATTTACTGCTCTTCTCCATTATTAAAACAATTTGATAAAAGAAAGAGACTTTGAACATGATCTCCTCCGTCTTTTAAACAAGTAATATTTTGCAACTAACAAGAAGAAAAACACAAATGCTCATCTACTCAATTTGTACTTAATAACATTCACAAATGGTTCATTTGTGACTTTCATCAAACACATTGTGGATCTAACAAATATGGGGTAAGAATGGAGAAGAACCTATTCTGTTTTTACTGGGTTCCAAGTATGATAATATCTGAAATTTTATTTTTAAAAAAATATTGCAATATCTATATTATGTATATATTTCGTAGAATTGATCTAATACTATCTGCTACCTCTCATTGCCCCAAATAAGACTGAATAGTGCAATAGGTTAAATGTTGAGTTATTTACCTAGAAACAAGGATTAATTTTCACTAAATCTCAGATAAGCCTCTAGGCATGGACTTTTAGCAATAGTAAAAATACTCAAAAGGGAAAGTACAAGCCAATTGGGATAGATCTTATCTTGTTAATCCCTCACAAGTATACAAGAAATATGATACAAACATAATATTTATAGCACACCCTATAATGATATACAAATAATGATATTACTTTGAAATAAGAAGTGGTCCTATGAAATAGTTTTGTTTCTAAGTAACTTGATGGTCTTGCTCTTTGTTTTGCAGAACAATTAAATAAACTTCAACCTTCTTTGCATATGCTCATGTTAGTAGGTTGCACCCTTCATGGCAAGTTTCCTCAAACAAAGGTGTCACGACCCAGACTAACGGACCGTGCGGGCACCTACACCATTCTAAGTAGCCAGGATAACCCTCATTACCTAACAAAAAATATATGGAAGAATTCTATTTTTAAGGAAATATAAAGTAAATTAAAAACTAATAAATAAACTTTTTCAAAAACTTCTTACAAATGTCCTTCACTATCCCAAGACTTGGCTAGACATATACAAGAGCCACCTATTACAACATAGTCTGACAATGAAATAAATAATACAAGGGCTTTAACATCTGCCAGGATGAAAGTGCAGAAGTTAGTGTTGAATATTACCATCCATCTAGTAACTGCAAACTAACCTACATTCAGTGTACACTCCGATAAGGAATGTAGAAGAGTAGGGTCAGTGCAACCACACGTACTGGTAGGCATCATCAGCCGACCGTGTTAGTTCATATAACCATAAAATAGAATTAAGGAAAATAATAATGATATCTTAAATGGAATATAATTCAACCAAGGTTGTAATAACATTATTACTTTACTTATATAAGTTACATCATCCAATTACTCTTCCAACTCCATCCATATTATATTCACTACTAACATACTGTAGCCTGAATAATTCACACAATCAATCACAATCCAATCCTAATACGTCACTATTCCTCTTTATTCACCTTATCATTTTCATTACTCATATTCACAGGAACAAACCCGTAATCATAGACAACTCACACTAAACTCTAGGTCTAACAACCAAATTCTCTCTTATAATATTAAAGAATGATAACTAGCCGTTCTGGTAAGCTACGATTAAATCACGTATAAATGAAGCAAGTCAACCAACATATAAGTATAAGTATGTATAAAGTTTCACTTCTTCAAATACATATCATATAATAAAATACCTAATGAATCAACAATACAACAATAAAAGATCAAATAGTGCTCACAAACAAGCCACATAACCATCAAGAGTATCAACCATACTGTAAACATCCACAGACTCAACACAAATATGTACACACATGCTATGGGACTTATTTTTGCCCAAATAGTGATGACCTGTAGGGAACAATCTATGTTAATGTACCATACCGGCATGGTACCCGATCCTCTATATACATATCTGTACCAACGTGGTACCCCATCCATCATAAATATATTCGTACCAATGTGGTATTTGATCCAACATACACTTAACTGCATAGGCATGGTCCCGATCCAACATATACATATCCGTACTGGAGTGGTACACGATCCATCATATACATATTCGTACCGCTATGGTACGTGATCCAACATATATATATATATCTGTATCGACATGGTACCGGATCCAACACACATATATCTATAATGACGTGGTACTTGATCCAACACATACATATCTATACCGACGTGGTACTCGATCCATCATATGTATATCCGTAGCAGTGTGGTACCCGATCCAACATATACATATCTATACCGGCGTGGTACCCTATCCATCGTATATATATCTGTACTGGCATGGTACCCGATCTAACATATACATATTCGTACGGGTGTGGCACTCGATCCACCATAAACAAGTAATATCAATATCAAATTTAGAATTCCTTACAACATACAACACAATATATCAAGTTTACAAGTACACTTAAAGTCATGAGACAATTCCATCAAGTAAATTTCACTAATCAATTATACACGGATCAACAATCAAAACATCAACAATCCATTCATGGCATTAATACAAGAAGTTATCATTATCAAACAAGCCCTCATAGGCATATTTCAATAAATCATCATTATCACCAATTTAGCCTCTCTTAGGAATCCAATAGATAAAGTGTTTTTATCAATACCAAAACAAGATTATCATAAAATAAATCACAATTAACACTTAAGCATGCAAGTCACTATTAGAGTATTACTTATTAATTATTAAAATGTCACTACCTCTTTCTATATAATACAATCATCACACTAATTCAAGTCATCTATCCTTTAGATAGTACTATGCTCATTAGTACTTAATCCTAGCATGGTTTTCCTCATCATATTATTGTCCAACACATACAATTTAATATCATTATAACTCAACTAGGTTCATCACTAGAACAACTAAGAACTATCATGTCTACATCCTTCATTTACAACAATCTCATTGCAACACATAGCACATAATATCACAAATATCACATAATTAATCAATAATATAATTTTCAGGATTAAAGTTAAGTTCTCGTGTCTTTATCCACCTCAACTCCATGCCTGTAGGCCCAGACATGCTTTCTCCTATAATTCTAAATTATGAAAATATAAAATAACACAATCTTCTACTAATTAAATATAATTTACCTGATGCCAAGCTTTAGGAAAAAACAAGCTGCAACAATGATGCTCTTTCCTTTCCTTAATCCTTGGAATAATCAATCATCTAAAAATCAAGCAATTAAACAATCAGGTATACCACGCCACGTATCATCCACTCGGCTCAAGCCGAGGAGAGATAAAGGCCATCGAATCGGATGTGAACAAATTCCTGAAATCCGCTCTTAGAGTTCATTTGACGCGAAAACTTCGTGACACACAAAGAATTTGCAAATTGATAAAACCTGGTGGGCGAATTTTCCATCTCCAAGGAAAAACGCATAAACAATAATTCGCTAGAAAATTTAAAAGAGAGAGTTAGACTAAATAGGATTATAAGAGTAATTAAATAATTAATCTTCAAACAAATATCTTGGGGAATCAAACCCACTAATTATACCCTTAATTCAAGTTCTATATCATCCCCTAAGTTTAAGTAATCACTAATTAGCTCTTTCAAGCTGACCCCATCTCCATTAATGGAGTTTTTATGCTAAAGGTCTCATCTTTACGGAATTCAAGGTTCCTAACCATCAAAATTTGTAATATAGATTATGAAATTCATGTTAGGAATCTTCAATTTATAGTTTAGAATCAGCTATAAGCCATATTTAAAACAACCATGAGTATTCCCAAAAGAATTCCACCATTAAAGGTCTTTTTAGGACTTCTAAGATGTTAAAGAATTAAAAGACAAAGAAAATAATGGAAAAACTTACCTCAATAAAGGAATTTCACCTTAAGCTTTGGAAAATCACATCTCTAGGGTTGGGCGATGAAATATGGGATTTTTAGACCTAAAATATGGCTGAAGTTAATTTAAATATCATCAGAATTTTTGCTACAACAAAATCCCATTTCAGCCTGGATAGTGCTCACTAAAATAGTCATAACGTTTTACTTTGAATTTGGATTGAGGAATGGTTTGTTGAGTTGAAAAGAGAACTCGGAGATCTTTGATTTGGTAGGTAGTGGGACTGTTACTCCTTATATTATAGTAGATATGATCGTTTAAACTTAGCACTAATAGAAACCCATATCGAAACTGTATAGGAAAGAAAGTTGTAAACTTAACTATGTGTTAGGGATATTGTGCGACCTTAATTCATCATAAAAGAACTTTAAAACTAAATTATGGATATTAGAACTCATGAATAATTAAATTCTTTGAGCTTGAGTCTATCTAGACACATCCTAAGTCTAAAATCTTTGCCGAAAAATTTGAGGTGATATAACAAATAAAATATTTGCTATTTTGGACACAAGTTAAAATTGAGGAATGAATTTTCATGAATTTATTATGGATAATTTAATAACGACAAAATGGGTCATTACAAAAGGGCTCTTGGAGCAATATCAAATCTCTTAGAGTTAATACACCTGCACATCTTGCTTTTACTGTTACATCAGGAGTAACTTCACATATTGTTTGACGTAAAATAGATAGTGGATTCTTCTTTGATGATCTAGGCAGATGCCTGGGTTATGTATTCACGCTGCTCTTCAATAATTCGAGCAAAAGATCTTTCATCCTTATCTGTACCCTTCCTGCATTAGATTTTTAATAAGCATCTAAAGAGTAGCAGCTAACTGCAACAACAATTATATTCTAACACAGTCAGATTAACTGTATTTTAGAAAGCCCTAAACTATTAACCAGTTCTTTCTATGCGTATAGATATATTGAACATCAGACCCTTAGCATGATTATGAAACTAAAGATTACATGCTTGGAATCAAGTTACACAATAAAGTTAGATAGCATTTCTCAGAATACTAATCATATGCATCAGGGTCTGATGGAGATACACTTCTTGAAATCGCCCTATGTGTAGTATGTGCTTGCCACCTTAAAACTGGGGCCACTTTCTGGTGACTGCTTAAAATTTTCCTCATTTATTTATTTGAGTTTTTCAACCAAAGTTAATGAACTTAAAGCTGCCACCTGCTGAAAAGAAACTATGTTAGAAGATATTAGCGATGAAAATGAGAGTATCCAACATTGGAAAAGAATTAACCTTCAGGAAAGGAGCTAGATGAAAAGTAGAGTATCCAACATTGGAAAAGAATTAACCTTCAGGAAAGGTGATATTCTTAGGACCGCATTGCCCTGGACTCATTCAATTCCCATCAATTGATGTATTAATAGGCGCAAGAGGATTTTTAATCAAAAAAGTTTAAGATGATCATTTATTGATCAAAATGACTGAGAAATAACATACTTACACATTATACTTATTGACAAACCTTAGGCAACACTGCATGACAACCCAGGTAAAAAACTTGGAAACAATATAACCATTTGCATCAGGGTTCTGAACGAGATAGGCTTCCACTACTTTCTACGTTGGTCTTAAAATCATCCTCTGAATATAGTATGTGCTTGTCAGCTTAGAGTTAGAACCATCTTCTAGTAACTTCTTAAACTTTACCATTAAGTTATTTTTTTGACTTTGTGAATCCTTGCATAAATAAAGGTAACACCTGAAAACAAGAATTAACCTTTAGAAAAGGTGATATTCTTGGCACGTTATTACCCTGGACACATTCAGTTCCCATTGATTGAGGTATTAGTAGGCATAAGAGGATTTTTAATAACACTTACAGTTGCACATGAGCCTAAATATTGTACTCAGCTATATAAATATTTTGATAATGAAATACATCAGCCGTCAACACCAAACACTTTCAATGGTTGATTCCACCAACTGCATGACAACGATAAATAACAACTATAACTCTTTGTAGGCAGAGATCCCACTTTTATGTTACATTGGAATTTCTCAATGACTTCAGTACCTGAAGAGTTTTCATATGTTTGTGATGATGGTATTTCTTGAAGATTTACAGAAACCTTGAGAAAAATAGAGATATAGGATAACTTTCATATAGTAGAGAGTTTACCAACATTCTGTTTCATTTACTTCTTTCCCAATAGCAAAGAGTTGGAAACTCCATGTATGTCTCAAAGAGATACTTATAGTTGCATTCGCTAGCATTCGATGGCATAAAAGTCATAGTGCAAGGCATAGTAGTGGCACACCTACTAGGAGGTGAACTGAACAAAGAGGAGATTAGTGCAGCAATGAAGTGTTTTGCTTTTGATAGGGACAGAGAATGTTCCCGGGAAAGAGAGAAACTTTTATTATTTATGCTTCAAGATTAAAAGTTCTTTAGACATAAGTACGACATTTTATATCTTAATGTTAATAGTAATATAGATGATTATTGTATGACGTACCGATGAGTTGTTTTCTTCCTTCTCTCTTTTCTCTATTTTCCCCTTTTTTCATGATTGTACTTTCCAAAGTAGATTTTACTGCCCTTCCTTTCTAGTTCTCAAGGTCTAAAGCATAAAACTCTATCAGGTGGAAGAAGTAAGTTTACTAGAAACCAAAGAAAGAAACACGAAAAGTCATAGAAGGAAACAATATTGATTTACAAAAGACAAAAAAGAAGAAGAGTAGTTTATAAGATAAAGAAGAAAACATGTTGGATTTTATGAGCATTCTAATGTTATCTGTATAGTATTTTAGTGTCTCTTTTTGCTGCCTTATATTTTCCTCTTATGTTAGTGGATTTTTAGGCATTAAGTAGCCTAGTGTGGTGTTAATGTATTGTTCTTTACTAGCACATTAATGTTTGGCAGGAAGAGTAACATTACTCCATCAGTTGCACATCCAATTTGTGCCATTAACTACTATCTTTGCACGCTTAAAGAAGTCGTGCATTTGTTGCATTCACTTCTAACCTTTCACTGCCACAACGTGCAACAGTGTTACTCCCACTTTACTTCCATGTGTTTTATGGCATTTACTTTTATGAGTTAGTGGTAAGATATAACTCATGTAACTTCTATCATTATTTTTTTCATTACTCGTGTAACTCTTGTAACCTACCTTTGATCTTCCTCCTTTACTACCATCATTCATTCTTTTTGAAGGCTTTCTCTCCTATAATTAGAGGTGGTCTTGGATATTTTTCAAGTATAATATAATATAGAGTTTACAAAAGTTAGTAAAAAAGAGAGTTTATTAGTTTAAGGTGGGTGTTCTTTTTGTGGAGCGCTGAACTCAACTCTTGTCCAGAGTTGTTGAGTTGTTCTTTGTGAGAAGGTTGTTGTTGTTATTTCATGCGTATTTCGGGTACACGAATCTGTATATATATATGCAACACCAACTTCAACAATAGTTTATGTATAAATAAGAACACCTTTGAAGTTCTTTAACACCTTCAACACAAGATTACAAATAATCTATCCAAGATATGTGTTAGATTTCAGAAAATAGATGAAACAGAATTTAAGGCCAAGTCCCCCAACTTCACGGAGTGTCCTTAAGGAATAATTCCCATCACTGTACCCGAGGTTATGGAATATTTCTCCCAGGATAAAATGGATTTCAATCCAACTATAGTGGTACCTCAAATAATTGGATTCGTCAAACTCACTCAATGATTTGATTGATCACAACGAATGTTTTGAAGACAAGAAGAGTTTTTATTTCAAAAAAATTTTCATTCATTTCTAAACCTGTGGATGAAAGCAGGTTTATATAGCCATCAGATGCCTCTTCTAAAAGGTCGCAATGGTAGAATGGCAATGGTTTACTTAAAAGGTGTATCCTTTAGAAGAGTCATGTCTGTTCATTCGAAATATTGTGTTTTTTTATAAAAGACACAACTATCTGAACAGTCACACCTTTTCTAAAGTAATATATCTTTTGCTCAAAGGGTGTGTCCCTCATTTTCCATTCGCACCAATTAAACCTAACAATGCCCCACATGAATGGGGAATGGCTATTCTTTGTAAAACTTTACGGACAAGTATGTGATTATCAAGAAAAGACTGATTGCATTTGGATAAGTGGGTTTTCCTTTGAACTTTCCATAGTGAACATGCATCGGATGCACTCGATCAATCAGTAGATTTGATATCTTTGAACCGTCGAGCTTTAATGTACACCTAGACAACATATGTCACACAGCCATTCTTTTATTGTTTATGGTTTTCAAGGTTTTGTTCTTTTCAGCCATGAACACGTCCTGGTTTCATGAGAGCTTAGAGAATAGGCCTTTACTGATATTCTCCTTGAAACAGCTTCCACTTCGCCCTCACATAGGTGATTTCTAAACCTTCAATCCTATAGATTAAACTATTTGGTCAAATCTGCCAAATTTAGATAGTCATTAAAAGACTTTTCACTTTAAGTCTTGTCCTTGTTTACTAAACATTGTCTACACCATAAGAATTGGTTGGGTAATTAACAATGTTGAACCTGTCAGACACAACTTTGTTTGATATCCTTGAACCTAGCTCTTGGGATCTCCAGTATGCTAGGCACAGTTACCATCATGCTGACTTGTCCTAAGCCTTAAATCTATTCCCTTGGATGTTCTTTCTATTCCTTCTCTAGATAGGCCTTTTGTGAGTGGATTTGACACATTATCCTTTGACTTAACATAGTTAACAATGATAATTCCACTAGAGAGAAGTTCTATAATGGTATTATGTCTCCATCTTATGTGACGAGATTTTCCATTGTACATCATGCTCCCTGCCCTACCTATTGCTACTTGGCTATCACAGTGTATACATATTGGTGCCACTGGTTTGGGCTAATAAGAAATATCTTTTAAGAAATTCCGGTGCCATTTTGATCCTTCACCGGCTTTATCCAATGTGATAAATTCAGATTCTATTGTAGGACGAGCAATACAAGTCTGTTTGGATGATTTCCAAGAGACTGCTCCTCCACCGATAGTAAATACATATCCACTTGTGGATTTTACTTCGTTCGATCTAGTGATCCAATTTGCATCACTATATCCTTCATGTATCGCAGGAAATTTATTATAATGCAAGGCATAGTCTTTAGTGTATTTTAGATACCCCAAAATGCTTTTCATTGCCATCCAATAAGTTTGGTTGGGATTACTTGCGTACCAACTCAACTTACTAATAGTGCATTCTATGTTTGGTCGTGTATAATTTATTATATACATTAAACATCTCAATACTCTTGCGTACTCCAATTGTGACAATGCCAACCCTTGTGGAGTTCTATAAATTCTTATACCTAAGATCACATCTGCAACTCCAAGGTCTTTCATATCAAACTTGCTCTCGAGCATTCATTTCATTGCATTTAAGTCAGAAATGTCTCTACTGATGATCAACATATCATCTACATATAAACAAACAATGGCTTGGTGATTCAGAGTGTCTTTAATGTAAACACATTTATTACATTCATTTATCTTGAACCCATTTGCCAACATGGTTTGGTCAAACTTTGCATTTCATTGTTTAGGTGCTTGATTTAGTCCATACAATGACTTAATAATTTTACACACCTTATTCTCCTTTCCTAGAACCACAAAACCCTCAGGTTGTTCCATGTAAATTTCTTCCTCCAATTCTCCATTTAGGAATGCGATTTTCACATCCATTTGATGGATTTCAAGACCATGTATTGACGCCAAGGGAATTAACATTCGAATTGATGTTATCCTTGTTACTGGCGAGTATGTATCAAAGTAATCAAGGCCTTCTTTTTTCATGAAGCCTTTTACTACAAATCTTGCCTTGTATTGGTCAATAGTACCATCCGATTTTATGTTCCTTTTGAAGATCCATTTAGAACCTGAAGGTTTATTTCCTGGAGGAAGATTAACCAATTCCCACGTATGGTTGCTTAAGATTGAATCAATCTTACTATTGACTGCTTCTTTCAAAAAGTATGAGTCCGAAGACGACATCGCTTCTTTAAATATTTGAGGCTCATTTTCAAAGATAAATGTTACAAAATCTTATCCAAACAAAGTAGAAGTTTTTTGACGTGCTCTACATCTTATATTCTCTTCATTATGTACATTCTTACTTGGTTCATCTCGAGGTCGTTTAGATCCACCACTAGACTGTTCATGTCTAGTTTTATATGGGTAAATGTTTTCGAAGAATTCAGCATTATCTGATTCAATTACCGTATTTTTATTTATATTCGGATATTCAAATTTATGAACCAAAAATCGATATGCTTTACTGCTTTTAGCATATCCTATGAACACATAGTCCACAGTCTTAGGTCCTATCTTAACCCTTTTAGGTATAGGAACTTGGACTTTTGCTAGACACCCCCACACTTTAAAATATTTCAAGTTGGGTTTTCTTCCTTTCCATTTCTCATAAGGAATTGATTGTATCTTACTATGGGGAACTCTATTGAGTATACGATTGGCTGTAAGGATAGCCTTCCCCCACAAGTTTTGTGGTAAACCGAAACTTATAAGTAAGGCATTCATCATTTCCTTCAAAGTTTGGTTTTTTCTTTCCGCAATTCCATTATATTGAGGTGAATATGGGTCCGTAGTTTGATGGACAATTCCATTCTCTACACATACTTTGGTGAAAGGAGATTCATATTCTCCACCCCTACCACTTCTTATCATTTTTATCTTTTTCTCTAACTGATTTTCTACTTCAGTTTTGTATTGCCTAAATACATCTATTACTTCATCATTACTATTTAGCAAGTAGACATAACAATATCTAGTGCAACCATCAATAAAAGTTACGAAATACTTTTTCCCACCATGTGATGGTGTTGACTTCATATCACAAATGTCAGTGTGCACTAAGTCTAAAGGATTGGAATTCCTTTCAACGAACTTATAAGGATTCTTTGCATACTTTGATTCCACACACGTTTGACACTTTGATTTATTGCACTCAAAGTTTGGCAAAATCTCTAAGTTAATTAGTTTTCGTAACGTTTTATAATTAACATGGCCTAAACATTCATGCCACAAATTATAAGACTCAAGCAAGTAAGAAGAATTTTAACTTTTATTGATTTCAACATTCATCTTATAAAGGCCCTCGGTGAGATAACCTTTTCCTACATACACTTCTCCTACATATTTGAATCTGTTCTTGTCTAGTAGTGAAAAATATATCAAGTTCCTACGTAACTCTGGAACGTACAAGACATTGCTCAGTGTCAAAACCTTTCCTGAAGTCATTTTCAAGCACACTTTCCTGTTTCTTCTACCTTAGCCGTAGCGGAGTTAGCCATGTAGATTATTTCTTCTACTTGAGCTAGAGAGAATGATGAAAACAACTCTTTCTTGGCACACACATGGCGGGTGGCACCAGAATCCATCCACCATTCGCGAGGATCCCCACCAAGTTGTATTCTAAGAACATAGCACACAGATCATCACATTCTTTGTTGGACTCAACTATATTAGCTTGGTCCTATTTATTGCCTTTCTTAGGGGAAAGAAATCCATGGACCTATGGCCAATTTTGCCACAGTTGAAGCACTTTTCCTTGAATTCCTTCTTGGGTTGATTTCTTCTATGTTCAACTTTCTTCCTTTTCTTAGAATTGTTTTGGTCATCTTCTACAATATGTGCTCCATTAATTGTAAAAATTCTATTTTGACCTTCTCTAGACAGCCTTATTATCCTCTTCAATATGCAGCCGGACAATAAGATCTTCAATAGTCATCTCCTTGCATTTGTGCTTTAAGTAGTTTTTGAAGTCTTTCCACATAGGTGGTAGCTTCTCAATGATTGCTGCTACTTGAAATTCATCATTCACAATCAAACCTACAAAATAGTTTATGTGAGTACTAAGAATATTTTCAATTTGTTCAACGAAGGTATTTTTCAAAGATATAACTTCTGCTAAGAGATCATGGATGATTACTTGCAATTTCTGAACTTGAGAGACAACCAATTTTTTATCTATCATTTTAAAATCCAAAAACCTTACAACAAAGAATTTCTTAATTCCTGCATCCTCTGTCTTATATTTTCGTTCTATTACCACCCACAATTCATTGGATGTCTTAGATCTACTATAAACATTGTAGAGGTTGTTTTGGAGACCACTGAAGATATAATTTCTACAAAGGAAATCTGAGTTCTTCCAAGCATTTACAATCATGAAATTCTCTTTGTTCGAGGTTCCCTCGGGAACCTTAGGATCATCCTCATTAGTGAACCTTTGAAGGGATAGAGTGGTGAGGTAAAAGAATATTTTTTGCTGTCATCGCTTAAAGTCAATGCCCATAAATTTTTCAGGCTTCTCCGCAGGTGCCATTGATTGCGGAGCATTTGCTCGACTTGTTGAGGCAATACTAGTTTCCCCCACAGTCGTATCCGCATTTTACATTTGAATTTCATTAGTCATTCTTCCTGTCACCATAAGACAATAAAATTTAGTATTTTCAGAATACTATTTATAAAGTTAAGCAACTTTAAATTCTTCTTCTTGTTTCTAGTTAAGGGTAAAGTTTTTATGACTTCGAATCATCAACCGAATGATCTTTAACTTGTGATGAAGATTTTATGTGTTCGAATCACTAGTTAAGTTCAAACGGAGTAGAAAGCTTACAACTTTAATCTCCAAAAACAACCCATACAAATTCTGCAAGGTTTATTCATTAAGATTGTTATTTCATGTGTATTTTGGGTACACGAATCTATATATATATGCAACACAAACTTCAATAATAGTTCATGTATAAACAAGAACACCTTTGAATTCCTTTAACACCTTCAACACAAGATTACTAATAATCTATCCAAGAAGTGTGTTAGATTTCAGAAAATAGATGGAACAGAATTTAAGGCCAAGTCCCCCAATATCATGGAGTGTCCTTAAGGAATAATTCTCCTCACCGAACCTGAGGTTATGGAATTTTCCTCCCAGGATAAAATGTCTTTCAATCCAACTATAATGGTACCTCAAACAATTGAATTCGCCAAACTCACTCAATGATTTGATTGATCACAAAGAATGTTTTAAAGACAAAAAAAAATTTTATTTCAGAAATTTTTTCATTCATTTCTAAACTTGTGGATGAAAGAAGGTTTATATAGCCATCAGATGCCTCTTATGAAAGGTGGCAATGGTTCACTTAAAAGGTGTATCCTTTGGAAGAGTCATGTCTGTTCATTCCAAACATTGTGTCTTTTTATGTACAGACACAACTATTTGAACAGTTACACCTTTTCAAAGGTTGTGTCCCTCTATTTTCCATTCATACCAATTAAACTCAACAGTTGTATCCTGGAGGGGACAATTCAAAAAGATTATTGTTAGACTGGTGAAATAATTTGCTGCAGTTGGATTGAATCTCCTCAAAGAGAGCGAGATATCCACGCCTCAGCCGAAGAAGATGATAAATTTTATTTTTCTTCAAGATTTTAACTAATATACACCATGGTGTAGAATTTCTTTTACATAGTCAGGTAGCTTAATTGGGGGAAATTTTGGTTGAGAAGCCTCTTTGAGTTCTCAATTTGCAAAATGACCCCCTTGTTTTTTTATCATTTAAAAATTAAAAAAATAAATAAAAATGGACCATAATCATATACTAAAAAGTATGTAACCTTAAAATGAATGTACATTATTTTTTCTTTCATATAATCGCACACAAATCTATAATCTGTCGGATAGATACATAATCTATCGAATAGATACATACTCTGTCTATTAGAAAAGATGTGTCAGCTTCGTATGTAATGATGAATTCTCGGTTTTCTTATTTATAAGTCCAAGGTACTCATTAATATATCATATAATTGCTTTATTTTTTGTAAAAGTGAATGTACCTCATATTTTCTTTTGTATAATTGCCCAAAGTCTATGCTATGTATGATAGATTTGTAATCTGTCTATTAGTAGGGATGCATCGGCTTCGCATATGGTCATGAATTCTTGGTTTTATAGATTAAAGGTTCAAAATACTTTTTAATATATTATATTGTTGCTTTAGTTTTGGAAAAAGTGAATGTACCTCATATTTTCTTTCGTATAACCGCCTAGAAGTCTATAATATGTCGAATAGATGTGCAATCTGTCTGTTAGGAGAGATGTGTCATCTTTGCATATGGTCATTCTCGCTTTTCTTGCTTATAAGTCCAAGATACTCTTTAATATATTATATAATTGCTTTAGTTGTGGTAAAAGTGAATGTAACTCATATTTATTTTTGTATAATCATCCCTAAGTCTATGCTCTATCGAATAGATTTGTAATCTGTCTGTCAGGAGAGATATTCCATTTATGCATATGGTCATGAATTCTTGGTATTCTTGTTTATAAGTCCAACATAATCTTTAATTATTATGGTTTTTCTTTATTTTTGAAAAAAAATGTACCTCATATTTTCTTTCGTATAATTACCCACAAATCAATAAATATGTCGGATAGATACATAATATATTTGTTAGGAGAGATGCGTCCGCTTCGTATATGGTCATGAATTTTCGCGAAAGATTTTTTGGTGGGAGATTTTTCCCCTTTTAATTCAGTTGTTGACTTGTCCCTTTGTGGACTAGATTGTAATTATTAAAACTTGTAAAAAAATTTAAATCACCAAAAAATTTAATTATCCACAAAATGGGTCATCTCCCTAAATAAAAAAACTTATGGTCCATTTAATTAAAAATAATACTTAAAAGGTCTATTTGACAAAGTCTCCCCTTACTAGGCAATTACCATTACTAATACATTACCACCTAATTTTCAGCTTTTCTTTCTTTTCTTATATTTAATTCTTAAACATTCCCTCCTTAGGCCCTTTTCTGCCATTCCAGATTTTCACTTCTCTCTCCTTCTCATGTCAAAACCATCTTCTAATCCCGGCTAGTTAAATTATTTTGAGATTTTGAAATCGTTTTATTCAATTTTATTGGCTACTTAAAAAATGATTTTTACATGATTGACTAGATGGTAAAATTATAACTTAATCTTCTTTAACTGAAAATAAATTATTGTTTCTTTTTATGATGAGAATTGGATAAAATCCTACCCTCGACATTTAGATGCAATTTTAATATCATTTAGAGATCATATTAAAATTTTGACAGTTATTTTTAAAGTGTGACAGAAGAATCTTTTTGTAACACCCCGAGTCTACACCTCGGATGCCACACAGTGCTTACGACCCTGAAAATGAAGTTGATAGGACAAGCCCCCAACTAACTCTGACTACTGAAATACTGAAGCTAATGTGATACTAAAATAAAAGTATATCCTCGATATATAAGGACTTACTACTGAATTTACGACTGCTAACTGGATCTTTCTAAGCGCGGTCAGGAACCTAAGCGTCCGAACCTATGATATGAGACATCATAGCACAATGAAAGAGTATGTTTCAGTACACGAAATGTATTGGTATACTATATGAGGTAAGGCTGAATGCAAGGGTTCATATACATGAACAGAAACTTACTGAATGATATAGAGTAACTGAATGAGAGTACATGAATAACTGAAACTACTGTAAAATACTGAGTATGCAATACCATGCACATTTATGTATACTATATCTGAGCTTTTACTGAAGATGAGTACTAATTTCTGATACTAAGTGACTGATATCTGTAATCATTGATAACTGAGTAACTAATACTGAATGACTATTTCTAGTAGTCCTGATTCTATAGAACTGAACTGAGTTCTATACTGAGACTGAAGCTTAAACTGTGGGAGGTTATCATTTAACCGATATGCCCCAAATAAGACAATTGAGGTCCAACCTATAACCCAAGTTGGAAGGGTGTCAATACCGTGCCACGGGTAAAGACAAACTAAAAAGTCACCCTCATCTGGTAGGTGCCCTGATTGAGAATGGTGGTACCGTCAACTGGTAGGTAAAACACCTTATATACCCTCAACTGGCAGGATGATATCTCAACCTACGTTGGTAACTTAGTGCTAGACCACAAGGACTGCTTCTAAGGATCACACCCTCTACTAGCAAGTGAGCCCCCATCCTTGGGTTCAATCGGTGCTTAATCCTACTCCCAATTGAAGACACTGATTACTATACTGAGCTAAACTGGACTGATATTGAATTTCATTAAGTTCTGTAATTGACTGAGTACTACTGATCATGACACTACTGAGACTATTCTGTAACTACTATAGCTCTAGGTAAATAACTAGATTTTCGGGTACTAAATACGTCCAGGACTCGATATCATGGAAAGTAAAGCATAGCATGATCTTGAAAAGCATAATAATAGATACTTGTTAACAATACATTCACCTTGGCATTTTGTCAAACACTTGAGATGCATGGGTTTCTACATGAATGGGACCACATGATAACATATCATGATAGCACTAACCAATTCACATGAGCATTTTATCAAACACTTGGGGAGCATGATTATTTCACATAGCAATAAACATATAACAATATCATGGCTACTACATTCAACTCGTAGTTCAAGAGTTCAACATGAAGATCACATAAATCAACCCACAAACAACCTGGTTTTCATGAAAATTGTAATTAATCATGGAATTAAACCCCAAACAACATCATAAATATGAATACACTTTAGTTCAAACATGTGAATCATGAATCAATAAGCTTGTGGTTTTAAAAAAAAGTTCTTGGACTTCACGTGTGAAAGGAACTCATGAATGAACACCTAACATACCTGGGAAGATTAATTCTTGAAGGTTCTTGGAGGGATTCTTGAAAATTGTTCTTGTTTCTGGAAGCTAGGGGTATGCCCTTTTTAAAGAGAATGATTTAATCCTTGAGTAAAAATGAAATAATGAGTAATTAGTACTCTTTTAGGGCTTAATTTCGTGTTTAAGACTGATTAGGACCGTGAAAAAAGACCCAATTACCCATGGAAAGTAACTAAAATTCATCACTAAAAAGCCTTGATTTTGGGCTTCACCGCGATGTGGTGGCATTGCGGTGAGCCACTAGAATTTGGCTGACACTAATTATAAAATGGACGAGCGTAAAATTGGCCCTTGGCGCAACGCGATGGGATCGCGGTCCCTCACTGGAAACAAGATAACTGTGAACTGCAACACTGGCGTGACGTGTCATTATCACGGAGCTTCACTGGAAATTTATGAATGCCATTTGAACTAGCTCCGCGCTGCGGTGCTGCACCAGGTGGTACACTGTTTTACCAAAACTGCCATAACTATTCACTCGGGTATCGGATTTGGGCGAATTTTATATCGTTGAAAAGCTGACTGAACTTCTTATGCAATGGCAGGTCTTAAACTTAAAAATTCTGAGTATTTTGAAAAATTTATATATAGATACTCATGCACTGAGAATCATACCGATGATGAGTACGAGGAAAGCCCATCACAAAGTCCATGTTCACTTCTTCCCATTTCTATGTGGGAATATTGAACTCCTGCATGAACCCACTAAGTTTCTAGTGCTCAATCTTAACATGCTGACACGTAGAGCACTTAGCTATAAACTCTACAATATCTCTCTTTATTCCACTCCGCCAATAGATCTCCCACAAATCGCGGTACATCTTAATGCCCCTGGATGAATAGAGTAACGCGCACTATATGCTTCTGCAAGAATCCGTTGCCTCAATTCATCTACACCTGGCACACATAATCGACCCTGGCAACACAACACACCATCTCCCTCTTAGGAGAAAACCTCTACTTTCTGATCTCTAGCTGACTCTTTCAACTTAACTAGACTAGGATCTCTATCCTGCTTTTTCTTCATTTCGGAAACTAGAGATGATTCCGAACCATTCTGCACCCATACACTACCCTCTACTGAATCGACTAAGCAGACACCTAGTCGGGCAAGCTGATGAGCTTCCTGAACTAACTTCTTACTATTCTCAACATGAGTAACACTACCCATAGACAACCTACAGAGAGCATCTACCACTATATTGGCCTTTTCTGGATGATACAGAACACTCATATAGTAATCTTTTAGTAATTCTAACCATCTTCTCTGCCTCAAATTCAAATCTTTCTAAGAGAACACATACTGCAAGCTTTTGTGATCTGTGAACACATCAACATGCACCCCATACAAATAGTGCCTCCAAATCTTTAAGGAAAACATAACAACTATTAACTTAAGATCATTGTTTGGGTAAATCCTTTCATGGGGCTTCAGCTGTCTTGAGGCATAGGCTATGACCTTACCTCTCTATATCAAACCACAACCCAACCCAACTCTGGAAGCATCGCAATACACAACAAACCCATCTGAACCATCTGGCAAAGTCAAAACTGGGGCTGAGGTGAGTCGAGTCTTCAACTCATGAAAACTCTTCTCACAGAAATTTGACCACTGAAACTTGAATTTCTTTTAAGTCAATCGGGACATGGGGATGCAATAGAAAATAATCCTTTGACAAACCAATGATAATAGCCAGCTAAACCCAAGAAAGTCCTGATATCTATCAGAGAAATGGGTCTACGCCAGTTTATCACCGCCTCGGTCTTTTGAGAATCAACTCTAATACCATCTCCAGAAATAATATGACCAAGGAATTCTACTGACCTTAGCCAAAATTCGCACTTACTGAATTTGGCGAACAACTGATGAGCTTTGAGAGTCTGAAATATGATTTTGAAGTGATCTGCGTGATCATTCTTGGTGCGGGAGTAGACAAGGATGTCATCTATGAATACTATAAAGAACATGTCAAAGTAGTGTTTGAACCTCGATTCATCAAGTCTATGAAAGCTGTTGGGGCATTGGTAAGACCAAATGACATGACTAGAAACTTGAAGTGACCATACCGGGTTCGTAAAGCTATTTTTGAAATGTCACATTCTCTGACTTTGAGCTGATGATAGCCTGATTTAAGGTCTATCTTTGAAAAGTAACTGGCTCCCTAAAAATTGACGAATTCCATTTGAATTGATTTTGTGACACGGTGTTGCACCAAGTGGCATACTATTTTATAAAAACTGTCATAACTCTTCACCTTGGTATCGGATTTGGGAAAATTCTATATCATTGAAAAGCTGACTGAATTTTCTATGCAATGGCAGGTGTTAAACTTACAAATTCTGAGTATTTTGAAAAATTTATATAGAGATACTCATGCAGTGAGAGACAAACAGTGCTAGGGAAATACAGGGTATTACACTTTTCGACATCATAATAAAGAAATGATGTTGATAATTTTTCTATGACAGAGTAATTGATTTAAAAAATTTCTTACTCTTAAAATTAACAATTGTATATTAACCATAAAACTTCTCCATCTCTATAGTTTCATTAAAAACAAGTTAGATTATACTAAGGATAGAGTTGGTGATTTCTTCAATGGTGTAAGTTGCGGATTGTTTCAATCATGTTGAATAATTAAAATAAAACTAAAGAGATATGGAATCCTTTGTATATTTGATAAATATAATCATACAATAATATAGTCTAAGTTACCTTTTACTATTATTTTTCTTTTTAATAATTCAAATGTAAAAGAAATTAAAATAATTACAACTTATCATCTAAAATCAAATAGCATACTAAACATAAACTGATCGTTGAATTTTTGTTTGCACTGACGGTGTATACTAGTTAATCTCTTCAATTGTAATTTTTTTGGTTGTAATATTATTGTAATTTCACCAACAATTTTAAAGAGATCAGTGGTAACAATGGAAAAATCCGCGGATGTCAAGATGGGCGATCTTAATAATATATTTTGATTCAACAGTACTCATTTCAAGAGGTGGAAGGGTAAAGTACTTTTCTACTTGAGTCTTGTCAATGTTTCATATGTGTTAACTTAGAAGAATCCAAAAAAAAGTAGATAACTCTTTCATAAATGATGAGGAACTTATTTCTCTCCAAGAAGAAAGTTGAAAAATATGATGGTGACTCTTACAAGTGTTGGTATTTTCTTCCTAATTGTATATATAATATTTTTTATGATTATTATGATAGAACTTACTCTAGAGCAAAGTAAATTTGGAAAGCATTGCACAGTAAAGTATGATAGTGAGGAGGCTGGAGAAAAAAATATGTGGTAGCAGATTTTTTTGTTTACAAATGGTGGACAACAAGTCAGTGATAGATCAGGCTCAGAACTTCATAATGATTGTTGGAGAGCTTAGGTCTGAGGAAGTAAAAATTAGAGATAACCTTATTGTTTGTCGTATAATATATTAATTTTCTTTTCTTAGAAGGAATTTCAAATAACCATGCACCACAAGCAAAAGAAAACTTCTCTTGAGACTTTGTAATGAGAATCTACATGGAAAAAGAGGCAAGGGGCCTAGATGCACTTTTACAAATAGAAGAGAACAACATCATACTGAAGGTAAATTTCACTACTTCAAATAAAGCTACCCCTGAAGTGACAAAAATACTACTTTGAAGCCTAAGCAGAAAAAATTTAAGAAAAATGATGCTAGACATCCCAAGGACAATAAGAAGAAAAAATTTAAGAAAAATGATGCTAGACATCCCAAGGACAATAATGGTGGAAATAATTGAGCAAAAAATTAATATGTTTATGAAAAGGGATCGTGATTTGTCTATGTCAAGAGGGGGCATATTGCTCGATTTTTTTAAATTTTGAAAATATGGGCCTACACCTCAGGTAAACATTATCGAAGAACTATTTATGACGGTGATAACAAACATAAACATGGTAGAGAATGTTGATGGTTGGTAGGCTGACTCTGGTGTAAATAGCCATGTCTGTAATGACAATGACTAGTTTAAAAAATATACTTCTTTTGATACTGATAGTGAGCCTCTTGTAATGCCTATTCGTGTATCTACCCCGGTAGGTAATTCTTTTGTGGTGGATCGGGTACATCAATCTTATGTTGTGACATTTTCTATGCCTAAGTCTTTTATAGACTTTCTTGTGTTAGATATAGTAAATTTTGATGTTATTTAGGTATGGATCGATTGGCTTTTTATCATGTTATCTTAGATTATTTTGCTAAGACTATGACTTTAGATTTGTCGGGTGTGCCATGGGTAGAAAGGTTCACTTCATTTGGGTCTCAAGAGGGTCATATCTTATGTTCAGTCTCGTCGATATTTGAGAGAAAATATTTAGTTTATTTGGATCATATTTGTAATACTAGTGTTGTTTCATGTCCTTCCTTAGATTTTAGTTCAGTAGTTTGGGGTGTCCGTTCGAACTCAGTTGTACTTTCTCTTGTTGAGATTGGTCGTAGAGGTTGCTATGTGTGTGATGAGATTGGTCATGTGGCCAAGGACTATTCTCGCCGTATGTTTAGAGCTACACCTATTTTAGTTGTGAGAGGTAGGGGTTGCACCAGAGGTATAAGAGGTAAATATGATGGAGCCTATGGTGGTAGTCATGGGGCTACTCAGCCAGTTGGTAGTCATGGATAGTCTTAAGCTATACCAGCCAGACCTGAGGCAAAGGCTTCTGATGTTGTGATTATAGGTATCTTCGTTGTTTGTTTCAGACATGCATCTGTATTATTTGATCCTGATTCAACTTTCTCCTATGTGTCTATGTATTTTACATTGGGTTTTGATTCTATTAGTGAGCCTCCTTCCATGCCTATTTGTGTATCTACCCCGGTAGGTGATTCTTTAGTGGTGGATCGGGTATACCAATCTTACATTGTGACTTTTGTCAGGTATGAAGAGAGTTTGGTAAATTTACTTATATTAAATATGGTCGATTTTGATGTTATTTTGGGTATAGATTGGTTGGCTCCTTATCATGCAGTTTTAGATTGTTTTGCTAAGACTATGACTTTAGCTTTATTGAGTGTGCCAAGGATAGCTTGGAAGGGTGCACTTCTTTTGGGTCCTAAGAGCATTATGTCTTATGTTCAGGCTCATAAATTGGTTGAGAGAGGAATTTTAGAATTTTAGCTCTATTTGTGCATCAAGATACTCGAAGTGTTACACATTATCCTCCACAGACTGTACTTGTGGGATTGCATTGTCTATGTTATTGTAGTTGTAATTGTTAGTAATGATGGAGATAAGGATCGATCAATTTTGAACAAATTTGGCTAAAGAAGTAGTTGAAAGGGAACCAACAGAAACAAGAACCAAATAGCTAGATTAAAATTCTAGACATATTAAATTACATTTCTGAGTTGGAGGGAATCTACCCCATTTTTATACAAGAAAATTTTTTAAAAATGAGACATAAAAACACATTTTTTCGTAAACAGATCATATCATCTATCATTCTTTTCTTCGTATTCATAAACAAACAGTTCAATTGAGACTTTTATCAAACACACTGCTGAAATCTTTTAACATTAACAATTTTCACTACAACAATAAGAATAACGTGTATATATTTTGGTTTCTAAGCAGAAAAATGGTGTAATAATGGAGAAGTACCTGTTTAAGGAAATGGTATAACGATTTACTGCTCTTCTCCATTATTACAGCTATTTGATAAAAGAAAGAGACTTTGAATATGATCTACTCGATCTTTTAAACAAGTAATATGTTGAAAATAGCAAGGAGAAAAACACAAATGCTCATCTACTTAATTTATACTTAATAACATTCACAAATAGTTCATTTGAGATTTTCATCAAACACATTGTGGATAGAACAAATATAGTGTAACAATGGAAAAGAACCTATTATGTTTTTATTGTGTTCCAAAGTATCATAATATTTGAAATCTAGAAAAAAAAATATTGCAATATGTATTTTATGTATATATTCCTTAGAATTGATCTACTACTATCTGTTGACTCTCACTGCCCCTAAATAAAACTGAATAGTGTAGTAGGTTAAATGTTGAGTTATTACCTAGAAACAAGGATTAATTTCACTAAATCTTTGATTAGCCTCTAGGCATTGACTTTTAGAAATAGTAAAAATACTCAAAAGGGAAAGTACAAGCCAATTGGGCTAGATCTTATCTTATTAATCCCACACAAGTATACAAGAAATATGATACAAATATAATATTTATAGCACACCCTGTAATGATATACAAATAATGTTGTTACTTTGAAATAAGAAATGGTCCTATCAAGTAGTTTTGTTTTAAAGTAACTTGATGATCTTGCTCTTTATTTTGTAGAATAATTAAATAAATTTCACCCTTCTTGGCATATGGTCATGTTAGGAGGTTGCACTCTTCTTGGCAAATTGCCTCAAACTAAAGGCTCTTGGAGCAATATCAAATATGTTAGAGTTAATACACCTACACATCTTACCTTTACTGTTACATCAGGAGTAACTTCACATATTGCTTGACATAAAATAAATAATGGATTCTTCTTTAATGGTCTACGCAGATGCCTGAGTGAGATATCAACGCTGCTCTTAAATAATTCCGAGCGATAGATCTTTCATCCTTATCCTTACCCTTCCTGCATTAGATTTTTAATGAGCATCTAAAAAGTAACAACTAACTGCAACAACAATTATATTCTAACACAGTCAGATTAATTGTATTTTAGACATAAGCACCATATCCAATTCGAGTTCCATAATGAACCATAATGAACCATAAGACTAATACACATAAGCACCAAGCAATTGTACTGGTGATAGGTGATGTATATGAATGCAAGAAAAATTAATAATACCATATCCAATTCGAGTGCCATAATAAACCAAGTTTATACACCTCCTCCAACTCAGTAGCTCCAACCTTAAATTTGCAATTTTTTGAAATGTTGAAAGTTTGGTTATTAAATATTTGAAGGTGAAATTGTTGTTCCCTCGATTTATAAATAAGCAGTTGTTTTAGAATAGGCACACCCCTTAACAAAATACTTATTCTATAAAATAAAAAGTATAATAATGAGTATGTTTACTAACTCACTATTAATAAATATGTTGAAAAATATGTAACAATTTAGTAGTTTTAAAACTCTCTTTATTTAAAGAAGAAACGTATTTAATATCTTGATTCTCTAAAACACTACTAGTTTAATAATAAAATTTCAAAATTTAAAAATCACTTATTTAAGATAAAAAAATATATAATATTTCTTTTATAAATAACAAAATAGAGATAATTAAAGCTAAATTAAAATATAGTCCAGCAAAAACAATTTACCTAAACTATTTATTTTTCAAACTCTGGCCACCACTCTGTTCCTTATGAGAATCGGAAAAGACAAAAAATGTGTAGCCTTTTTTTTTTTGTTTTTTCAAATTGCCATTTACTCTGTATCTTCAAAAATTTTTATTCACTTTATTAAAAATAGATGTCCAATAATACTTGTTCAGAAAAATCAATGGATAATTTACTATTTTCTACTCATTTCGTCGTTGCTATTAAATATTATTTATCATTCAATGTATTTTTCAAGATATTAAATTTATTATATTCAAAAAATGAAGTAGTAAAATTATTCCTATTATTTATTATTTCTTAACATGTGTAACAATTTATATACGACAATCTATGGTATTAGTAATCTAAGAGGTTTTAATGCATGTATTAATATGATTTAAAGATTTAATTGTCCCTTAAAATATTTTTCATATCCTTTCTACCATATTTGTGGAGGCAATTCTTGTGAACATATATTATTTTTTAAAAATTATACAATGCATGTTAAATTTAATAACCAAACCAAACTCTACATAAGAAGAATCTCACCATTCTTATATGTCGGAGTTGTCTCCTTATCTTCTTCAGTTTCTTTTCTCTATGTACAATTGCACTTCATATCGATGAAAAATATTGTGAGTCATGTGTACGATCATACATAAGAATAAATACTTAACATACATTCTAAATGTTGAACTCTTTAACACATGTAACATGCATTTTACATATAGTTTGCTTGTAATTTATGTATACAATTTGAAAACATTATACTGTACTGAATCTAGCTGACAAAATAGTTTGTGTTTTCATATAAGTACATACATTTAACTTTTTCTTTGAAACACATAAATGCACATAGATTTAGCCACATATACTTCCAACTTTTTCTTAATTTAAAAACACATGCATACCTATAGTACAGTTGATCACACCTATACAACATGCAATTATAATATGATATACTTGTGAAATTTTTAGTTACAATTAGATTTTATATGAGCACAAATATAAAATATTTTGTAATGTTTTGAAGGAATAAAAATTTACTGATGTTATTTTAGCATTTTAATATTATTATTATTATTTAATATTACTATGCATGGTTTTGGAGGTTATGTAGCATAATGGTGCATTGCTCTTTCTGTTACAATTTTTCTTGTAATGCATCACTGGAAACGTTTGAAATCATGTAGTAAATTGTTGGACATCTTTCTGCACTATGAAATTATAAGTCGTTACTTCTTTGGAGTTAATTGCCTTGTTTAAGGCATATAATAACATTTCTTTCACATTGCATGACTGTTTCTTTGAGCTTTAAACCTCCACCTTTTAACCTCCATTCATTTGAGTTTATTTGTGTCTTTAATCACAATATTTAGTGGGATAGAATGTGGACATAAGTTTCATGTAACTCTTACCATATTCCGACTTCAATGGTTTTAATAAATCTCCTACTACAGTTCGTCTTGGATCAGATTTAGTTCCACTCTTTATTCCTCAATTACCCTACTCTTTATGTGTTGTGGAACACACAAGATAATATAGAGTTCACAAAAAAGTTAGTAAAAAAGAGAGTTTGTTAGTTGAAGGGAGGGGTTATTTTTGTAGAGCTTTGAACTCAACTCTTGTCTAGAGTTGTTGAGTTGTTTTTAGTGAGAAAGGTTGTTGTATCCTGGAGGGGACAAGTCAAGAATATTATTGGTAGAGTGGTGAAAACTTGTTGTAGTGGGCTTCAAGAGGTGGAAGGGTAAAATTCTTTTCTACTTAAGTCTTCTCAACGTTTCTTATGTGTTAACTAAGAAGAACCCAAACAAAGTAGATAGTTCTTCCATGACCGACGATGAACTTATCTCTCTTTTGAAAAGTATGATGGTGACTCCTATAAGTGTCAGTATTTTCTTCTTTATTGTCTATCCGATAATTTTTATAATTATTATGATAGAACTTACTCTAGTGCAAAGTAAATTTGGAAAGCCTTGCAGAGTAAGTATGACACTAAGGAGGCGAGAGCGAAAAAATATGCGGCCATCAGATTTTTCTATTTCCAAATGGTAGACAACAAATTAGTGGTAGACCAAGCTCAAAAATTTATAATAATTGTTGGCGAGCTCAGGTCCGAGGAAGTCAAAAATGGAGATAACCTTATTGTTTATGGCATAATTGATAAACTTTCACCTTTGTGGAAAAAATTTAAAAAACCTAAGCACCACAAGCAAAAGAAAACTTCTCTTGAGACTTTGATAATGAGAATCCACAAGGAAAAAAAAGCAAGGGGTCAAGATACACTTATGCAAACAGAAGGGAACAACATCACACAGAAGGTAAATAATGGTGAAAACAACCAAGAAACAAATCAACATGTACAACAAAAAGAATCGTGCTTTGTCTATGGTAAGAGTGGACATATTGCTCGATTTTGCAAATTTTGGATACGTGGTCCTACATCTCAGACAAACATTATTGAAGAACCATTTATGGCGGTGATAACAGACATAAACATGGTAGAGAATATTGATGGATGGTGGTATGATTCTAGTGCAAACCACATGTCTGCTATGACAAAGACTGGTTTAAAAATGTATTAATTTTGAGGAGCCCACAACCATCATATTTGGAGATTTACATACAACTCAAGTGCTTGAAATGAGAGATGTCAAGTTGAGTTTCACTTTTAGAAGGGAGGCGAGATCAGCTCACTTACCCACCGACCCCCGTCTTTTATGCGATGACACTTAGTCCTTAAACTAGATCAGAATAGGAGATAGAGAGGTAGGTAGTCAGGCTTGTAGCAAGTTCTTATAATATTAAAAGATGTACTTTATACTCCTTCGATGAGAAAAAAATTGATGTCTAGTTTTATTCTTAATAAAGCAGGCTTCAAACAAATTATAGAATTTGATCAGTATGTAATTATTAAAAATAATGTTTTTGTGGGAAAGAGGTATGCATGTGATGGTATGTTCAAGTTGAATGTTGAAATGAATAAAATATCTGCTTCTGTTTACATGCTTTCTTCTACTAATTTTTGGCATGCTCGTTTGTGTCATATAAATGATCGTTATGTGGGAATCATGAGTAGCTTAGGATTAATTTCAATGATTAAAAAAAATTTTGAAAAATGTGAAGCTTGTAGTAAAGCTAAAATTACAAAAAGGCCTCATTTTCAAGTTGAAAGAAAAACTAATTTGTTAGAATTAGTTCATACTGATATTTTTGAACTTAGAGAAATTTTAACTCATGGAGGAAATAAATATTTTATCACTTTCACTATGATTTTTCTAAGTTTACATATGTTTACTTAATGAAAAATAAAAATGATGCTCTTGAGAACTTTAAAACTTTTCACCATGAAGTTGAAAATCAATTTGAAAGAAAAATAAAAAGAATTAGAAGTGATAGAGGACATGAATATAAGTCACATGAATTTAATTTTTTTGTTAGATCATTGGGTATAATTCATGAAACTACTCCTCCGTATTCTTATGCATCGAACGGTGTAGCAAAAAGGAAGAATAGAACATTGGTTGAGTTAACTAATGTCATGTTAATTGAGTCTTGTGCACCTTTAAGTTTTTGGGGTGAAGCTCCTTTGACTGCTTGTAATGTGCTGAATCGTGTTCCTTATACAAAGAACAAACAAACACTTTTTGAGTTATGGAAAGGTCATAATACAAATTTGCGATATCTGGTTGCTTAGCCTATGTAAGGTTAATGGACCCTAAACTTGCAAATTTGGGTAAAAAAGTTACTACTTCTACTTTTTTTGGTTATGTTTCAAATAGAACAACCTATAGATTTTTTAATCTTGAAGATAGTGTGTTAATAGAATCTGGTGATGCTATTTTTCATGAAAATAAATTCTCTTTTCATTCAAAGAATATTGGGGGTCTAAGGACAAAAGAAAGTATTTTGTCACTACCTAGTTTTTCTACTTCTACTTTAAAAAATAAAGAAAATGATGTCATTGAGTTAACAAGAAGTAAACGAGCTAGAGTAGAAAAAGATATTGGTCCTAATTATTATGTTTTTAAAATTGGAGAGGACCCTCTCACTTTAAAAGAAGCTTTGTCTTCACATGATGCTATTTTCTGGAAAGAGGCTGTAAATGATGAAATAGAATTAGTAATTTCCAATAAACCTTGGAAGGTAGTTGATTTACCACCAGGTTGTAAAATAATTGGATGTAAATGGGTCTTACATACAAAATTAAAACTGAATGGATCTATTAGTAAATATAAGGCTAGGCTAGTGGCTAAAGGTTTTAAGCAATCAGAAGGCCTAGAATTTTTTGATACTTTTTCACCGGTAACTAGAATTACATCCATAAGACTTTTTGTTACTATTACCACAATTTTTGATTTACAAATTAATCAAATGGATGTAAAAACTACTTTTTAAAATGTAGACCTAAATGAGGAGATTTACATGGAACAACCCGAGTGTTTTGTTGAGGCTGACTAAGAAATAAAAATATGTATACTTAATAAATCGCTATATGGCTTGAAACAGGCACCAAAGCAATGTCATGGAAAGTTTGATTCCTGCATAATTGATAGTAGCTTTAAAACAAATGAGTGTGATAAGTGCATATATCATAAGTCTTGGAATAATTCACGTGTTATTATTTGCCTATATGTTGATGATTTATTGACCTTTGGCTCTAACATGAATGTTATTGATGAAACTAAAAATATTCTTAGAATCTATTTTGATATGAAAGATCTTGGTGAGGCAAATTTTATTCTAGGAATAAAAATAACTAGAACATATGATGGAATTTTCCTTGACCAATCACATTATGTTGATAAAATATTGAAAAAAATATAATTTCCTTGATTCCAAGCATGTTGTAACTCCATTTAATTCTAGTGTCCATATGTTTTTCGTTGAAAGTGAAAATGATGTAATAAATCAAAAGGAATATGCTAGCATAATTGGATGTTTAAGATATGTTACTGATTGCACTAGGCCTGATATTGTATATGCAGTAGGAGTACTTAGTAGGTTTACTAGCAAGCCAGGTAATGAACATTGGTATGTTATAACTAGAGTAATGATATATTTAATTAGAATGCAAAATTGTGGTTTGTTCTATAAAAAATATCTTGCTGTACTTGAAGGTTTTTGTGATGCGGATTGGAATACTTTATCTAGTGATTCCTTGTCTACTACTATTTATATATTTACTTTGGATGGTGATACTATTTTTTGGAAATCTAAAAGATAAACAATTATTGCTAATTCTACCCTGGAGGCTGAATTAATTGCTTTAGCTTCGACTAGTAAGGAAGCGAGTTGGTTGAGAGATTTGGTATTACAAATACCTTATTTTGTAAAACCAATTCCTTCTATATTAATTCATTGTGATAGAACCACTGCAATTGGTGGAGTTCAAAACTGTTATTACAATGTTAAATCTAGACCTATAAGGAGAAAACACAGTAATGTGAGATCATATTTGACAAATGGTACCATTAATGTTGATTATGTCAAATCTTGTGATAATCTTGCAAATCCATTGACTAAAGCCTTTGCAAGAGAAAAGGTTTGGTGCACATTGAGGGGGATGGAATTGAAGCCTATTTAATCTTGAGTCATATGGGAGGATACCCAACTTGGGGACTAGAGATCCTATAACCAGGTTTAATGGAAAAAATGAATCACATGATGACTTGTTTTGAAAAATGAACTTTTTTTATCCCTCCCTATAGTATGAGTGCATTAACCTGTAATGATGGTGAGGTTGAGTTTAAAAAACTCTTAATGAAAATTTATAGCTCGTATGAGTGGGGTGCTAAATTATAGGAGCAATCTCGATGGATTTCACCTATGTGGGTATGGAGGTAGGCCACTTCTTATGAGAATTAGGACAATTATCAAAAAGACACTCATTAAAGCCGAGACAACACAAGGCCGTAATATGCTGTCTATAAACCTCATGCCAACTCCTTGACTATTATGTGTAAGCAATAACTTTTTATTTTCCCTAAGCAGTCATAGTTCAAGTCTGAGACCACTACAACTTTGGAGTAAAAAATACTGTTTTACTAAGTGAAGGTTCAATGCAGAGCATGCCTTCATTATGAATGGTAGTCTTCCTTTGACTAGTAGACTCTCTTATAAATATCAAAATGAGTAAGGGATTGATGTTATTTTAGCATTTTAACATTATTATTATTATTTAATATTACTATGCATAGTTTTAGAGGTTATGTATCATAATGGTGCATTACTTTCTATTATAATTTTTCTTGTAATGCATCACTGGAAACATTTGAAAGCATGTAGCAAATTGTTTGACATCTCTTCTGCACTATGAAATTATAAGTTGTTACTTCTTTGGAGTTAATTGCCTTGTTTAAGGCATATAATAGCATTTCTTTCACGTTGCATGATTGTTTCTTTTATCTTTTAACCTCCATTTATTTGAGTTTATTTCTGTCTTTAATCACAATATTTAGTGGGATAGAATGTGGACATAAGTTCCATGTAACTCTTGTAACTTCCACTCTTTATTCCTCTATTACACTACTCTTTATGTGTTGTAACTCTTGTAACCATTGTAACCTCTATTCTATTAATTTTCCCATTTATTTTTCTTATTCATTTCATGGAATATTTCCTCACCTATAAATAGAGGTGGTATTGCATGATTTTGGGACAGATAAGATAATATAGAGTTCATAAAAAAGTTAGTAAAAAAGAGAGTTATTAGTTGAAGGGAGGTGTTCTTTTTATGGAGCTTGGAACTCAGTTTTTGTCCAGAGTTGTTGAGTTATTCTCAGTGAGAAAGGATGTTGTATCCTAGAAGGGAAAAGTCAAGAAGCTTACTGCTTGACTGGTGAAACATTTGCTGCAGTGGGCTTGAATCTCCTTAAAGAGAACGGGATATCCGTGCCACAACCGAAGAAGAAAATATTCTTTTTATTTTCCTCACTAGTAATTTTTAGTTGTAAGTTTATTATAATTTCATAAACATTTACTATATTTATAAAAATTGAATTCTAATAACATTATTTATCTATGAAAATTTCCTCCATTTCACAATCCTTGTGAAAGTACACAAATGCTAATTGGAGGGCTATCATGAATGAAATAAGTTTTAACAGTTTTTTCATTCAATTGTTATCAATCTATTATAATCCAATTTCTCAGATCATGATGCCACCTCCTATAATCCACGAGTAGGTAAGACAAACCATGGTTAGGAACAGCTTGTAACGGACTAATAAGAGAGGTGAAAGCAAAACTAAATGACAAGGAGAAAGAAAGCAAGAAGAAGGTAAATGTATTCCCAAAACCCGGTGAAGTAACGATACGATATTCTAATACAATAGAAGTACAAGTGAAATACAAAATAAATGTATATACAAAGATGTCGCTGAATACAAAATAGAGACCATTCTAACAATAAAAGGGAGGGTAAGGAATACTCTGAACATCAGAAGATTACCCCAAGTCTCTGATCCATGGCTGCTCCGCACGATGTACACATCAACAACAAAAAATCGTACTAGGATCTACTGGGTGAAGAAGTATACTATGAGTACGAAACACATGATTCTCACTAGGTATTAGTCAACTGAGCTCCAAAGATAATGCAAGTATAAATAACATGTAAATCAAGAATATAACTATAGGAAACTATCCAAGAAAATTAAACGTACTAATACTAATGCATCAGTGAGGATAAACTATCCTACTCTAACAGTAATCAAGAACAAAAGTGTAATACCATATATCACTCATAAATATACAAATAAATAGTGAAAGAATGATTTATAGTAGCAATACAAGGCCAAGAAATATATATACAACATGAATATATATATAGTCCTAACCAAAATGGGATGGAGTTCATTGTCATGCATTGTTGCAGGTTAAGGGTTAGCTGGTTTTATGAAAAATTTATTTTGTAGAGCATATGATATTGATGGCCCAAGGTAGAGCACTCAATGAGAAAACTCAAAGCTAATAACCTGAAAGAGCCAACGTAACATCTCGGGGCTCATAACCAAGAATGAAAGCTAATACTAGCATAACAAAGAATTCAGTCGAAGGATGACTAAACATGAGATAATCTATAAATAACATATATTACTATGAGAAATAAAATATGAAGAAATGTACCAAAAATCTTGGCTATAAGTACATAACCATCTTATCATGAACTAACCATAATAACCAATGATAAAGTAACCGACTATTCCGGACAAACAATAACCTAACACAGGCCTTCATAAGCCCGAAAGGTGAAAGCAAGCACTCAACAAATAACAACAATAACTTATACCTATACAACCCCCCTCCCAATAAGACTAATATACATAAGCTCTAAGCAATTATACTGGTGATAGGTAATGCATATGAATAAATAAATGCAAGAAAAATCTATAATACCATATCCAATTCGAGTGCCATAATGAACCAAGTTTATACACCTTCTCCAACTCAATAGCTCACAAAGGCTGGACCGATGGTGTTCATCCTTCTCAAACACTATAGTTTACGAATGAAGGGGCATATCGGAGACTCGAGATATTCGTATACATTGGTTGGTCATAAACTAGGACTTCTAATATCAAAATACTTCATTTAGTATTGGAGAATATAATAAGTGCACGGACTTGAACCGTGACTAAAAGAATGTAAACCTGTAAATCCATTACCTGAGATCAAGTTCAAAACTAATTTTGCATAGTAGCATAGAAGGGTCAGATCTCTCTCGATCGAAGTAACTAGCAATGGTAAAAGAGTGAATTAATAATGAACCAAAATCATCCTTCATTTAATTTTTAAAATAGATAGATAGATAGATAAGAAGATAGAAAAATAGATAGATAGGTAGGTAGGTAGATAGAAAGATAGATAGGTAGATAGATAGATATATAGATAGATAGGTGGATATGTAGATAGATAAAAAGGTAGATAGATAGATAGGTAGATCTGTAGATCAATAGATAGGTAGATATGTAGAGAGATAGATAGATAGATAGATAGATATATAGATAGATAGATACATAGATAGATAGGTAGATAGATAGATAGATAAGTAGGTAGAAAGGTAGATAGATAGCTAGCTAGGTAGCTAGATAGATAGGTAGATAGTTAGATAGATAGATAGATAGATAGATAGATAGGTAGGTAGATAGATAGATAGATAGATAGATAGGTAGATAGATAGATAGATAGATAGATAGATAGGTAGATAGATATATTGGTCAGTAGATAGATAGGTAGGTAGGTAGATAGGTAGATAGGTAGATAGATAGGTAGATAGGTAGATAGATAGATAGATAGATAGATAGATAGATGATGTGTGAGCTAATGCTAACATATTTGAGTCTTTTAACTATAGATAATTGCAAGAGAACCAATAAGGATGGAAACAAAGGAGTTGAAATCTAAAGTAATTCGAAGAGAAGTGTGGCTGACGACATTTCTGATAAGTTGTCAGCCCTATGATAGGTTATCATCTTCATTATCAGCCTTAAATAGAGAATGTACCTGAGTTAAGAGTTGTGATGACATTTTATGATAAGCCGTCAAGGAGTTGATAGGTCGTCAAAATTGTCGTCAGCCTAAGGAAGAACATAAGAGTTGAGCTAGAGACTTGATGACATTTGTGATAAGTCATAAAGGATTTGATAGGACGTCATAGTTTGTCGTCAGCCTAAAGCAGTGAGTATCAAAAGCGAAGAGGAGCTGACGACATTTGTGATAAATCGTCAGCCTCCTGATAGGTTGTCACGAATGTAGTCACCCAATTTGAGGGATTATTAAACTCTGTGATTTTTTTCCTTATTGAGGCTAACTATTTAAAGTCTTGTTTAGGGTTTTCTTCAGAGTTTTGAACATCTTTTGGAGACACGTATTTTGATATTTTCTCTCTCTAGTTTCTTGACTTGAACAAACAATTACTTTGAAGAGATTATCATCATTATTTTGGGATTACTACTGTGATCTAATTTGAGAATCTCTAGTTTCTATTCATCTTGTGGTAAGTTTATCTTTCAAATCATGAATATAACTAGTTGTTTCGATTATTACATCATGAGCGGCTAAATTTCTTTAACGTGAATTATGGGATCTAGGGTTAAGTCTTGAAAAGGTGCTAAGTGTTCTAGATTCAAAAAGTGGTAGGACTCCTTGATAATTCTGAGGTTTTCATTATCGTCTGTTGGTTGCAAATGATAGATAACACCTTCTTTGATTTTCTTGAGAAAGAAATCAAATATACTGGGAAGTGAATTATTAACAAGGACTTGGAAGAACTAAGAACTTCCATTTAATAATTGACGCTGTAACAAGGTTAATTAACATGAGGTAAAATCTGGTCGTGAATATAAATTCCCTAAGTCCGAGAGGATTAGGTAATTAAATGCTTAAGTAGGTCGAGAGACATTTAGGCATGACTTCGATAAAGATAACTTGTTGTCCGACCTACTGTGAGATTCTTGAATCACCATTAGCATCTGTCAAGTACTAAAAACCCTAGTGAACATAATTCTAGTTTTTCGATAAACTCTTGATTACGAACACTGTAACTAAAGTAACCAACAATTACTTGCTAAACTAAAAACCCCTAATTCAGGAAACATCCAGCTATCAGTTGATTAAATTGCAAATGGCTTAAGTTCACTCCATATTCCCTGTGGGATTCGACCCCAACCTAGTTGGTTTTTATATTGACAACGGTTGCTTACATTCTTATTAGAGAGGTGTATTTTGAGCATTATCAAAAATGGCATCGTTACTAGGGAATACAGTTGTAAATTGAAGTTGGGTGCGCTAATTGACTGTTAGTCAAGTTTCCTAGTTTTACATTTATTTGTTGTTTTTGTTTATTTCTGTATATTTGTAGTGTATGCCAAGCACCAGAAGTTCTGGAGAACCATTATTACCACTTAATCCAGAACCGTAATGAATTGGAAGAATGGCAGAACAACAAGAGGCTTATAGATTGGCAGCCTTAGCTAGAGCTCAGGTGAATGTGCAAAATGTCGGTCAACAAGCACGACATTAAAATCCTGAGGATAAATATTTGGGAGATAAGGAGTTGCTAAATCCTTGTAACCCAAGGCCTGCAGACCAAGTAGCTGAACTAGTACGGCGTAATGTTAACAGGAACCTGCATTCCGAAAAAGGCAAGAGTACCATTCGGTCCTGTATAACCTCAATGATGATAAAGATGGAATGGATGGAATAGGTGTAATGGGTGCAATCATTCCTCCACCATTGTCACCTGGGGATAAATTCAACATTATGAGTATTATGATTCAACTCCTCAATCTGAAGGGGCTGTTTGGTGGCTTTCCTGGGGATAACCTGAACTTGCATCTGGTGAATTTTGTCACCATCTGTAAATATTTTGATAACCCAGGAGTGGCCAGAATGCTATTTGGTTAATATTGTTTCCATTGTCTCTGTCCGGAGAGGCAACTTTATGGCTAAATGAGCTGACACCCGATTCTATAACCAATTAAAGCCAGTTGAAATGAGCTTTCCTAGAAAGGTTCTTTCTGCCTTCCAGGAGGGTACAACTGAGGGACAAGATCAGCAAATTTAGGAAGCTCCCAACTGAAGCCTTGCATGAAACCTGGAAAAGATTCAAGAAGAAGCTGACACAGTGTCCGAACCACAATATAACGGACATACACTTTATGGAGACTTTGTACAAGGGTCTTAACTCTATGACAAAGCCAATTATAGATAATGTTGCTGGTAGTTCGTTTGTTGATCTTACATTCCTAGAGGTTTTAAAGATGCTAGAAAGAATGACCTAATAGAGTTGGGCATGGTATACCAGAGACTCTGTGGTAGCTAGCCCCACTGTGTCTGGGGGTATTACTGCAGAACAACACAAAAGAGATGAGGAGCGTGACCAAGACATTTCTCACCTTAAAACACAGATGGACTTGCTAACCAAGCACTTGCTATCAAGCATGATTGAGAAGGTGATAGCTGTCGGATCTCAGGACAGAGTTGATGTTGATGAAGCAGAAAAGGTAAACTATGTTAATAATCAGAGGGGTGTTCGAGGAAATGTCCAAGGGAATCAAGGTTGGAATTAATATGATAAACCTGGTTATAAAGATAGGGAGCATGGAAATTAGAGGAGCAACAATGATAGAAGCGGGCTCTATGTCCCTCCTGGAAATCGTAAGGCTGCTACAACAAGTTATGAAAAGATATCCATGGAGGACATAATGGCTAAGTTTTTAAAGGGAGTGGAAGCTACCAACTCTGGTATGACTACCATAAAGACTGATCTATATCTATTAGTCAGTTAGTAAACTCTCACTCCACCATAATCAAATAGTTGGAGCAGCAGATGAGCCAACTCTTCGCAGGATTCAACCAGAGAAAGAGTGGACTATTACCAAGTGATACAGTCCAAAATCCGCGGAATGATGGCTCATGTATGGATATTACCATTAGAAGTGGTAAGATATTACCTAGCCCTTTTATAGGCAAACATGTAGTTGATGATGAACCAAAAGAAGGAGGTCCAGTGTAGTTTGAGAAGCTGGATAATTCTGATGCTGCTTCGGAAAAAGAGAAAGAAAAGAAAAAGGAGGTAGTGTTTAAAACTATCCCAAGACGACCACCTCCCTTTCCTCAGTGGTTGAAGAAAAAAAATGATGATGCAAAATTCAGCAAATTCATGGCAATGCTCAAGCAATTGACAATAAATGTGCCTTTGGTTGTGGTACTTGATCAAATACCAGGATACGCGAAGTTTATGAAAGACCTTGTCACGAAGAAATGGAAGTTAAGCCATAAGTCGGAGGACAATCTTTTTCATTGTGGCTCTATCTCTACAAGGTCTTTAGTGCACAAAAAGGCAGACCCAAGAGCGTTTACCATCTCGTGCACTATTGTGTCCCTAAATTTCACAAAAGCGCTGTGCGATTTGGGAGCCAGTATAAACCTCTACTTGCGGTGTACAAGAAATTAGGTTTGCCCCTACGAACATACGATTGGTGATGGAAGATAGGTCTGTAAAGAGGCCAGTGGTCATATTACATAATGTATTGGTAAAGGTGACCGACTTTATTTTGCCTGCTGATTTTGTAGTCCTAGACTCTGAGGTAGATATCAAAGTGCCCATCATCTTGGGAAGACCATTCCTTGCAACCGTGAGAGTAATAATAGATATGGAGCTGAATGAGCTGAAGTTCAAGATAACTGATAAAGAAGCACGATTCAAAATACACTCATCTATGACACAACAAAAAGAGATGAGTGTTTTCCCAATCATGGATGTATTCTATGACGATGGTAAAGAGGCATCAATAGGTTATCCTAGCGAAGTCTGAGTAGTCAAGATAAATAAGTCGTGTCGTGACATTAAATCAAGTGCTATTGGGAGGCAACCCAAAATTTTTATGTTCCAGCAAATTTTTTATTTTTGTAGTTAGGTTCTAGAGCAAAGAAGGTGGAATTGATGTATTCAGCCAAGTGCTCCTCACGATATTTTTTTGATGGGATATCATAATTATGATAAGCCATCAGATTTATCGTCAGAGACATTAGCTCTGAGGTAGGGTCTATTAAGGCTGACGATATTTTTTATAAGCTATCACATTTGTGACGGCTTATTAGAAATGTCATCACAAAAAACCCCCCAAAATTAGGTGAAAGTTTGGGCCCAGGTTGTCACGACCCGAACTAGGGCCTGGCTGTGATGGACATCTCGAACCCTGAGGGCTCGGAACATCCCTCTCTATCTGGTAAGTATGCACACTTTCATATAAATAAAGAAAATGCGGAAACATAATCTGCTAGGAAACATGGTCAATTCTAAATTCACCATAAGTATGAAAATTAAAAATCAACTACATCTAATAACATCTGACTCAGTCTGCAAAATCTCTACTACAGGAAAATTTGACAACTGTGTGAAAACAGGGACAAGGCCCCCAGTAGACCAAAACAATAATAAGGGACATAATCTGAAAGACGGGCCTTCTAGAATAGAGAAAGCTCACCAACTAATCACTACAACTCTGTCTAACGAATATACTGCTTTCTGGACCCCTAAATTGAGCCTTAGAACCTAGAGGAAGGAGGGGGGGTCAATACAGATGTACTGGTATGCAAAGCAATCCGAAATAAAGCTTTTATGTAAATAAAATAGTTTGGTAAACAACTTTATCAAAACATTATACATCAAGTGGCTTTCAAAACACATGGGCTCATTTCTGAAAAACATATAACCTGCCTGTCAATGCAAGTTATGATCTCTTTATGACTTCTGAGTTAGGTGGCACTCCTCTAAAATTATGATATTCCATGGCTGGTATGGAATCCACTATTGACTCTGCGGGGAAGCCCCCAACCCAAGTGTGCCACAAGGGTTGGAGTTCCTGAATCTGATACGCCACAAGGCTCTAGGCCAGCGTAATAAATAAATTCAGATCGGCAAATCACAGTTTTAGGAAATGAGTTTTTTTATACTCACGCCTTCTTCGAGAAACCACCTAAAATCTCTTTATGCCCAATTTTATCCTGTTCTAAATCATGCATGTTTCTAGTTTCAACATCTAAAAAGTCTGATTTCAAACATGCATTAAATCTGTTCTGAATTATCATGGCATAATCTAAATTGGTGTCGTCACACCAAGACTTGCGTGTCCTATTTCCGAGCCATAATTTATCATGCATAATTCTTTCATTAAAACACAGTTCAGACCACCCAAACATGAAAACAATATAAAAGATTTCATGTTCCGAGAACACAAGTCAAAACTATGCTGAGATTGTTCAAACATATGGTGCTCATGTGCTTTTGGAAAAATCATGCACTCTTTCATTATATGAATATTTTCGAAATTTATCAATATGCATAACCCTCTCTTTCGAATTCAAAACCATAAATAAATTTGTAGCATTAATCAAGATATTCATATCATGCTTTTAAAGAATACATTCAAAACAATCCATATCATAAGAAAATTGGGAAAATCATACCAAGAGTGGGATTCATGTGCGTCATGCTCTCAATTCATTCATAAATCATAAAACATATGCATACATATATATAATTTCGAATCAATTTGGGGAAGGTCAAAAGACCAAAACAATACTGCCAAGATTTCTAAATATGTATGTATTCATAAATCTGAAAACTCCTTTCTTAAAATCATGATTTCTATACTCATGAGATTTTTAGGAAAACCCCGCGTACCTCAAAATAGGAAAACAATGGGTGTTTCTTGAAGCCTATGATCCGGGGAGTTCGAATCTTCAATCGATTTTAAAAACCTACAATTGAATCTTGAGTTTCTTGAAGTTCTTGTTTGAAGCTCTGGAGAGGATTCTTGATGATTTTGATGAAAGTAGGATTAAGTTGCTCAAATATACCCTAAATCCTTTGTTTGGATGGTTTTAAAGGCTAGGAAAAAGTCAAAATTACCCTTAATGACTCCTAAATGGAACTGGAAATTTGAACTTAAAAACCCAATTTTGGGTGCCACCACGACGCGCCACAATCGCGGTGGTCCACTGGAATTCGATGAGTGGGAAATTGAGTGCCTCCGCGATGCGCCACCATTGCGGAGGCCCCCTAGAATTTGACGATTGTCAATTTGACCCTCTCTGCGACACGCTAGACACCAAAATGATGATGTTTATGACTGGAACTTTAATTATTCATAACTTCTTCACCGAGGGTCCATTTTGGATGAATCTTATATCGTTGGAAAGCTAATTCAGTCATCTACATAATGAAAGGTTGAAATCTAGGAAATTCCACATGAAAATTAATTTAAATAATTCTAAAATATAATGCTTAGGCTTTCCATGGATTAAATTTAGCTAAGAAGACATCGGGGTGTTACAATATCCCCCCCTTGGGATTATTCATCCCCGAATGATGATGCAGAAAATAGACAAGCATGATTCCAAGCATACTAAAGCATAGAAAGATTAAGGTAAGGGTTGTACCTTCAACTCCGTCATCTATTGGGTCAAAAAGGTATGGGTATCTTGCTCTCATATCATCCTCTGATTCCCAAGTGGCTTCTTCAACTTTCTGATTTCTCCACAATACCTTAATTGAAACTATTTCTTTACTTCTCAACTTCTGGACCTGACGATCTAGGATTGCAATAGGTTCCTCTTCATATGATATGGAGGCTGTCACCTTGATCTTTTCTATAGGCAACACCAAAGAATGGTCTCCAATGCATTTCTTTAACATGGATATGTGAAATATTGGATGGACAGAACCCAAACTGGTAGGTAATTCTAACTCATACATAACACCACCTATTCTCCTCAAAATCTGATATGGTCCCATATAGCGTGGACTCAATTTACCTTTCTTCCCAAATCGCATGACTCCCTTCATTGGAGAAACTTTTAGAATACCAAATCACCAACCTCAAACTCTAAATCTCTTCTCCTAACATCGGCATAAGTTTTCTGACGACTCTGAGCCATCTTAAGTCGTTCTCAGATGACTTTCACATCCTGCATTGCCTGATAAACAAGATCGGGCCCAAACATTTGCATCTTACCTACTTCATACCATCTTATAGGAGACGTACATCTTCTCCCATACAGTGCCTCAAATGGTGCCATCTTAATACCGGAATGGAAACTGTTATTATACACGAACTCTATCAATGGTAAGTGCTCTACCCAACTACCTTTAAAATCAATCACATAAGCCCTCAACATGTCCTTAAGGGTCTGAATGGTGCATTCGGCTTGCCTATCAGTCTGAGGGTGAAAAACAGTGCTTAGTTCACTTGGGTACCTAATCCTTTCTGGAAAGATCTTCAAATATGAGAAGAGAACTGTGTACTTCGATCGGATATGATGGACACAGGCGCACCATGCAAATGACTATTTCTGCAATGAACAGCTTGTCTTAATCCTCTCCTAAATAGTTAGTCCTGATGGAAGAAAATGGGCTGACTTGGTCAGTCTATCTACAATCACCCAAATAGAATCATACTGGTTTTGGGACTTCGGGAGCCCTGTAATGAAGTCCATATTAATCATCTCCTACTTCCATAAGGGCAAAGCTATCTCTTGGGAAGAAACACCTGGCCTCATGTGTTCTACTTTAACTTGTTGACAATTTAAACACTTGGAAACAAAGTTAGCCACATTACGCTTCATATTATTCCACCAACACAAGGATTTTAGATCTTGGTACATCTTAGTAGAGCCTGGGTGAACAACATACCTTGAAGTGTGAGCTTCGTCAAGGATTTTATTCTACAAATCATCCACATCTGGTACACATAATCTACCCCGGTATCTCAAAATACCATCACCATCGATCTTAAATGACATCACCTTCTACTGACCCACATCATTCTTAATTTACATCAAGATGGGATCTTCAACCTGCTTCTTTTTAGATTCAGCACAAAGGAAATACGTAGCTATCTTATGAACAAACATTCCCCTATCTTCGGAATCCAAGAGTAGCACTCCTAGATTTGTAAGCCGGTGAAAATCTTTCACTATCTCTCTCTTTCCTTCTTTAACATAAGAAAGACTGCCCATAAATAATCTGCTGAGGGCGTCGGCTACCATATTAGCCTTACCCAGGTGATAGTGAAGGCTTATGTCATAGTCTTTCAAAAGCTCCATCCAACGCCTTTGCCTGAGATTTAGTTCTTTCTGCGAGAAAACATACTGCAAACTCTTACGTTCAGTGAAAATATCAACATACACCCCATAAAGATAATGCCTCTAAATTCTAAGTGCAAACACTATAACTACTAATTCCAAATCATGAGTGGGGTAGTTCGGCTCATACACCTTTAACTGCCTAGATGCATAAGCCACCATCTTTCCGTGCTGTATAAGTACATACCCAATTCCCACACGGGATGCATCACAGTACACAACAAAACCCTCTGTACCTTCTGGAAGAGTCAAAATAGGAGTCGTAGCCAACTTGTCTTTCAACTTGTCAAACCTATTCTCACAAGAGTCAGAACATAAAAACTTCCCCTTTTTTTGAGTCAACTTAGTAAGTAGAGCAGCTATAGGACAGAAAATCTCTACAAACCACCAGTAATACCCTGCCAAACCCAAGAAACTCCGAATGTTGGTTGGAGTCGTGGGTCTGGGCCATTTCTTTATTTCCTCAATCTTTTGGGGATGAACCTTAATCCCTTCACTAGACACAATGTGCCCCAAGAAAGCAATAGCATTCAGCCAGAATTCACACGGAGAATTTTGCATACAACTTATGATCTTTGAGGGTTTTCCGAACAGTGCGGAGGTGATTGGCATGGTCCTCCTCACTTTTAGAGTAAACCAAGATGTCATCAATAAAAAACTATGACAAACAGGTCTAGGAACTAATGGAATACCCTATTCATTAGGTCCATTAAAATTGTAGGGGCGTTGGTCAACCCGAAAGACATGACTAAGAATTCATAATGACCATATCTAGTTTGGAAGGCAGTTTTAGGAATGTTTGACTCCCTAACTTTCAATTGATGATATCCCAAACGAAGGTCTATTTTTGAAAAAACACTTAGCACCCTAAAGCTAATAAAAAAGGTCATCGATTCTAGGAAGAGGATATTTATTTTTCACTGTGACCTTATTAAACTGGCGGTAATTATGCACATATGCAGGGAACCATCTTTCTTTTGCATAAAGAGTACAGGTGCACCCCAAGGAGAAACACCAGGTCTGATAAATCCCTTATCTAGGAGATCTTCTAGCTATTCTTTCAACTTTTTTAACTCTGCAGAAGCCATTCTATATGGCGGAATAGAAATAGGACAGGTATCTGGCAACACATCAATGCCAAAATCTATCTCCCTATTAGGTGGAATTCCTGGGAGATCATCTGGAAAAACTTCTGGGAATTTATTTACTACTGGGACAGACTGAAGGGGGAGACTTTCGGCATTAGAATCTTTAACCCAAATAAGATGGTACAAGCAACCCTTGGAAATAAGTTTACGGGCTCTGAGATAAGATATGAAGTGCCCTCTACGTGCTAAGGAATGCCCCTCCCACTCTATTGCTGGCTCATTTAGAAAGAAAAAGGTAACCTTTTAGGTCCTACAGTCTAGTATGGCATAATACCGATGGAGCCAGTCCATCCCTAGGATAGCATCAAAGACAACCATATCAAGTTCTATGAGGTCTTCTATAGTATGCCTACTAAGAATAGACACAACACAATTTTTGTAAACCCTTCTAGCTATAATAGAATCTCCTACCGGAGTGGAAATAGAGAAAGGTTCAGCAATCACATCGGGTTCAAACCCAAAACCAACAACCAAGGTTCAACAATCACATCGGGTTCAAACCCAAAACCAACAGTGATATATGGGGTCAGATAAGATAAGGTAGACCCAGGATCAAGAAATACATATACCTCATGAGAAAAGATTTGTAACGTACCAGTGACTACGTCTGGTGAGGCTTCCGCTTCCTGGAGATTAGTCAGAGCATACAGCCAGTTGCGACTGCTTTCGGCAGCTGAATTGGTGCCCTTTTGAGGTAGTGGTGGTGCAGAAGAGTTTGTCTGAGACTTAGATCCACCAACATTCCTCCTAGCAGAGGGACATTCTCTCTGGAAGTGGCCCATCTGACCGCATGAATAACACACTGCCGAGCCTAACTAATACCTTTATGGATGATGCCTACCACAAGTCTCACATCGCGGATAAGAATAGTACTACTAAGCCACACTACCTTGCGACTGAGAATCTTGAGCTCTGGGTCCCTGACTGGCCTGAAAACTCTGAGATCGTCTATCAAATAGACGTCTGGGCGCTGGGGTGCTAGCTACAGACTGCACCTTGCCCCAAAACTTGTTCTTTTGCTATTTGTTAGCCCAATTACCACCCTGCTGCTAATTGGGGTTCTGATTTACTGATCTGGCTATCTTCGCCTGCTTGTCCTTATCTCTGGACTCAACTATCTTCTTCTTCTTCTTCTTCTTCTTCTCTTTAACATAATGCATATAGACTATCAGCCTAGCAAAGCCCAATTTCTTGTTTAGCATCTCCCCTTGACATTCAAGCACCAGATTATCTGAAATACCAAAATCAAACTTCCTCATTTGGGCCCTTATACTGGTCATCATCTCAGGAGCATAACGAGCGAGCTGATTAAACTTTAAAGTATACTCCTGAACACTCATCTTGCCTTGCTTAAGGTTCATGAACTCTTCCGCTTTGGCTTCCCTTAACTCTAGAGGAAAGAACCGATCAAGAAAAGCTTTCACAAACTCGTCCTATACTATGGGATTCACTACATCCTTTAGTTGGTATGCTGCTAGCTCAACACCTTCCACATAATCCACATGCATCACTCGAAAAATCATCTCTATTTTGTCTATGAACTCTTGCGGATCCTCTTCTACCTTAGTGCCAATAAATTTAGGCGGGTTCATTCTCATAAACTGACCCACCCTAGTAACTTTAGATGTAACAGGTGCAGACCCAATATCTTCTGATCGTTGGGCCTGATTAGCCATAAATTATGTTAGCATATGAATAGATTATCTGAATTCTGCATTCAAAATATCCCTCTGAGTAGTCGAGGGATAGTTAACATTAGTTCGAGGATCCCTAGGTGGATTGGTTGGGACTGGAGGGACTCCCAAAGTAGGGACAGATTCTGGATTGTGAGCTCTATTGCATGTCCTCATCCTATGAGTGGGATGGACTACGTCTTCTTGAGCATTAACATTGGTGCAATGGGGAGGCATAACTGGTTTTTCTGAAGAGCAAGATTTCATTGATTAGGGGATAGAATAGACAATGAAGCACGAACTAAATTAAAAAGAAGAGAAACATTCCTAAATGCCTAGTAGCCTCTTACTTATAAGTGTGGCACGTTACACGCTCATAAATAAGACTCTACCCGACGTGATTTCGCAGACACCCTGGGACTATGAATCGTACTTTGATACCAACTTTATCACAACCTAAAATAGGACCTGGCCGTGACGGACATCCCGAACCCTAAGGGCCCAGAACGTCCCTCTCTATCTGGTAAGCATGCACACTTTCATATAAATAAAGAAAATGAAGAAACATAATCTACTACAGAAACATGGTCAATTCTGAATTCAGCATAAGTATGAAAATTGAAAATCAACTACATCTAATAACATCTGACTCTGTCTGCAAAATCTCTACTACAGGAAAATCTGAAAACTGTCTGAAACAAGGCCCCCAGTGTACCAAAATGATAATAAGGGACATAATCTAAAAGATGGGCCTTCTGGAATAGAGAAGCTCACTAACTAATCACTACAACTCTGTCTGATGAATGTACTACCTTTCTGGACCCCTAGACTGAGCCTCAGAACCTGGAGGATGAGAGGGGGTCAATACAGATATACTGGTATGCAAAGCAATCCAAAATAAAGCTTATAAGTAAATAAAATAGTTTGGGAAATAACTTTTTCAAAACATTATACATCAAGTTGCTTTCAAAACACATGGGCACATTTCTAAAAAGACATGTAACCTGCCTGTCAATGCAAGTTCTGATCTGTATATTATTTTTGAGTAAGGTGGCACTCCCCTACAATTTTGAAATTCCACGGGCGGTATGGAATCCGCCATTAACTCGGCAGAAAAGTCCCCAACCCGTGTCTGCCGCAAGGGTTGGAGTTCCTGAATCTGTTATGCCACAGGGCTCTAGGCCAGCGTAATAAATAAACCTGGATCGGCAAATCATGATTTTGGGCGATGAGTTGTTTTATACTCATGCCTTCTTCGGGGAACCACTTAAACTCTCTTTATGCCTAATTTTATCCAGTTCTAAATCATTCATGTTTCTAGTTTCAACATCTGAAAAGTCTGATTTCAAAAATGCATTAAATCTATTCTGAATTATCATCACATAATCTGAATTGGTGTTGTCACACCAAGACTTGCAAGTCCTATTTTTGAGCCATAATGCATCATGCATAATTCTTTCATTAAAACACAATTCAGACCACCTAAACATGCAAACAATATAAAAGATTTCATGTTCCGAGAACACAAGTCAAAACTATGCTGAGATTGTTCAAACATATGGTGGTCATGGGCTTTTGGAAAAATCATGAACTCTTTCATTTTATGAATATTTTCAACATTTTTCAATATTCACAACCCTCTTTTTCGAATTCAAAACCATGAATCAATTTGTAGTATTAATCAAGATATTTCATATCAAGCTATTCAAGATACATTCAAAACAATCCCTATCATAAAAAAATTGGGAAAATCATACCAAGAGAGGATTCATGTGCGTCATGCTCTCAATTCATTCATAAATCATAAAACATATGGATACGTCAAATAAACATTAGCAACAACCGACATTAAATCTTAACAGAGTATCAGAAACATATTCATGGACCCTCAGCCTTATCAGTTTGGACCTACCAAATTTAACTGTAAAATTACAGATATCTTGTTTGAATGATCTATGACTAATCTATAAAAACAACATTCACAAAATTAGTGTACTCTATGTGTGTTTCTACGATAACATTATCAGTAATACATACCTCCCACATATGAAGTGGTTCCATCTGCATGCAGCTTATTCCTCCGAACCCATCTTTACTGCAGCCTCTTGTGATGGTGGAACAAAATTTGATCAACTTTTAGTACCTTATATCTACAAAAAAGAGGAAAAAATTGATGTAATAGAAAGAATATTATCTATCTATTGCAACAGATGTAGATTCTGTTGCATCAGATGTGGAATCTGTTACATCAGATGTGGAGTCTGCTGCATTAGATGTGGATTTTATTGCAACAGATATGGAGTCTGATGCAACAAATATGGAGTCTGTTGCAAAAGATGTGGATTCTGTTAGAACACATCAAACCAGCCTTGCTGGTGGTTTGATTTATTCCAACAGTTGGTCCATCTGTTGCAACATCAACAACAACATAAACTACAAAGAAACAACAATAGTTGTTCCAACACCATCAACAACATCATCAACAACAAAGAAACAACATCCTTTGTTCCAACACCATCAACAACACCACACCACAAGTTCCAACAATGCCAACCTCACCAACAACATCAATAACAACATAAAAAACAAAGAAACAAATAAAATACATACAAAAAAATGATACTACCAACAAGGCTTTTAAACTTCTCCCAACATAATACTTTTTTTTGCATAATGTAATAAAAATTCTCTGTTTATTTATTCAACACTTAAAAGTTTCTTCAAATTTTTGTAAATAAATATGATATGGGTAAATGGTAATTAAATAAAAAATAGATGTAAATAACTTGCAAATAAGAAGACGATAATGAAAGATCAACAGTGAACCATATCTTAATGTCAAAAAGGGACCAAAACAATAATTTTAGTGGAGGAAAGATATAGATCAGTTTAGATCTGAAAGGATCTTTATGAGAAAGAGAAGAGAAAAGAGATAAAAAGGTTGTGATAACCTTAACCTAATGAGGAGAGAAAGAAAAAGATGAGAGATGAATAAAATAAATTTAGGACTGAAGTTAAGGAGAGATAAGATAATTCTAGATGTATTGTGTACATATACATGGGTCTTTTTATTATTCATTAATTAATATAATTAATATATATTAATAATTTGAGGGGCACGAGGAAGACTAGTGACATTGAAAAGATAAGATAAGACTACTCAATGAACTCATTTTTGAATTATTCAAGAAAAACAAGAGAAACTCTTTATTTTTTACCGCATTTTGTAGTACTTACTACTTTATCTATTTGAACAAAAAGCTTTAAAATTGAAAGAATAAAAAGATTTTCAAATAGATATGTCATCTGTTGCAACAGATAACAATATCTATTTAAAAATCCCAATAGCAGAGTCATCTGTTACAATAGATACAAATATCTGTTTCAAAATCCCAATAACTCATAGATGAAAATTTTCATTTGATAATTAAATAAAATATGTCATTTATTACAACAGATATCAATATCTGTTTAAATATCCCAATAGCTCAGTCATCTGTAATGACAGATGCTAATGTCCATTTAATAATTAAATTAGATATATCATCTGTTACCACAGATATCAATATCTATTTGAAAATTTCCAACAGCTCAGTAATCTTTCACAATAGATGCAAATGTCTATTTGATAATTAAATCAAATATGTCATCTTTTGCAACAGATATGAATATCTGTTATAAATTTCTAACAGCTCAGTCGTTTGTTCCAACAGATTTCATAGCAATTGATTTAGGTGGAACTAGGGATGAATAAATGTAGTCATAGGGTTAACAATAACTTCAATTGAGTCTTTGCAATTGCATGGTGTTGGTATTGCGTTCATCTCGACCGAAATTATCGATCGATCACTCTGAGTTAAAATAAGATCTCATTAACTTAATGTTAAGATTAATAGTACCTAAATTGATTTAGGTGGAACTATGAATGAATGAATAATGTCATATGGTCAACAACAACTTTAATTGAGTCATTGCAATTGTATAGTGTTGGTATTGTATTCATCCCAATCCGAGTCATCAATCAATCATTCTGAGTTAAAATGAGATCAAATTAACTTAATGTTAAGATTAATAACACCTAATTGATTTAGGTTAAACTAGGGATGAATGAATGAGGTCATAGGGTCAATAAAAAATTTAATTAAGTTGTTGCAATTGCATGGTGTTGGTATTGCGTTCATCCCGATCTGAGTCATCGATCGATCACTCTGAGTTGAAATGAGCTCTCATTAACTTAATGTTAAGATTAATAGTACCTAAATTGATTTAGGTGGAACTAGGGATGAATGAATAAGGTCATAAGGTCAACAATAACTTTAATTGAGTCATTACAATTGCATGGTGTTGGTATTGCGTTTATCCCGACCCCAGTCATCGATCGATTACTCTGAGTTGAAATGAGCTCTCATTAACTTAATGTTAAGATTAATAGTACCTAAATTGATTTAGGTGGAATTAGGGATGAATGGATAAGGTTATAGGGTCAACACCAACTTTAGTTGAGTTGTTGCAATTGCATGGTATTGGTATTGAGTTCATCCTAACCTGAGTCGTCGATCGATCACTCTGAGTTGAAATGATCTCTCATTAATTTAATGTTAAGATTAATAGTACCTAAATTTATTTAGGTGGAACTAAGGATGAATGAGATCATAGGGTCAACAATAACTTCAATTGAGTTGTTGTAATTGAATGGTGTTGGTATTGCGTTCATCCCGACCCGAGTCGTTGATCGATCACTTTGAGTTAAAATGAATTGTCATTAACTTAATATTTTAAAAACTATATCTTTTGAAATTTTAAAAATTAATAAAGATCAATTCAGACCAAATTAACAATTTCAAAACTTGTCATTCTTTTCCAAAATTACAAATCAACCCATACAAATCATCCATTTGCGGGAAAAACTTTTCCTTAATTCAAATCTCAAGTTCTCGCTCCCCTCTCTCTCTCTCAATAATACAGAAAATAACTACTCAATATATTGCTAACCCTTCAAAACAGATCAATTTTTTTCTCATTTCTGACCATATAGTTGTTATTTTTGACTTCATTCTTGCTTGTATCCATCGTTTTCTCTGTCTTCGCAGGTAACAGAGTTCAAGAAGAGTTCTATATTTATTATTTATTCTAAAAATTAGGGCTTTTTAGTTAATGATAAAAAATAAGACTTTTAGTTGTATTATCTCCGAGAATGGGTTAACAATTTTGTGTTTTGATTCTAAAAAAGTAGAAAGCACCCGAGAAAACCCTAGTTTTTGTCTCAGTGTTTTATTGACTATCTTGATATTATTGGATGGTGTTTGTAGTGTTGTTGGTGTAAGTGTCGGTATTTGTATTTTTGGTGGTGGTATCGATGGTCTTAGTGTTAGTCTTGGTGGCATTGGTGGTGGTCTTGGTGGCATTGATGGTAACATTGGTTGTGGTGTTGGTGGTCCATTTGTTGCAACAGGTGGAAGATTTGTTGGGAGATATTAAATTGGTCTTCAAACAGATTCCTTATCTGTTCCAACTGATGGTTATCCGTTAGAGATTTTTTTTGTAATATGGCGTAGAATAATTTATTAAAATTTATCTTACCTTCTTTTTTTAAAAAAATTATGCAGACATCAAATGAAATGTATTTTTTATTTTTCTATTATTTGAAGTTAAAAGATGTCTCCCCAAAAAAAAAGAAACTGAAAGTGAATCAACTTTTGACCACCCAACAAAAATAGCTAGAGCACAGATAGATTCGGAGGAACTTCCTGAACAATCTCAGTCAGGGAAAAATGAAGTTGAGGAAAGTGATAACTCCTTCTCAACAATGGGGCATGAATTAATATCGAAATCCCAGCAATATCCTGTCAAAACTATTAGTATCGACAGGTTTTGAGTTGCGATGTCGATGGATAACCCTGACAAAGTAACTGGTGATTTTGTACTTAAATGTCAGTTGGGGAAACGTTTTGATGAATTAAGGAGAATTATGGTGGTAAGTTTGAGATGGAAAAGAAAAAATAAGATACTATAATTTCATGTGGTAAGTTTGAGTTGGAAAAATATTTCAGTGAAGAAAAAGAGACTGATGATGAAAAATTTGATATCTTATCCTGGTGGAAAGTTATTGCTCCTAGATATAAAGTTCTTGCCGAGATGGCCTGTGATTTGTTGGCAATACCGATTTCTAGTGTAGCATCGGAATGTGCATTTAGCACTGGCGGTCGTATTAGTAATTCATTTAGGAGTTCATTAACTCAGGAATTAGTGCAAGCTATTATCTGCCTTCAAGATTGGTAACGAAGTGAGCCTCTTCCTATAGACGTTGAAGAAAATTTTGATGATCT
>NC_061117.1:19523514-19606623 GCF_002878395.1 Capsicum annuum
TTATATCCTGGATGCTACACGGTTCTCATAATCCCAAAGGACCACAAGCTAACCCTTATCTGTTACTGCTGTAATAACTGAATAATATACTATTATTATAGAAAAATGGTGGAAAACTTGCCATAAGGTTCAAAAGCTAAAATACAATTGAAAACTGAATACTAATACAACTATCTGAACATCTAGTCTGAAAGCCTCTAAACTATCTGAACTGTGGAGTTGATGGGACAATTCCCCCAACTAACTATATCTACTAAAATACTGAATCTAGTAATATAATGAAATAATAGAACATCCTCGAATGATGAGGACTCACTGCTAAGCCTAATACTACTGGCGGAAGCTGAACTACAAGAGCGCTCTGGATCTTGTGCTTCTGATATGCTATAAAATACTATAGCGTAAGAGAAAATTATACGTCAGTACGTGAGAATGTACTAGTATGCTAGAAGAGGTAAGGCTAAATTCAAAAGCTCATATGCATAAACAATACTGACTGAATAATATGAGTATACTGAATGAGGATACATGCATGAATGCATAAACTATAACTGAAATCGTAGTAACACTAAATACTGAGTTCTAATAATTAGATTTCTGATAATTGGGTTTACTGATAACTGCTATCTAAGTTTACTGATATTGAATTTCTGATAACTAGGTCTATTAATACTGAAATCAGTGATCAAGCCTATCTAGCGGGTGATCCTTAAAACTGCTGATACTGATACTTATTAACTGAATCTGAGATCAAGCCTATCTAGTGGGTGACCTCTGTATCTATTGATAATGAAAAGGATTGATTGAATCTGAGACCAAGCCTATCTGACGGGTGATATTTGAATCTACTGACAATGAATATGATTAACTAAAAATAAGATCAAGCCTACCTAATAGGTGATGCCTAAATCTCTTAAACTATCTAAGTTCTTTACTAAGCTGAGTGATTGTATCTGATAGTCCTGATTTCTATAATACTGAACTGAGTTATGTTCTGAAGACTGAATCTGAATTAGAGACTGTGGGAAGTAGTCATCTAATCGACATGCCCTGAATCTGTAGTAGTGGGGTCCAACCTGTAACCCCAGCTAGAAAGGAGTCAGTATTTTACCAAGGGTAAAGATATCTACTATGGTCAAGCCTGTCTAATGGGTGACCCTAAATAGGAAGTCAAGCCTAATCGAATGGGTCACTCCAAGGAGGTAGCCAGGCCTTAGTCTAATGGGTTACTTCTCAACCTGTGCTGGCTACGTAGTTCTAGAGTACAAGGACTGTTACTAATGAGCCTACCTAACTAACGGGGAAGCCGTCATCCCTGTCCTCGATCAATACTAAATCCTAGTCCCAACTGAATAGATTCTGAAATGATTCTTAGACTATACTAGACTGAACTAAATCTGTTACTGATCATACTATTTAACTGAGCTCAACTGAGATTACTAAGTTCCATTGACTGTTGGAATACTGCTGAATTCTATTAACTGACTGAATGCTATTGCATTCTGAACTAAATACTTGAATATTATGGAGGTTTGAACTGAATACTGAACTGGACTTGGAATAATACTGAGCTTACTAAATTTTCCCAAGTCATGTAACTGACTAAGTTCTACTGAATTTTGTAACTGTCTGAGAATACTACCGATCATGACATGACTGAGAGTACTATAAATGACACTGGCTCTAGGCACACAACTAAATTATCAGGTATTATATACCCACAGGACTCGATAGTATAAATGATACAAGACATGACAACTCTTGAATAATAAGACAATGGACTATCATTCACAATACAATCAATAAGACATCTCTTCAAGCACTTGGAAGTCTTAACATATGAACGTATAGGGATGAATACTAATGTCTCGTAATTCATTCAATGAGGACGACACATCAATAGGAATGCATGCAACATATCATAGTTCATTCACTAAGGCCTTTCAACAAACATTTGGCATGCATTAACTTATACATAATAGGGGATTTCATGCTAACATGCTAAAATGGAACTATCTCATTCAAATGAATATTTTAACAAATATATCGGGTTCATGCTTTGGTTATACAACAATTACAACATCTACATTATCATGGCTATATCAATAAACTTGCAACTTGAAGGGGCTTATCATGAATATCATAAAATTCATCTCATACTAGAATCAAAGCTTGGAACTTGTAATCTAGAACATGCATCACAACTTATCAATCACATAAACATGAACTTCAACTCTCACAAATCATGAAAATAATAAATATTCAATCTTTATAATTTTAAAAGGGTTCTTGAACTTCTTGGGTGGAAAGAATCCAAGAATCAACATCCAACATACCTTAGATCTTTATTTTATGAAGATTGATGGTGGAATTTCTTGAATTTGTATCTTCAATTGGAAATCCTAAACTTGTTCTTGAGGAAAATTGAGAGAAAACTAGTATATGTGGGTAAACAATGGTTGAATCTCGTGTTTATGGGGATATATAAGGGTGGAAAAAAGATTGAAATAACCCTAGAGTCGTGACTATTTTAATGGCTAAAACTGGGTGCCGTCTCACTAATCGATGCAACTCATTGATGGCATCGACACGATACTCGATGCATCATGCTATTATCATGCCAAGCCTCAGTACTTTTTACCGGTAGTCCTGGAACAATATTGACCAATGCGATAGGCGATGCGGCATGCCAAGATCGCATTGGTCCACTATTTTGCGATTTTAAAAACGGTCTAAACGAGGTCCGAAAAATCCAAAACTCATCTGGGAACCCCTATTGACCTTTCTGATCATGGATTAACTTACATATCAAAAGAATATGGATATAAAGGTCATGAAATAAGAACGCAAAATTTTAAAGGCTAAAATAGCACTAAGTTTTAATATTGAGATATGAGATTTTTAGTCTGGGACCTCTTTTTTAAGCTTTAACAACTAGGTAAATTTGCGGGGTCTTATAATATCTCCCCCTTGGGAACATTTGTCCTCGAATGGGACTGACTAAGCTTGGAACACGGATAGACTGAACTCACTTACTGGACATGAACATCTGAAATATGTCTATATGACTGGGACTTTTGATATGCTGTAATTTCCTACTGAACATACATATCTGATGCATGGATATCTGACTGAGTAGTCTTCATGAATGCATGGCTAAATATGCAATGATAACTGATCCTAAATTTGTAAGGAAAATTAGAACATGCAACTGAATGGGTTTAAGGACATGAAAACATCGGGGATCCATATAGGGTATCTCCCCCTTAGGACACTATGTCCCTCTAAGAAGCTTACTTTAATGAGATACTGGTGTGATGCACAGAGCACCTATGAGCTAAATAGTGACTAAATATCTGGGATATGAAACTAATGCATGACTCATGAACTGAGCTGATCTTGTAACTACTTGGTCTTTCTATCTTGAAATAGTTACATTCTTGAGATTCCTGATAGTATGACTAGAAGTAAAGATCTGAAAACAAACTATACGAATTTACCTGCCTGACTACTAAACAGAATCACTGGCTTTACCGAATAACTCATACTGAAAACTTAATCTCAAATAGGAGCAAAGGATCTTACAATGCATATCATAAAGATGAAGGACTTATAACGTACCCGAATCTATGTTATGGAAACTTCCCCGACACGGTGAGCCTGAAGTGCATAAAATCTGTTCTGACGCTGACCACTAGTGGTACTGGAAGTAGCGCCCTACTGACGTAAATCTCTACACCTATGAGCCTTAATTCTACACTCCTGCAACCTGTGGCCTCACTTACCACATCTAAAAGATTCCTCACTGCTTGCTCTACATGCACCTAGGTGATTGTTACCACACTTTTCACAAAGTGGATAGGTAAAATCATTTCTTACACTGCCCTGGGTTTGGAACTATAAGCTGAGGTGGCTGGTTATCACTTTACGGGCATTAGCTCTGCGATAAGGCATATTCTTTAAGTGAAATGAAGAATGAATTACACTGAGATTTTAAATGGAGCTCATGCTCACTCACACGACATGAATACTGAAAGAAGGAAAACTGTTCCTAAAATATCTTATAGCCTCCTGTACAGAAATGTGGTGCGCAACACACCCATGCATAAAAATCTACTTAGATGCGACTTTCAGAATTCTAAGGACACTATTGAACCTTAGGCTCTAATACCAAGTTTGTAACATTTCAAGTTTGGTACCCTGGATTCTACACAGTTCTCATAATCCCGAAGGACCACAAGCTAACCCTTATCTAGTACCTGCTGCAATAACTGAATAATATACTATGAACTTACAGAAAAATGGTGGAAAACTTGCCAAAAGGTTCAAAAACTAAAGTACAACTAAAAACTGAATACTAATACAACTATCTGAACATCTAGTTTGAAAGCCTCTGAATTGTTTGAATTGTGGAGTTGATGGGACAATTCTCCTAACTAACTCCGTCTACTAAAATACTGAATCTCGTAATATAATGAAATAATAGAACATCCTCGAATGATGAGGACTCACTGCTAAGCCTACTACAGCTAGCAAAAACTAAATTGCAAATGTGCTCTGGATCTCATGCTTCTGAACCCATGGTACAAAACATCATAGTGTAAGAGAAAATTATATGTTAGTACGTGAGAATGTACCAGTATACTAGAAGAGGTGAGGCTAAATGCAAAGGCTCATATGAATGAACAATACTTACTGAATAATATGAGTATACTAAATGAGGATACATTCATGAATGCATAAACTATAACTGAAATCGTAGTAACACTGAATACTGATAATAAATATGATTAACTAAAAATGATATCAAGCCTACCTAGCGGGTGATCCCTAAATCTCTTAAACTATCTAAGTTCTTTACTAAACTAAGTGACTGTATCTGACAGTCCTAATTTTTGTAATACTGAACTGAGTTATGTTCTGAAGACTAAATATGAAATTGAGACTGTGGGAAGTAATGATCTAATCGACATGCCCCGAATCTAAACTAGTGGGGTCTAACCTATAACCCTAGCTAAAAAAGTGTCAGTACTTTGCCACGGGTAAAGACATCTACTATGGTCAAGCCTATCTAATGGGTGACGCTAAACAGAAAGTCAAGCCTAATCTAACGGGTGACTCCTGGGAGGTAGCCAAGCCTTAGTCTAATGTGTGACTCTTCATACTGTGCTGGCTACGTAGTTCTAGAGTATAGGGACTTCTACTAATGACTTTACCTAACTAACGAGGAAGCCGCTATCTCTGCCTCGCTTAGTACTGAATCCTACTCCCAACTGAATAGATTCTGAGCTGATTCTAACACTATACTGGAATGAACTGAATCTATTATTAATCATACTATTTAACTGAGATCAATTGAGATTACTGAGTTCCATTGAATGTTGGAATACTGCTGAATTCTTTTAACTGGCTGAATGCTATTGCGTTCTAAACTGAATACTTGAATATTACTGAGGTCTGAACTGAAAACTGAACTGGACTTGGAATGATACTGAGCTTACTAAATTTTCTCAGGTTATGTAACTTACTGAGTTCTACTAAATTTTGTAACTGGCTGAGAATACTACTGATCGTGACATGACTAAAAGTACTATAAATGACATTGCTCTAGGCACACAACTAAATATTGGATATTAAATACCCCCAGGACTCGATAGTATAAATGATACAAACATGACAACTCTTTAATAATAAAACAATGGACTATCATTCACCGTACAATCAATGAGACATCTCTTCAAGCACTTGGAAATCTTAAACATATGAATGTATAGCGATGCATACTAATGTCTCGTAATTCATTCAATAAGGACGGAACATGAATGGGAATGCATGTAACATATCATAATTCATTTACTAAGGCCTTTCAACAAACACTTGGCATGCATTAACTTATACACAATTGGGGATTTCATGTTAACATACTAAAATGGCACTATCTCATTCAAATGAACATTTTAGCAAACATATGGGGATCATTCTTTGGTTATACAACAATTACAATATCTACATTATTATGGATATATCAATAAACTTGCAACTTTAAGGGGTTTATCACGAATATCATAAAATTCAACTCATACTAGAATCAAAGCTTGGAACTTGTAATATAGAACATAAATCACAACTCATCAATCACATAAACATGAACTTCAACTCTTACAAATCATGAAAATCATAAATATTTAATCTTTAATGAAAATCATAAATATTCAATCTTTATACTTTGAAAAGGGTTCTTGAACTTCTTGGGTGGAGAGAATCCAAGAATCAACATCCAACATACCTTAGTTCTAGAAACCCTAAACTTATTATTGAGGAAAATTGAGAGAAAACTAGTATATATGGGTAAACAATGGTTGAATCTCATGTTTATGGGGATATATAAGGGTGGGAAAAAGACTGAAATAATCCTAGGGTCTTGACTATTTTAATGACTAAAATTGGGTGCCAATGTGCTGGTCGACTCGAAGTGTTGATGGCATCAATGTGATACCTGATGCATCGCACCATTATCTCGCCAAGTATCAGTACTTTTGACCGGTAGTCCTGGGACAATATTGACCAATGCGATAGGCTATGCAGCGCGCCAAGATCGCATTTGTCCACTGTTTTAGGATTCCAAATGTGGTCTAAACAAGGTCCGAAAAATCCAAAACTAAATTTCTGGGATTTGAAACTAATGCATGACTCATGAACCGAGCTGATCTTGTAACTACTGGGTCTTTCTATCTTGAAATAGTTACATTCTTGAGATTATTGATAGTATGACTAGATGGAGAGATCTGAAAACAAACTATATGAATTTGTCTTCCTGACTACTAAACAGAATCACTGGCTTTACTGACTGACTCATACTGAAAACTTAAGCTCAAATAGGAGCAAAGGATCTAACAATGCATATCATAAAGATGAAGGACTTATAATGTACCGGAATCTATGTTATGGAAACTTCCCTGATAATGGTGAGTCTGGAGTGCATAAAATTTGTTCTGACACTGATCACTAGTGGTAGTGGAAGTAGCGCCCTACTGACGCAAATCTCTACACCTCTGAGCCATAATTCTACACTCTCGCAACCTGTGGCCTGGCTTACCACATCCAAAACATACCTCGCTGCCTGCTCTACATGTACCTAGGTAATTCTTAACACACTCTTCACAAAGCAGATAGGTACAATCATTTCTCACACTACCCTGGGTTTCGAAACTATGAGCTGAGGTGGCTGGTTATCACTTTTATGGGCATTATCTCTGCAATGAGGCATATTCTATAAACAAAAAAAAAGAATGAATTAGATTGAGAATTTAACTTGAGCTCATGCTCACTCGCATGACATAAATATTGAAAGAAGAGAAACTATTCCTAAAACATCATATATCCTCCTGTACATAAATGTGGCGCGCAACACACCCATGCTTAAGACTCTACTTAGATGCGAATTTCAGACTTCCAAGGACACTATTGAACCTTAGACTCTAATACCAAGTTTGTAACACTTAGACTCTGATACCAAGTTTGAACCTTAGACTCTGATACCAAGTTTGTAACTCTAAAATCTTTGCTTTTATTCTTTCTTGTGGGAGTTTCTTATAATCAACATAAATCATGTGAGCTTTCATGGAGTCTAATATCTTACCCATGTTGGGTAGAGTTATCCTACCCTTGCCATCCAAATAAACCCTTAACTTAAGTGATGACTAAACTTCATCCATATTGGGAAAAGAAGGCACTTTGTGGTGAGGTCTCTTAAATCTACCGTGGCTCATAGTTTTCAGAAATTTAGATACGCTCATCCATATTCCCTTCTTAGCGCTAAATACTACTCCCAATATATATATATATATGCTCATACTTAGAAAATCCACCTTAAAATAGCATATGGATTTGTAAACTAAAAACCGACTATACTTCTTTTACTTAAATCATACTCATAGGGTGAAGTTGTGGATTTCAAATCTTAAATGTGATCATAAGATCAAAACTAAACTTAAAATAAAGTTACCATGTTTGCAAATTGAACTTATAAATTGAAACTTCTTATACTCAATAACTTATGCTTAAATCTTTAAATTCATGTATCATGTCTTAGAAATTTCATATCAAAATACCATGCCTAAAAATTAAGTTAGAATCATTCCTCAATTCATCAAACTTCAAGTCAAGATAATAAAATCATGTCATAATAACAATAATGTAAGTCAAAACATGACAAAGGGTAGTTCTTATGCAAATCAATCTTTAAATCTAATGATGATATCATAAATTCAAGAATATGAGAATATTGGTATGAACCCAAATTGCAATCATATGAATTCAACTATAAAATCAAGTTTCCATGCACCTGGATGAAAAATTATCCTTGCTCAAACCCCACATACCTGGACTTTCTTAACTTCCTTAAAGTAACTTAGACTTGGGAACTTGAGAGATAATCTTGAAAAAGAAACCCTAGTCTTGATATTCTTGAAGGATAGAGAAGAAAGGACATTGTTAAGTGTAAGACCATATAAAATTCTATGCTTAAATCCGTCCATTAATGCTTGAAAAGAGGTCCCAGACTTAGAAATTTCAGCTAAGTATTCATACTTAGAAGTACTTTAGCCTTCGTAAGTTGGCAATCCTATTTCACGACCCTTAGACCTTAAAATATTGATTTTTAGGTTGTTTCATGATTAGGAATGTTAGTAGGTCACTTCGGCTGAGTTTTGAATTTTTTGAACCTCATTTAAACCATATTCATGTGACAAAAATAGTGGGTCGACGCGATCTCAATGCGTCACATCGCCCATCGCGTCGACAGATAATTTTCCCCCAGCTTTTAGTGTAATTCCAGTGACTCAATGCAAACTCGACGTGGCATGTTGGTCATCGCATTGATGCCATCAACACGGCGCGTCAATCTGCGCGTCACTAGGCACGCTTTCAGTCATTAAAAGCCTACGTCTAGAGGGGTATTTGAGTCATTTTCCCAACCTTAATCAGTCCCCAGAATATGAAATCCAGCCCTCAATAAGCAAAATACACTTATTTTCTCTTAAATTCTCTCAAGACACCAACCCTAACCCATCAAAGTCAAGATCAAGATCTAATAAATTGACCATTAATCTTTACGAATTCAAGCATCAAGGTATGTTAGGTGTTCATTCAAGGGTTTCCTTCCACCTTTGAAGTTCAAGAACCTCTTTTAAAACTTTAAGTTTATTGATTTCATCAGTTCCATGTTAGGTTTGAATGTATTCATGATTATGATGTTAATTGGGTTTCTAATTCATAATTTATTATAAGATTCATGTAAATTTATTTGACATGTGTGTAGTATTATGTGAATTTATATTAAAGCCCATGATTTGTAAGTTGGGATTGGAAATCATGATGCCTATATGTTGAATAGTTTTATGTGCATAGATTATGTTCCCCAAGTTTTTGAAAATTGCTCATATGGATTAAATAGGGAAATCATGACATGTTAGCATATGTACATGCTTATGTCTTACAGGTGTTTGATAAAATGTCTCTATGAATGAGTTAGGAATATTGTATTGTTATTTAAGATCATGCTATGCTTTACTCTTCATGTTATTGAGTCCTTGGGGTATCTAATACCCGACAATCTAGTTGTTTACCTAGAATTAGTAACTTTAGAATAGTCTCAGTAATGTCATATACAGTAGCATTCAGTCAGTTAACAGAGCTCAACATGTTCAGTCAGCAAATAGAACTCAGAACACTCAATCAATTATAGTACTTAGTGGACTCAGTTCAGTTTAGTCAGTTATCATGATCAGTAACAGTTCAGTCTAGCCTAGAACAATTTAGAAAATGGTTCAGTGTCTATTCAGTTGGGAGTAGGATTCAATACCGAGTGAACCCAAGGATGGGGACTCACCTTCCAGTAGAGGGTGTGATTCTTAGAAGCAGTCCTTGTATTCCAAGACTACGTAGCTAGCATAGGTTGAGACATCAACCTGCTAGTTGAGGGTTGATGAGGTATTCTACCTACAAATTGAGGGTAACACCATTCTCATTCAGAGCACCTGCCAGATGAGGGTGACTCAGCACTTGTCTTTACCCGTGGTACGGTACTGACACCCTTCCAACTGGGGTTACAGGTTGGACCCCAATCAGTTCAGAGAGGGGCATGTTAGTTAGATGATTACCTCTCACAGTTTTAGTTTTAGTCTCAGTATAGAACTCAATTTAGTTTTATAGAATCAGGACTGTACGACATAGTGACTCAGCTTAGTATAGAACTCATCATAGTTCCACAGAATCACGACTATCAAAAATAGTCGCTCAGTTAGTAATATTGCAGTAATAGTAAACTCAGTTATCATTCTTTCAGTAATCAGAACTCAATATCCAGTGTTACTATGATCTCAAACACAGTATATGTAGATATGTGCACAGTATTGTATAATCAGTGTTTCATCAGTTTTAGTTATACATGTACTCTCATTCAGTTATAGTCATGTTACCCAGTCAGTTATTTGTTCATGCATATAAACCCATGCATATCATCCTACCTCATCTAGCATACCAGTACATTCCACGTACTGACACATACTCTTTCTTTGTGCTATAATATCTCATATCATAGGTTTGGATGCTCAGGTTCCTGACCACGCATAGACAGATTCAACTATCAGCAGCAGTTTCAGTAGTGAGTCCTCATCTATTGAGCGGATGCTTTTATTTTAGTTATTATTTTATCAGTAGTTTAGTAGTCGGAGTTAGCTGGGGGATTTTCCCTTCAACTACACATTCAGACAGTTCAGTTAGAGGGTTTTCAGACTAGACTAGTTCAGACAGTATTCACATTTCATATGTTTATTAGATGTTATTATTTACCAGTATTTCATATTTTAAACCTTATGGTATTTCAGCCTATATTCCATATTTATTATAGTATTATTATTCAATGTTCATTATAGATATCATTCATGGGTTAGCTTGTGGTTTTTTGGGGTCGTAAGGACCGTGTAGCATCTGGTGTACAGAATCGGGGTGTTACATTAAGTGATTGAGAATAGGGTAAAATAACACCTCTTGTATGCTTTAAGTTGGGAGTTTTAAAAGGAGAAAAAACCAAAAGGCTCCTTAACTGAACAAATAGAAACTTGACCATCAGTCGTCATGAGTCACCTTACGACTCATGACATCTATCTACGAGTCTTTCCATTTACTCATAACCTTGGTAGTAAGAGGAAGGGTGCTTACTGGTCTGGCTATGAGTCACACCCCATGACTCGTAGTTAGTCAATACGACTTGTAATCTTCAACCATAACCTGAACAGAAACTTAGAGGGTCCTACACTATTATCTATACGACTCCCACTATAAGACTCATATAGATTGGTAATGACTTATAAGGTTAACTCGTTATGTGACCAGAACCATTTGGTTTTCTTACTGTGCTGATTATGACTGGACAATATGACTCGTATAGTCTCACTACGACTTGCTTAGCATGAGCTACAACCAAAGCAGAACCTCAACCACCCCACACTATCTTGACTACGATTACATATTATGACTCGTAAGGAGTCTTCACGACCTGATGAGTGAGTCGTAAGTTCCACAGTGAACTTTAAAGACACAGGGTATTATGAATCACTATAGGACTTTGTTAAGCCTGTAATGTAGTCTTGGGAATGCTATGATATCTTTGGGAGTTTTTTAGTGACTAATCCTTCTTGGCACTACAATCACTTTGGGGTTCACTTCTTTTACAATTTTTCTTTTTATTCCGCCCTTATTTCTCCTTTTTAGTCTATTCAGACTGAGTGTGATTCCTTATTCTTTTTTTTGCTCATTTATGTGATTTTTTTAGATCTTTTTATATTTTTCACAGTTTTTCTTTTTTTCTACCATATCCAGTCTTCTTTTCTATTCGCACCCTTTTTTTCATACCTGCTCTTATACTATGCACCCCTATGATAGCCACCCTCAAAGTAGGCAATTTTCTTGAGTTGAGGTACACAATGTCCAAGGAGGACTAGGGAAAAATAGGTTCATTGCAGTTTAAACGGGAAGGTGAAATGGTGTAAATAAAAAATATGTCTATTGAGCTTCAAACATCAGGATCAAGGGGCATATATATCATTTGGTTTGGCAATTTAGGCTAAAGGTGAATAATAAAAAAAATGGTCTATGATCACGCCTAACCAACCATCCTAGAACCTAGGCAAGAACAATTGGGCATGTTCTGGATTCCATACACACTTAAAACTAGGTAACGCCTCATAGACACGTTGTACTGAGTCACATTGCTAGTTACTAGTTATCCAATTATGAAATTGTTTGCCACAGTTGTTCCATCCCTAATTCTAATTCCAATTTTAGATTCACAGTTATCCCTCACACATACACCTATCACATAATTAGCAAAAATTTTGTAGGGGTACCAATTTTTATAACCATTCAAGAAATATATCAAATACCGTAAGTACAATTGTCTATCAGGTATTGGGGTTATGTCACTAACCCTCTCAACATCCATGGCCAATCTCAAACTACCATCACCATCACCCGTATCTTGGAATCTCATTTGCCAGACTTTTTCACCCACAATGATGTCTTGTACCGCTGTCACAACATTTTTATCTTCGGTGCTCTTTTTTTATTTTCTTATTCTTTTTTTTCTTTCCTCCTTCTCCTAATGAAACACTCCAAATATTTTCAATTTCTTCCTCTGGTTAGACTTTTGTGATAATAGGCATTTGGAAGGCCGACTTTTATGCAATTTATTAACCATCTTTCAAAGCTCAGCTACCTTAGCTTTCACCTCCAAAATATCAGGGGTTTGGTCACTTCCCAACTGAAGTGTGACTTTCCGCTGAAAACTATCTGATCTTCTCTGGATTTCCCTGCTTTGTTCTTCCAATTTGTTTTTAACCCAGGGCTTCATACCTTCCTTCACTAACCAGACCTTTTTCTCTATAGTAGTCAACCTTGTTATAACCTTATTCCATATAGTCTATGAAATGACCACAAAACCTACCGAAGCTGATCTGGATGAGGATGGGTATGGTGGTGCAGACTGTGAGGGAGTAGGGGCACTAGATGTACTTCCTACATCAAACGGCTGGAGATCCAACTGTGCACCTTCACTCGGAATGTCATCTATCTCATTAACACTGACAACCTCATAATTCACATCCATGTTCCTGAGTATCTCATATAATATCAGTACTTCTCATTTTGCTTGCCTGGTCATAGGGTTCGTTGCATCTCTAATCAACCCCAAATCAGTGGTAGTCTTAGGTTTAATGTATTGATCAACATCTTGGAGTTCTAGCACCCTCATCTCCAAAAAAATCTATGTCAACAAATATGGAAATGCCAGAATTACCTTATCAGTTCCCACTGCTCAATCATGTATTTCCCGAGAGATGAACTATATGACATCAAACTCATATCCAGCCATGATTCCTGCTATCAATATTGCACAGACTGGAATAAGAACATTGTCCCCAGTAGTGGGACACAATCTATGTCGGGCCAAAGTCCACTACGCCTTTACCTCACAGTTTAGATTCTGCTTTACAATCTGATGCAAATTCACTTCTTGGCCACCAACTAGCCAACTTGCTTCTTCTCCAATTGTATCGATGATATTTGCTATCCACCTAAAATGCATTATTTTATCTACTGACCCTATTTGCTTCTTTGTAATTTTATGCATTTTGTCCATGCTATACTCGATTTTAACTGTGTTCACTAGTGGTTAAAAGTTAGGTCCATGTAAGAATCTTGAAATAGTTCTCAAGGAAATGTTCACCCAAACTCTATGAATGGTCAATAATGTGATTGGATTACCACTCTTCCATAAGTTTTCCTATGGGTATTGCCTTTATAATACCAACCTTCTATAAGTTTTCCTGTGGGTATTGATTTTATAACTTACCTTTGAATGCAGCATAGAACTTTCGCACTAATCCAGGACTAACCTTTCCATGTGTTATGGTCATCCGCTGAAATCTGATTATTGAAACCTAGTCGCGAACCAAGGCCTCTCATACATGCCTGCTTTAGTCAATCTTCTTTTCAGTTATATCCCCCTCCTAGGATTACCTGTGGCTGGGTTTACCTCCAATCCTGCATTATATGTTTCCAACATTTTGACGTACCCCCACCATTCAACGATGGGCACCAGAGCAAGTTCAATAGATAATTGCACTTAGGATAGTGGTAGTTGTGGTTTGACATCAATAGGAGTAACATTCTACTCCTCATCACTTTCAATCTTCAATTCTACCTTATAGGAGCTCGATTCTTCCACACTGCATCATTATCATATGCTTCTTCTTCATCATCATCGTCATCCTCAGAAGATAATGGTGACTGCGATAGCGATGTACTTAGATGTTTCATTCTAGGCCCCTTTGGTGGTTTTTCCTTTTTTATGACTATTTTCTTTCCCCATAGTCTTTTCCCCTTGGGTATGCATTTCTCTTTAGTGGGTATTCTATGAGGTCACTGCTTAACTCATCGATTTTCTCATTTATTAGTTGTAATCAGACTTAGGGGTAGGTTTCTTCTTGGTGTTCTTCTTTGGGTTCGCTTGGATGATGAGTCACCTTTTGGAGCCATTTGAACCTATTTTCATAAGACCAATTAGTGAATTTTATGAAAAAGAACAAAAACAAGAAACTTTGGTGTCACTGCACATGTACTGGTCTCTTTACGACTAAGGGGTGTGAGCCATAACCACTGAGTACGAATAGTATGAATGTGTCATAAGGTAAAACATATATAGGTTATTGTTTACAGGTTATCTTATGAGTCCTCATATTGAGATGTAAGTTCATTTTACGACTCTTTACCAACACTCGTAAGCTAACCAAAAAATATGTTGTACTATGCAATAGTACCCCCAGTAATTATGACTTTTGTATATGAGTTGTACGGATTGTTTACAACTCATATGGTTGAGTCATAACAATACCAGAACCCATACTCTTCTAATTCTCCATGTTATCAGTGGCTACGAGTCTCATAAACGACTCGTTACTTGTCGTTACGAGTCGTTAAGAGCCACATATCCACTGTAACATGGGGGTTTAACCCGAGTTAGTTCCAATTTTCTATCCCAACATTATGTATCAATAAAACACTTTGATAGCCCCACTTCATTCATCCCCAAACAATATTCTAAAGCACCAAATCTATTTTTACTCCCTATTACCATATTACATAGCACAATTTTCAAGAAATAGGGTTTTATTATACATGTATATACATATTCGAAGCAAGAAATCCTAAAACATTGTGCCATAATTTGGAGTAAATGTGGAGTTCTTTAGAGCTTTGAAAGCTAACAATAATGGGGGGAGTCTATGATTTGAAAGGTCGGGTGCCCATTTTAGGTACCCCATTTTATTTAAAAGCTATTTTGGACCGGGTTAACCAGCAACCTCTAAACTATCAAGCTTGGTTATGAGTCATGCTTATGACTCATAGCCACTGAATATGGTTCACCTACTCCCTCTATAAGAACTTGGAACCTTAGCTGGGTCTGGAGTCGTTATGATTTAAGGTGACGAGTTATAACCAGAGGTTACGACTCATTCTGAGAGTCGTAATGACTCAAAAAACCTATTACCTAGAAGTGATATGAGTTCCAGGTCCTTACGACTCCTGATCATGAGTCATAATGTTTGGTTACAACTCGTAAAGAGTCCATATGACCTGATTTTTGCAACTATTTAGCTAACTCCTACAATCTTCAGTCTTGCACACTGAACACACATATTACCCTATAATTTATTAAGTACAAAATATGGGTTGCCTCCCACCCAGCACTTGATTTAACATCACAACACGATGTGGCTAAGTTGGATACCCAAACTTTACCAGCTATCCTCATGGGTTGCCTCCCATGCAGGGCTTTATTTAATGCCGCGACACGACGTAATGTCCTTGGTTACTCAGACTTCGCCAAGGTCTATTTCAAGAACCACTTTAACTTCTTAAGTGTTACCCATGTGGTGCTTTACCTTTTGCCTATTTACTTTGAATGGGTATTCACCATCACGCTTTAATTATAAAGCACCATATCGAAATCTCTCACCACAGTAAATCGTCCATACCACCCAGACTTCAATTTGCCTAGAAACAAGTAAAGTCTTAAGTTATGTAGCAATACCTAGTCACCTTGCTCAAATATTATTTTCTCAATTTTACGATCATGATGCAACTTTTTCTTCTCTTTGTAAAGTACAGAACTCTCATAATCCTAGAGTCAAAATTCATCCAACTCATTCATCTTACCCATTCTTGCTTTTGCTGCATCATGCCACTCGAAGTTTAACCTCTTCAACGCCACAATGCTTTGTGCTCACGTTCAATAGGAAAGAGATGTAACTTGCCCTATATCAAATGATATGACGAAGCACCCATGGGAGTTTTAAAAGCTGTTCTGTAAGCCTATAATTCATCATCTAACTTTCTAGACCAATCAATCCTATTGACATTGACAATCTTCACCAAAATGGACTTTATTTCTCTATTGGACACCTCAACCTATCCACTAGTCTGCAGATGGTAAGGTGTTGCCACCTTATGCTTCATTCCGCACTTCTCAAGTAGACTCTTAAACATGAAATTATAGAAATGCAACCCACCATCACTAATGATAGCATGTGGTGTGTAAAATCAAGAAAAGATATACTTTTTCATGAAGGTGGTGAGATTTTTTCCTTCATTATTGGGGAGCGCAATTGATTCCACCCATTTTGACACATAATCCACCACCACAAAAATATACTTTATACCAAAGGAGATTACAAAGGTTCCCATGAAGTCCACAACCCATACATCAAACAATTCTAATTCCAAAATAAGGGTCATAGAAAGTTCATGACTTCTAGAGATATTGCCTTGATGCTGGCATTAGTCACAGGCTCAAGAAAAGTTATAAGCATCCTTGTATATTGTAGGCCAGTAGTACCCACATTGTAAGATCTTGTGGGCTGTTCGGGTTCCTCCATGGTGACCCTCAAATTGTAAAAAATGACAAGCCTCAAGAATTAGGGATGCATCAATGAATAACCCCATCCGTATAGATTCGGAATAAGTAAGGTTCATCCCAAAAAGTCATCCTTACCTCATTTATAAATCTCTTTCTTTGTTGGAAGGATTGATCTTCTGGGACTAGATCACTTGCTAGATAATTTGCATAGTCAGCAAATCATGGAATTAGATCTTGAGAAGCAGCCAACACTTGCTCGTCTGGAAAACTTTTATCAATTTCGAGCCCATCTTCAACTTTTGGTATTATTTCCTCCTCAAGTCTAGACAAGTGATCTGCAACTTGATTCTCCATGCCTTTTTTTTCTTGACCTCAAAATCAAACTCTTGCAGCAAAAGAACCTACCTAATCAATCTAGGCTTTGCATCCTTTTTTAACATTAAGTACCTCAATACTACATGATCGGTGTGCACTATCATCTTTGTCCTAATACGATAAGACCTAAATTTCTCAAAGGAAAAATCCACTCCTAACAGTTCATGTTCAATAACTATGTAGTTATTTTGAGCAGGGTTTACTACCTTGTTGGCATAGTAGATAAGATGAAGAATCCTTTATCTTTTTGGGCCTAGGACAACACCTAAGGCCACTCTGCTTGCATTACACACGATCTCAAATATCAAGAACTAATCAGGGTACACGGTGATAAGAGCGGTCATCAACTTCTTCTTTAGGCATTTAAAAGCCTTCAAGCACGCTTCATCAAACTCAAACTTCACCTCTCTCTCAAGAAGAATGGAAAAAGGATTGGTAATCTTTGACAAATCCTTGATAAATCGCCGGTAAAAACTCGCATGTCCTAAAAAACTCCGAATACCCTTCACCGAAATTAGTGGAGGTAATTTTTCAATCACTTTTAGTTTTAGCTCTAACTACCTCTATACCCCTTTTTGAAACCTTGAGTCCAAGAACAATGCCCTTTTAACCATGAAATGACATTTTTACCAATTAAGTACCAAGTTGGATTCCTCACATCTATGAAGAGTATTTTCCAAATGAACCAAGCAGTTATCAAAAGAATCACAAAATACTAAAAAATCATCTATGAATACTTTTATGGTGTCTTCTACCATGTCTGAGAAGATCGATATCACACATCTATGAAATTTGGCTGGAGCATTACATAATCCAAATGGCATACGTCTGAATGCAAAGGTCCCATAAGGACAAGTGAAGTTTGTCTTCTCTTAGTCTTTAGATGCAATAGTGATTTGTTTGTAACGTGAATAACCATCCAAAAAATAGTACCACCCTCTGCCTGTAATTCTATCAAGCATCTAGTCCATAAAAGGCATTGGGAAGTGGTTCTTTTAGGTCCATGTATTTAGTTTCCTGTAATCCATACACACTCTTCATCCTGTGACTGGCCTCATTGGCACTAGCTCATTCTTCTTATTAGGCATAACAGTAATACCACCCTTCTTAGGAACATATTAAAATGGGTTAACCCACTTGTTGTTGGAAATGGAATTATTATAACAACATCTAACCACTTGATTATCTCTTTCTTCACCACCTCCTATAAAGGCAGATTTAGTCAACGTTGATGTTCTATACTTAGAACATAATTCGGTTCAAGTTGGATTTTGTGAGTACAAAGACCCGACAGAATTCCCAAAATACCTATAATGGACCATCTAATGACCCTCTTGAATCTCTGTAGCATGGATAATAAAGCTTACAATTCTATTTGTATTAGTCAGTTGCAATGATTACCAGCAAAGTATTGTCAGCCCCCAAAAATGCATATTAAAAATGATAAGTGAGGGCCTTTAACTTTAAGACTGGTGGCTCCTCAATAGACGGTCAAGCAGGTGAAGTGCTTCTATTTTTTAGGTCTAAGTCAAGCTTCTTTGCTGCAAAGCTATAATAACTACTCTCATAAAGTGCACATACCATCTCATCATAGTCATCAATACCATCGTTGTCGAAGTTCATGATCACTGCTACTAAGGTTTCAACACCCAACCTTTCTTTAATAGGAACAATTATTGTACCCATATCTGCATCATAAATGGTGTTTATCACCGACACAACTCTCATATTATCTGGTTGTCATATTGTCTGGCATACATTAAAGATTACCTGTTTATCATTGAGTCTAAACCTTATCTGTCCCAATTCCATATCAACCAACGCCCTACCCGTAGCTAGGAAGGGTCTACCCAATATGATAGGGACTTGGAAGTCACCTTACAATCAAGTATCATAAAATCAGCTGGAAGATGAAAAATACAACCTTTACCAATACATCATAAAGAATATAAATCAGCTTTTTCACCATTGGATCAGCCATCAGTAAGCGTATCGATGTTGGTTTTGGGTGCTCCTAACTCCAACTGCTTAAACATAACAAGTGGCATGAGATTAATGCTCATCCCTAAATCACATAAAACCCAAGCTAAGTTGAAAGACCCAATAGTGCATGGAATAGTGAAGGCTCCAGGGTCTTCCTTCTACTCTACTAATGATCTACAGGCGACAACACTATAATGATTACCATTATCCGAAAGTCATAGCTCATGGTCCATTTTCTAGTGACTAGGTCTTTCATGAATTTTACATAGCCTAGAATTTGATCTAGTGACTCAACTAATGGAATGTTTATAGTCAGCTCCTTTAACATATATAGAAACTTCTAATATTTTCTCTCATCCTACTTCTTTTTAATCTCTGAGGATAAGATGGTCGAGGTCTTAGAATGGTTTTAAGAACAGGATCCTCAACTGAAACACCTTGGTTTCTGAACCTTAGAAAATTTCCTAGAATTTTGATCTCTGGACCCAATATGACTCATGGGTATGAGCCATATGTTGGGTTACGGATGGTAAGGTCCAGTTGTATACTGACCAGTGTTGGTTAGTGGGATGGATTTTAGTTACTGGAATGGGTATGACTTAGGGGTACGAGTAGTATTGGTGGTTACGAATCATTTAGTTCCTTGACTTAATCTTAGACTTAGTTTCTTAGGTTGGATCTGAGTATGAGTGGCTCACCATGAGCCGTAATCCAGGGTATGAGTCATACCCAGGACTCGTATGATAGATAGTGTCTAAATTTCCTCGGGTTTAAATCTACCATGGGGTACAGATCGTATGCTGTCAATACGACTTGGTGTGATGAGTCATATTTTGGATAGTGTTAGATCCAAGGATTGAGGCTAGGATATGAGTGAAGGATACCAATCATATCGGAGGGTACAACTCGTGTGGGTTAGTCGTATCCCTATGACAGAATTTTGGTGCAACTTAAGTGGGGGTATTTTGGATATTTTCCACTTATTCTAATAAGTCCCCATGACTTCTAACCTACTTGGAAAGTTATTTACCCTATTATTCCATTCATTAAAACTTAGAAACTATTCTAAACGCTCTAAAATTCTCTCAAAAGCTTTTATCAAGTGAAGCTAGGGTTTCAACTAGAGGATTGATTTAAGCATGGTCTTGGTGATTTCTTTCCATCATCATCTTGGTTTAAGGCATGTTATATTCCCTCATTGTTAATTTTATCTAAAGGCATGGTTTTATGAATGTTTTCATGATTTCATTGATTGTATGATTTTGGTTTTCAAATATAAATTGGGGGTTATGATGTTAAATGGTTGGTTATGGTTTTCCATGGTTTTAATTATGTTTTTATATGCATTAATGGTGATTTTGGATAATTGGATAGCATGGGAATTGTTTGATGACAATTGAAATTGGTTTTGATCATATTATGCCCCCAATGTGTGACAAAATACTTATAAGTAGGGCTGGACATAAAATTCCAGAAATTGAATTACCAAATCAAACCAAAGAATTTGGTATTCGGTATTTGGTAATTTGGTATTTGGTGTAGTAATTGGGAGTAAGATTTTAAAATTATGGTATTTGAGTTCGGAATTGGTAAAACATATTACTACCATTTGGTATTTGGTATTTATTGAATATCAAATTATTGTTAACTGATCATAATCTATACTCCAAAGGACACGAGTCCAAATTAATATTTTACAAATGGTCCAAAAAATCCCATAACCTAAAAGTCTATAATACTATATTAATTTTAATTTTTTCAAAACCCTAAACACTTTATGTATAACTTATTAATATTATAAGTCAAAACCCTCTACTGAGTGTTGACTGCTATTGCTCTGTACGCCTATACTTTTTTTAGTCCGTATAAATTGCCCTTCTTCCGTGAATTTTTCATTTTCTTCTATAAGAGTTGTTCTTGTTCCTCTTCTTTTGTAGGAGTTGCCTTTTAATGTACAATTTCATCTTCTAATTACCGTTCAATTTAACTTTTTTGTTTGATTTTTGTTTTGATTTATTAGAATATTAATGTGATGTTATATTCTGATTCTTCTATTAGGCATTTTTTTGGTTTTTTTCTATAATTTCATTAATTAATTATGTTTTAATCTGATTGTTTCTTAGCTAATTTTTATGATTTCATATTTTCATATATATTGTTTTTTGAGCTGATTTTTATGATTTCATATTTTCATATATTTTCTCTTTGTTACGACTATTTGTTTGATTATTTCAAGTCTTTAACTCAAATATTTTCAAGTTCACATATTGATTTTTGTTTTAAAATATTGAATAGATGGACGATGACTCAATTCAAGCAATCAATGTGGCTATGAATGAAAGCGCACCTATAATTAAGTCTCTCAATTTAACACCGAAAGATGATTAACTATCAACGAACAGAAAATCCATGTAACCCAGGTCTCTTGCTTGGTCGCATTATGTGAAGTTCATAGAAGATAGGATTACCAAAGCAAAGTGTAAATAGAAGATAGGATTACCAAAGCAAAGTGTAAGTATTATGGTAAAGTTCATAGAGCTGCTTCTAGAAATAGAATAAGTAGGCTGAATAGTCATTTGAAAATTTGTCCTAAAAATCCAAATAAAGTGAACACTTTCAAGCAAAAATATTTAAACTTTCTAGCACAAGGTGAAAAAGGTGATGGGGCATGTTGGAGTTTTGATCAAGAGGTATCTAGGAAGAGTTTAGTTGAGATGTTAATTCTTGACAAGCTTCTTTTTTGTTATGTAGAGAAGGATGGTTTTAAGAAGTTTGTAACAAAAAGTCAACCTTTGTTTCGAATTCTCTCCTGAAGGACATTGACTAGGGATTGTTATACAAATTTTGGTAAAGAGAAGAAAAATTTGATAAAGTATTTTGAAGAAACATCACCCAGAGTTTGTCTAACCACAGACACATATAAAGAATAAATTATATTTGTTTGATAGTGCATTTTATTGATAGTGATTGGGTCTTGCGTAAATGGATTTTAAACTTTCAAGTTGTCTCTAGTCATAAGGGTAACTAAATCGCTCGTTGCGTTAGTAAGTGGTTGCTTGATAGGAAATTGGACAAAATCTTCACTATAACAATAGATAATGCTTCTTTAAATGATGTCATGGTAAAAGAATTACATAAAAAATTGGTGAGTTGGGTATCTAACATGAAATTTGGTGAGCATCTTCATGTCAGATATGGCTCACATTCTCAATCTAATAGCACATGATGTCTTGAAAGAAATTGATGCATCTGTTTAATGTGTTAGACAAATGGTGAAGTATATTAAAGTATCTCCTGCAAGGATTAGAAAGTTTAACGAATGTTATAAATTTGAAAATATAGAATGTGAGATGTCATTGTGTTTGGATGTTCCTACTAGGTGGAATTCTACCTATTTGATGTTGGATACTGCACAATATTTTAAGACTGCATTTAATAGGTATGATCTTGAAGATAGTGGATTATCAACTTATCTTGCTACTAATGCTTGTGAAGATGAAAGTGTTGCAGGTGCTTAAAAATGATGACAGACAAAATATGAGAAATGTGGTATTATTTCTTAAAAGGTTTTATGATCTAACTGTGAAGGTTTCAGGTACACTCTATGTTATTTCTAATGTTCACTTTGATGACATAGTTGAGCTTTACAATTATTTAAAAGAATGTATGGAAGATGATGATCTTGCTTTGAGCAAAATGGTAGAAACGATAAAAGAAAAATTTATTAAGTATTAGGGTGCTCCTGAAAAAATAAATAAGTTATTCTCTGTTGCCTCTATATAAGATCCTCTTAACAATCGTGTGCATGTGGGAGACACACTTGTGGATATGTATATAGAGGAAAAGGGGAGTAAAATAAGAGATGAAGCAGAGACTTATACGAAATCTCTGTTTCAAGAGTATGCAAAAAAAATTTCTAATGCATCTTGACATACATCTTTTCTCTGTAATTCATCAGGTGAGACATCAAATATATCAATCTCTAATATTAGCACAAAATCGGAAAAAGTGAGAAATAGAATTGAGATGAAAAAGAAAAAATAAGATACTATAATTTCAGGTGGTAAGTTTGAGTTGGAAAAATATTTTAGTGAAGAACAAGAGCCTGATGATGAAAAATTTGATATCTTATTATGGTGAAAAGTTATTGCTCCAAGATATAAATTTCTTGTCGAGATGACCCGTGATGTGTTGGCAATACCAATTTCTAGTGTAGCATCGAAATGTGCATTTAGCACTGTCGGTCGTATTATTAATTCATTTAGGAGTTCATTGACTCAGGAATTAGTGTAAGCTATTAGCTACCTTCAAGATTGGTATCGAAGTGAGACTCTTCCTATAGACGTTGAAGAAAATTTTGATGATCTTATACAACCTGAACATGATATATTTTTGTGTTTTTTCTATTTAAAATATTCTTTTATTTAGTCTAATTATATGACACCTTAAATCTCTTCAGATATGATATGAAGCTTGAAGTTCCCCTCTTTACTTGATTTCTAGTCTCAAGTTGCCTCAATTCTCAAGTAATTTTTGGCTTTTTGATCAATTTAGTTTATTATTTATTAATTATTTGGCTTGATGTCAAGGTGGTTTAGGATTTTTTCTGCTATTTGGTGATATATATAACTTTAATTTTTAATGATTTATTAAGATATGAGATAGAGTATTAACGTGAGACAATTACGCATGCCTTCAAAGAGATATACTATTTTTTTAATATATATTAGAACATAGTTTGAAGCTTGCTAATGAGATTCTTATTTTCAGGTTCTCTTCAATGTGGTGACTATGACTAAATCTTGATGGATTTTGGTGTACAATAAGCCTTTATTTCTAAAGAAATAGAGAACTCACTCAAGAGCGAGAGTGAAGTGACTGGACTATTTTAAATTGTTAGCATTAGAGTGATTGTAAACATTAACTTAATTTTCTTTTAAAGAGTGAATGATGATAAAGTAAGACCATAACATTTGGTGTGTTTTGGAATTGAATTAACTGATCCATTTGATAGCAATATGGCAAAAATAGATGATTAATTGCTAACAGCTTATACAAGCAGGGGGATGATTCTGTGTGTTAGGTAATTTGTCATCATGCAAGTTTTATGTTCGTATACTGTTTGTAAACTGCTAATTTTTCAATTTTTCTGGTTACTCACAAAAAGTTAGATCATAGAAGAGCATGATTCCTTTCTCTATGAAGGGACACAGAGTACATGTATTAATAGTAAGATTTGGTGTATCAAAGTTGATGAAGCCACTGTGTTTGTAGCCTTTCCTACAGAACCTATAGATTAGGTTTATGTTCTTGATGTAAAAAGTGGGTATAAGCAGGAGGCCAGGAGCAATAAATTGATTTCTTTAGTGAGATATCAGTTTTGTCTATTAGTCTCGTTACAGAGTCCTTTTCAGTGGAGTCTGGGATCACACTATTCTAGCCTTCTTGAATTCGGACAACGGCACAATTACTCCTACTTGATACAATAATCTAAACGTTTTTGTGTGTTGCTTTCGGTATGTTTACTTGGCTTAAAGTGGAACTGACTTAACTTTATAAAACTTTTTATGGATTTTACTATAAATTTGTTATGTTCTGCAATTTAAGTTTGTCCCATAAGTTGTTGTGTACCATTTCTAAGTATCAGAATTTAGAAGATACAGAATAAAGGGATGTATGGAAAGGGTTAGACTCCAGTGATGTGAAAAAAAAACTTAAGAAGTGTTGTTTCTATAAGATATAGGACAAAAACTTTATCATGTGTTTTAATTAAGTTCTAAACTTATGCTTGACCCATCGAGTTGGTTTACCTCAAATCCTATTTTTGCATTATGATAACTCTCCCTTGGACATGCGATTTGTGGAGATGTTTTTCATGGCCAATCAAAACCTAAAAAAATCTTGAATGTAAGGCAATTAAGGAGTGATTGGTGAAGCTAGTGGATTCCCTTCAATCTTTAATTACGATAGAAATAGTGGAATGAAGGTGACAATGATTGGACGGACTTTGTCTAACATGGAGATGGGACTTATTTTCTACCATGTAGTCAACCCAAATAGATTGTTTGGGACTAAGGCATAGTTGTTATTGTTTCTTGCGTGTCGTGGGGATTCATATAACCGATCTCAAATTATTTAGAATTGAGGCCTGGAGATTCATATAGGATATAGCTGATCCTTACTTGTTTGGGACTGAGGAGTAGTTGTTGTTTGGGTATAGTACAGAATTTGGTTTATATTGGAATGAGAAGAGAAAAATTTTAACTTTACTGAGAAAGTTCAAATCTTGTGTTGTGGGAGTGAACAATAAACTTTCTATTTTGGGACTTTGTGAGTGGTCTATTTGTAGAACTGGTAGTTTCTCTAAAGTATGGACCTTTCTACGAAAAGTTTCTCGAAGATTTATAGCAACTTATTATTTTCCTTGATCTCATCACTCTTTCCAGATAACTGTGGTATCTGCAGTTGCATCTACTTCAAATGAAAATCACTTTTAAAATTTTTATTGTTAGAAGTAGTGGACAACATGTTCAAATATAAAGTTATTGTTTCATGTTACTCTGTTTTCTTCATTCTGATTTTATCTATCAAGGCAACCTGAACTTGTCTAGTCTTGATGAAACTTTTAGGTATATCTAACTTATGTCCAGTGAGAGAGTTGATGCAAAGTTACTCATTTCCTGCCATATCTAAGCTATCCAAATGGTTTGCACTATGTTGTATGATTTTAAATATCTCATAAGTTATTCTTGATGAAAGGGCTAGTGAATTCTTTTATTTAAACTTACTCCTAGTCATTACGAGGCAAATATTTGAGGAACAGATGTGGCTATTATCTTTTGGAGTCATTTTTGCATTAAACAATTATTATGTTAAATCAGCAGATGATGAATGAGCTATAAAACTTCACTGATGAAGTGTTAAAAAATGTTGTTTCCATAAGGCATAGGGCAGAAGCTTTATCTTGTGTTTTGATTCAGTTCTAAATTAAACTGCTATCGTTGGCCTAGAGTAAAGTCTACCAAATTTAACTTTAATATGGTATTACTAAATACCGTACCAAATCGATGTTTAATTTATCGATTACCGAATTACCAAATCAAAGTTTAATGGTATGGTATTTGGTATGTTCTTTCATTTACCAATTATCAAATTACCAAACCCGAACTATGATAATACCAAACTGAATATCGAATGTCCACCCCTACTTATAAGATATGTTCATTGCATTGACTATTTTAATGGAACTCTTGCATGTTTTAAAACCTAGTAAAGGGATTATGCTTTGTTTAAATGGATTTCAAAGGTTAATGGCCAAATAGTTATGTTTGTGGGGTACATGGAATCCCCCAAGTAGTTTAATATGGTAAATAGAAGGTCACTTGAAAGTCCCCTTTAACATATAAATGGTTGGCTATAGATGATACTTGTAAGTAAGGGTTGGTATGACGATACCAATATCAATGGACCTGGTTAATAAATCTATAATGGTTTGGTTATTTGGCAATTGGTCTTAATTGAGAAATAATGGAGGGAGGTGTAGCTACGTCATGGAAGGTGGAGGTCCGGGGGAACCAAAACTAAAAACTCATATTTGCCGATATGAGGCTGGTCTTGGTGACCGTGTGCATGATGTCACATTATATTTAGGGGATGTACTAGTCATTCCAAGGTTTATTCCCTGGTCGTACGGCTACACGCACTGGGGATCTTTCAGCAAGGGGAGCTGAACCCATATAGCCCATGGATGGTTTAGGATAGCAAAGCTACACAACCCAGGTAAAGATTTTAAAGGCATGATAAACGCGATCCCTTTTTTGGCATGGTTATATATGTGTGTGTGTGTGTGTACGCATGTGTGTATGCATGGTTATATACGTATGGATGGTTTATAAATGACATTATTTTATCCTTACCCTGAGATCATGCTAGCGGTCACTCGTTAACCCCATCTACTGGCAGCTGTATACCCATGCTATATAGGAACCAGCCGTTCTGCTCCTCCTATATAGTCATTGAATTGGGGACAATATTTGGACTGAAATGGTGAGCTTCCATCCTTTCGGAAGTCTCCATTTCATGTTATGGATATTTCTAGACACTTTGATTTTATTTTGGATATTGGTTTTTGGCATGTCCCAATCGAATTTCATTACTTTTTTGGTTAAAGTCTTTGTGGTATTTCTATGGGTTGGAATGGGCAGGATCAGTGTTGGAGTTAGCCTTGGCATTGGTATAAACTAGGAGGCTGGCATCATCAGACATAATTCTCACTGTTTTGTCATATTTTATTTTGGGATTAATTATATTATGTTTTGGAACATCCTTAGTTATGGCCTAGTTTATGGCCCTTGTTTTAGTATGGTAGGATTATTAGAATGGGATGGTTGGACTCAGCTGGGTTGATCACAGTTGTGATCTTATCCCAGAGTCTTTATGTGAGCTATTACACTATCTTGTTACATGCTTGAAATTCAGCAAACTCAGGGCAGGCGGCTGGAGGTTGGGTTGGGTAACGGGGGTGGTCTCCAGTCCTGGTCGAACTTGGGACACCCATACGACATGCCCTAGGGCGGGTCGTGTCATCAACCTTACCCTTACCTTTGTCATCCATACTATTATCCTCAACATCAAACATTTTCTCTACTTCTACATTAGATTCTTCCTCAACATCAACAGAATCAACATCAGTCTTTGGCTCCTTCACAGTGGGCATGGGAGAATCCATGGTGGTTTTGCCACTTCGAGTATTAATTGTGTGGCAATGACTATCATTATTTAAGTTTTGGACTGTATTACTAGGAAGAGTGCCAGGCTGTCTTTGATTCAACCAGGCCGACATCTAGCTGAACTGCTGCTCCAGTTGTTTGATCGCAGTAGTATACGACTCAACCTTCTGATTTAGCCCTGATAGATCTAATTTAATCTCCTTAATACAACTCTCTTTACTTTCTTGGCCTTTATTTTGACATTGCCTCCATTCTAGACTCAGTATCTTTGCTATCTAGTGGGACATATCTATCACTCTTTTTTTTGTAGTCATGCTTGCGCCTCCAATCACCATCTCGTTCTCTACTCCTATCTTAGTACCTATCACCATAATAGTTCAGACCTTTATTTTCTTTCCCTTTGGCTTGGAAACCCACCACTTTACTATCCAAATACTTTGCTTCCTCATCTGCATCAGACTCGTACTTTCTAGAAGTAAATCCCTACACCCCCACCGTGTTCACCTTTTCAGCTATCATTGCTACAGATTATTTTAAATATAGCTCAATATTAGTTCTGAGCTATACAACTTCTTATGCCACCGTATCATCATTAGATTTATAGTCAATTGTATCCCCAATAGCACATGTAACAGCTCCTCTATTAGCCTCCTGAGAATGCCATCCTCTGTTAGTTACCCAAATCTCATCAAACATCTCTTGGACCATCTCCCCACGTAGATTCATAAGTGCACCAACAGATATTATGTCCGTTATTTCCCTAGAGCTAACATTCAAGAATCTATAGAATATCTCCAACAAACTTGATCCTAGAATTCTGTGATGAGGTACTATGCTCAACTTCTTTTTAAATCAAAACCATGCTTCATACATAGACTCTGCAGGTAACTGCCTGAAATTATAGATCTCGTCTTTCAATTACAACAGAGGTAGGAGGGAAAAATTAATTTAAAAACTATCTGTATAGCTCATGCTAAATCGTGATTAAGCCTCTAAGAAGTTCTCCCCATCCACAATAATGCTTTACCTGTTAGTGAAAAAGAGAACAATCGTAATCTCAACACTTTCTGATCCACCCCAGAAATGGTATATGATGTGCATATCTCCATAAAATTGGCTAGGTGTATGTTTATATCATTTGTTGCTGCCCCTGAGAATACAATCTTCAAATTCAGTAGTTGAATCATTGCGCTGGTAATATTGAACTTTTTATTCGGGGGTAAGGTAGGTGGAACAATGGCTCCAGCATCAGCAGGCTCTACATAACTCATGTCTTCATCTTCATCATATGGTGGTAGATACTGATATGCTAGGACAACTCTAGGTTTTCCACCTCACCCTCTATCCTAATTTGCATCTAGTGGTTCTCCACGATCTCCTACCGATCTTGGAAGTGCTAGACGTGCTTGTTGATCTAAACGATCCTTCTAGCTGCCCTTTTTTCTTTAGGTGGAACATCTCATACCTTTTCTGCCATTCTTATTGGTGTTTACAAAATTCTTTCAGGCTCTAGATCCAGTGGGATTAAGGGATTTCCTATACTCATAGTGCTTGGCATACACCTACATATACCAAATTAAGAATAGAAAAAACCCGCAAACTTTATTGCTTCAATTAATAATTCACACTGCCTTCCCTGGAAACGACACCAAAATTTGATGTCGCCCAAAACTAGCATCCAAAGAAGTATGCTGTGATCTACATCAACAATAGTAACCCAAAATAGGTTGGGGTCGAACCCACAGGGAATATGATTGAACAGTCTCTCAAATGTAGCAAAATCCACGAGCAATACAGAAAAGTAAATGGGGGAATCGAAAATCAATAGTAACAAGTAAATGGACTTGGATTCTTGAGTATGTAACCAATAGAATGTGAACACTAGGACTATGTTCCCCCCTGACTTCTCAACTCCGTAATCTTCTCGTGTTCAACTCACTTATCCTCTTGCGCGACATGAAAAGTTGACAAGATATGTATTATCAATTGTCTAGTGAACGTATTGATAAATATCACCTTTTACCTTGTGAGTCTCAGGGTGTTGCCTTGTTTCCCCTTGCCTATAACCTCAGTATAACTTTCACTTTTTGAGTCTAAAATTGATTAGACGAGGGTTGGTTGCCTCGAATTACTGTCTTAGTCCCCTATTCCTAATCTAAAACTCCCTTGTGGGGACGTTCTTGAATATGGGCAATCCTCAAGCTTTTGAAGTAGCTCTGAGGTCAATCAATATGAAAAATATTAAGAAACACGCAACGACAAAAGAATAGATGAATCTCCCACTTTCTCTACGTAACTAATCTGTTAGGGTTCCCACAACCCTAGTTAAGGAATTTAGCTACTCATGTTCATGCAACAATCCATAATAATCAATGAAGAATACATGTAATTAATAGCACAATGATGAAAGGGTAAAATCCAAAATGTCTAATTGAATATGAAAACAAAATCCAATACAATAATATCAAATCTCTAAGTTTGTAAAAAAACTTTCAAAATAAAGTAAAAGTGTGTCCTAATAAAAGGATAACGCTAGTATATTTATAGTATCTCAAAACAATAAAGAAATCCTACTAAAAAATGAATAGGAAAAATAGGTCAACAATCATTACGACTTGTAAGGTCTCCTTATGAGTCATATGTTGCTTAGTCATAGCCATTCTAGTGAAATTTCATTTTCAAGGCTTTAGGATTTTGGTGCATTACGACTCCTCACCACGAGTCCTAGTAGGTCCTTAACACTCATGGTCTTCACTCATTATCACTTGAACCCTGCACCTCAAGGCTTTACACACTAGTCATCTTACGATTGATCAATACAAGTTTCAATACGATCTTACGACTCATAGACTTCCCTCTCCTTAATGCTGGATCTTGACACAGCTCACTGGTCTCCTTATGAGTACTCTTAACAACTCGTATCCACTTCTTATGAGTTGTAGCAAATCTTTCCTTAGTGGCTCAGATTCACTTTTTCTTTTGATATCCTGACGAGTTAGGTTGTGAGTTGTAAGGTGACTTGATGACTCGTAACTTGACCAGTACTTTGCCTTTTTAGAACTCCTTCTTTCTTCTTTTTAATCCAACACCACGGTCGACCTATTTACCTAAAATACACACAAAAACCACATCATATCTACCAAAATGGCCTACGTCCAAACATAAATTCTTTGTTTTAGTCATCAAATGTGCCATGTTTCCACGACACATCAATGTTAACCATATTAAGTTCTATCAAATCCACTAATGTCTTCCTATGAAAGATGGACATCACACAACCCCTACAGATTCTTCTAGCAACAATAGAATCACCCATCGGAGTAGAAATAAAAAAAGGTCAAAAATACTTTCATGACCAAAACCAGAGTGCACAGACATATAAGTGATCACATAAGATAGGGTAGAACCCGGATTAAGAAAATAATAAATATCACGGGATAAGAGTTGTATCATATCAATGACAACATATGGGGATACCTCAGATTCTTGACTAGTAACAAGTGCATAAAGTCAATTTCGTCCTTTGTCGGCACCTGATGTGGCGTCCCTAGGTGCAGCAGCCAAAGAAGTGGCGACTGAAACTTTCTTAGATCTAGTGGCAACTTTAGCTATAGGACAATTCCACTGCAGATGACTAGGCTAACCATAATTAAAAATAAAAGTTTATCTCCTCCTCATAATATCTACAATGAAGTTGTCTGCAAAAATGGAAAGGGGGATAAGGTGGAGATGACTGTGCTCAACTGACCTGAGACTGGGCACCCTGTGCCCTAAGACCAATGCTAGCATGAAAATGACAATCATTTGAAGTGTAACAACTTGAAAATTTTGATGAAATATGTGAAATTTATGATTTTTTATAATTTGACTATTTTACCCCTCCCCATACTTGAATTATGTTTTCTCTAGGGTGTGGGTGTGATTGTTATGATTTTTGATGAATTTTGGTACCATTTATGTGATATTGTGATTTTTGATGGCTTCGAGAGCCTTATTTTTTACTTATATGGTATCTTTTGATCTAGCCAATGGATGGATGAACGGACTACATCAGCAACTTTAGAATATCAATTTTATGCTGGGTAGACCTTTGGTTTGGGTCCCCGTACACCCGAGCTTATTTTGACCTATTGGTGAAAAGTTGGAAAATTGGAAATATAGGTGTAGGGCCCATATTTCATCGAAACGACCTCAGATGGAAAATTTAACTTCGCTAGTAGATCCAAAATATCAATTTTAAGGGGATAACATATTTGGTATAATTTTATGGCTTTTAAATAGCATTTCGATCCTCAGTTTAGAAAATTGTGATTTCAGGTTTCGGGGGTCAACTTTGTGAAAACGATCTTTTTTCAAAATTGTACTTCGTCGATTCATTTGGAACATTGAATTTAGTATATTTGCATAGTTCTTTTTCATATATCATACTTTGAATAAATCCTGGGCACCCCGTCAAAGTCTGGATTGACTTAAAAAACCTAGCTTTTTAACAATAGCTGTGCAGAAAAACTTGTATTAATAAATAGCAGCTTTTGCCCTATTTTGCTCATTTTTCATCTTATCTCTTAAGATATAGACCCTAAAATAGTGTGAGATCTTAAAAGTGAACTTGTAGGAGCCTGTAAGGCTAGATTAACACCAATTTCTTGATTCTATTACGGATATAAGGTAAGATTCTATCCTTTTCTACTCTAATTCCTTGATTAATTTCTCAAAACTCTAAAAATCTTAGGGCTTGATTTTAAACCTCAATTTCACTCATTTTTACTTGAATAATATTTTTATATTATAATTACTAGTTTTCATTAATTTAACCTTCAAAACAACTCCGATTCTTGATTTTAACCCGAATTTCAAAGATTTTATCCGATAAAGCTTAAAAATAAGTTTTCTTCGATTTGAACCTTGTTTTTTACTCGATTTGACTTGAATTTTCAGTTGTAGTTTCCTAAAGATATGAGGAACATATTTCCTTCTTTTTTGAAAACCTGTTTCGGGGATTCACTTTGACCCAAAATAAAAAATAGTCAATATGGGTATCGTTGGTTTTGTTTTGATGCGTAAATTCCATATTTGATGCTTTTATAGGCATTTGAGGTCTTTTATGGTAAGTAAGGTCATGGGTTTGAAGTATGGCAGACCGGTTTCAGCTTTTAAGATAGTTTATGGCTTAACTCTTTTAGACTGGGCTGGGTAGTCAATGATGGTACAAAATGCATATTAAGGGTGGGAACTAATCTTAAAAAATATCTATCTATATGTTATTCCCGTGTGGGGGCTTATATGTGATGTAATTATCGAAATTGAGCTATTATGTGATATGTGTGACCATGTAGGGTCCTATGTGATATTGATAGCCTTGGATACATGTTAATAATTCTATTGTGTTGTTAAAATGCTTAATGTGGTACCATTGGTGTACTGTGATTATATTCATACTTTATTTACATCTGAGATGTGGAAATTCATGGATGAAATGAAAATAATAAGTGGATATTGACTCACGTGATTGTGGAAATGTATCATTGTGGTTGGTTATGGAAATGATATCATGTGGTTGGTTATAGAAATACTCATTGTGATTGGTTGTGATCATTACATATTCATATCATACTCATTCATGAAATATTGGTACTACCATGGAAACATCTGAGAAACACTGGCAACATAACACCTTTCCGAGGGATTACCTGAAAGAAAATATGATTTATGTGGATTGTATACGGGTTGACGAACCTCTCATGAGTCCTGAGTTGGGAGTCTTGCCTCCGTAGACATATACGTGGATTGTGCAATTATTTCAAAGGTTATGTGATGACCTCGTGCATCATCATCATCATCATATACATTGAACTTACTTTATTGTGTTTATATTGTGTTGTATTGACATATTGACTTGCCATTTATGTAATTATCTTATCTTTTTTTACTTGTATTTGACAATCTTATATATGTATGTTCCCTCTCGTACTACTTATATGTGATATAATGCATACTTGTGTTCTATCTTGTTGTGATATTGCAATATATGTGATATATTAGAATTGTTAGTGCAAGCGGTGTGGGATATCATTATGGGAAATTTTTTTATTGCAGGTGACGTGCCCTTAGTGTATACTTTGTATGCTTTATTTACTACTTTGCTTGGTCGTCCTATGATACCTACTGAGTACAAGTAGACCGTACTCATGCCTACTGCGACCTTTTGGTGCAGGTCCTATCTCCCTCAACTTGCTTTACTCGGACAATTATTGGAGCTTTCAAGGTAGCAGTTGGACATTCATGCATTCGAATTTCACCTCTATTTTTCTGTAGTAGTTATGTCTTTATCAGTATTCGGAGATAGATATTACTCCTTTGTGGTTATTGTTTTGATATATTTGACTCTTGAATTGTATTGGTAGTTCTTACACTATTTGACACCTGGTTTTGGGCATGGGCATGATTCGTATTTTGGATAAGTTCTTTCCGCATTAATATGATTACTTGTATGGTTTGGACTTGTTCTAGAAGCCTTACCTTGGGTATTTCTGTCTTTTTTTCATTTTTGTATCAATTTAGGTGATAGGCTTACTTGTCAAGGTACGCCGCGACAAATGCCAGCATGACCCTTGTTTTGGGATCGTGACAATCTACGTGGTTCGACTTCGTTTTAGAAGCCTTACCTTAGGACATTTATGTCTTTTTCCTCTGTGTATCAGTTTAAGTGAGAGGTCAACTTGTTAAGGTTTGTCGCAACAAGTACCATCATGACCCTTGTTTTTGGGTCGTGACATGAAGGCTTAGGATAATGAGCACTAGCGGTCGAATAAGAATTTCTCTAATTCTTCTCCTCAGTCCACTGCTACCATCTTTCTCATTGTTCTGCTGACTTGCATTGTGCTCTGCATACCTAAACTTCTTGTTCTACCTTTCTCCCATCTCTACCTGCTTTCTTTTCTCATCCTCCAGCTGTTGCATATAAACCACCAGCCTGGAGATATCCATATCATTATTCAACATAATTGTATTAGATTCCAACACCAATTCACGGGACAACCTAGAAGCAAATATCCTCATTTGGGACATCATATTAGACACCAACTCCCGAGCATAACGGGACAATTGATGGAACATAAGGGTGTACTTCTTAACACTCCTCTTACCTACTTTAGATTAACAAATTCTTTAGCCTTAGATTCCCTCAACTCTTTAGGAAAGAAGTGATCAAGAAAATCCCCTGAAAACTCATCCCACATCACCAATTCAACACCATCACCCTTTATCTCTTTCTTCTCCTTACACCATTAGTAAGCCATATCCTTCAATTGATAAGCAACAAACTCCACATCTTTTGAATTAGTAGCGTGCATTAACCTAAAAATATTCTCAATCTCATCAATAAACCCCTGAGGATCATCCTCGACCTTAGAGCCCATAAAGATTGAGGGATTCAACCTCATAAACTAGACAACCTGGGTGACCTCAGATGAACTAGCAAACGGACCCACGCGATCAGTCCAACGAGACTGTGATGGCACCAGCTGACCAAGCATATGAATAAACAAATGAAACTACGCATTAGAGATATCTCTCTATAGAGACTGAGCATAAGTATTATCAGCCCAAAAGTCCGAGGAGAACTAGTACGGAGTCGTGGAACCACAGGTAGAGTAGTACAGTCAGGAGCAGGGACCCTAGACAAAGTTTGCACTCCATAACCAAGTTGAATTCCCTTTATATTTTCCTCAGGTAGGATAGAGGTTCCAACAAAGTTTCTACGACTGTCAAATCTTCGAGGAGGCATGATCTGAAATACGAGTAAGCCAGGAGTTAGAGAAGTTCCATTATAACTAGACTCTATAGCGTAGAATAGAACACAAGAAAGGAAAACATTCCTAAATGCCTCGTAGCCTCCCCCTTATAAGTGTGGCGCGCTACACACCCATAAATGGGACTCTACTTAACATGGCTTTGTGGACACCCAGCGACCCTGAACCGTGCTCTAAAGCAAAACTTGTCACGACCCAAACCCGGGCCTGGCTGTGATGGGTATCTCAATTCCACCAAGGGCCGGTGTAACAACCCGAATTTGGTATCCAGAAGCTACATGGTGCTCATGACCCCAAAGGACTACAAGCTAACCTATAACTAATATTTGTACCTGAATACTGTATAAAAGCATATAAAATGTGAAAATAATAGATTGAAACATGCCATAAGATTCAAAGTAGATAAAACATAATATCTGAGAGTACGGTATACCAATACCAAAACATGAACTGAAATAAATTGTCTGAATATACTGTAGTTTGAAAAGCCTCCAACTGATTGAACTATCTGAATAAGGAGTTGATGGGACATATCCCCAACTAACTCCATCTACAGAAAGCTAAACTGAAATAATGAAATAAATAATAATATCATCCTCGAATAATATGGACTCACTGCTAAATCTGGCTGCTGAAATTTGGAGTGCTACTGATGCTCTGGAACTCGTGCTTCTTGACCTATTGTATAAAACACTATAGCACAAATGCATTAGTACGATTGAATGTACTGGTATGCATATGAGGTAGGCTGAATGCAGAGGGTTCAAATGAATGAACAATGATAACTGACTATATAATATGAACGTGAGAATACATGCATGAATAAATGACTGTAACTAAATTCGTCATGATACTGACTACTGAGTCTGAATACTGATAACATGAGTTACTAATAACTGATACTGAGCGACTGTATCTAACAGTATAGGTTCTGATGGAAATAGCTGAGTTTCGTACTATTCTGAGTTGACTGTATCTGAAAATCCTAAAATCTGTCGAACTATCTGAGTTTCATTACTGAGACTGAACTGAAACTATAACTGTAGGATGTAGTCATCTAACCGACATGCCCCAAATAAAGCAATATAGCTGAGTTGGAGTCCAATCTGTACCCCAATTAAAAGGGTGTCAATAACGCACCACCGGTAAGGACAAGCTGTGAGTGACCCTCAACTGGCAGGTACTCAAATGAGAACGGTGGGAACCCTCAACTGGAAGGTAAGCCACCTCATCAACCGTCAATTGGCAGGTTAGATGTGTCAACCTACACTGGTTATGTAGTTCTGGAATGCAAGGATTACTTCTAAGAATCACACCCTCTACTAGCAGGTGAGTTCCCATCATTGGGTTCACTCAGTGCTAAATCCTAATCCCATCTGAATAGACACTAAACATGATTAGCTAAGCTGAACTGTACTGTGGTAACTGAGTTCCCTTGACTGACGGAATACTACTGAGATTACTGAAATACTGAGCTTTCCTGAGTTACATGACTGACTGAGTTCTATTGACCATGGCTTGACTGAGAGTATCGTGAAAACATGACACTAGCTCTAGCCACACAACTAAGTTGTCGGGTACAAGTACCCTCAGGACTCGATAGAAGGAAACTTGACAAGTCATGACATTCTTGAATACATGACCAATATCAACAATCCACAATATAATAAGTTGGGGATTTCATGAAGCACATGGTTATCATAAATTTGTACATGGTAGGAATGCATAGAATAAGTATTATAATTTCATACTCTAACATTATGAGCATTCCAACAAATATCTACATTACACATCAATAGTATGAGAGTCATTTGAACATAAGGGTAAGACATGCATTTATCATATAGGTTACAATTGAGCTATAATACACAATTTCTATCCTCTTAGGTATTTTATCAAACACTTTACATGCACAACTTAAGGCATAGGTGAAATCATCAAATTACACATTATGAACAACTCCATTCATGGATTTCAACTTGCACGCTAACGTAGTTTCATGAAAAACACGTAAAGATTCCAACTTGGGAATCGTACAACAAGATAAACATGGTTACAAAATAACCCACAACATAAACATCATGATTTATAATTTGAAATAGGGTTCTTGAGCTTTATGGATGAAAGGAATCCATAAATCAATACTATGCATACCTTGGATGGAAGATTCTTGAAAACAAATGGTGAAATTCTTGAAATTGGATCCTCAATTGGAAACTCTAAGCTTGTTCTTGATGGATTTGAGAGAGAAACCACTATAATTTAGGTGAAATAGGGCTGAATTACGTGTTTGTGACTTATATAGGGGTGGAATATTGACCCTTTTTCTCTTGAGAACGCAACCATTTAATGACTAAAAACTGGGTGCCGACGCTACAAGCGATGCGGTGCGTTGATGGCTGTAACGCGATACTCGACGCATCGCACCATGATCGCGTCAAGCCTCAGAAGTTTTGGCTCTGGCAGCCTGCACAAATGTTGACCAATGCGATTGGCGACGAGGCACTCCAAGATCGCATTGGTCCACTATTTTGGGGCTCTGAACATGATCTAACGTGTTTCGAAAAATTTAAAATTTTTCTGGGAACACCTATTGGCCTTCCTGATCATGAATTAATGAAAACACGGGCCATTAAAGGACATTAAGATGGCGAGATGAGAATGCCAACTGTCGAAGGCCAAAATAGGCTAAGTCTGGGAACTTGGTTAGAATTTTCTAAGTCTGGAACCCCTTAACAAGCTTAAACAACTAAATTAAGCTCAGAAGTTTCGTGAGGTCTTACAGCCGGAGAACACCCCCTTATCCTTAACTCAAGAGCATAATAAAAGTAAACATCAGAAGCCAATCAAATCAATGGTAGATAAATAAAATCAAAAGAAAATCTAAATAATCAAAGTAAGGTAACAATAACATCCCAATCCTGTCCACAAAAGCCTTTAAACCAAAAATACGAACTAAGTTGCCCCACGACTATGACCAAAAAGAATCAAAAATCACTAAGACAATAAGGAAACCAATGAAATGATCCGGCCTTCCGAAAGAATGGAGGCTCACCACTAATCAACAAAAGTACTCAACCACCTAACGCTGCACAGGAGCAATAGAAAATTTCTTTGGACCTACATCATGAAATAATGCATCTTTTGGGGACGGTCAGTGGGGCAAGCACTGGCATATAACTTAGGAGATAGGGATAAAATAATACATTTACCAAAATTCAGTCATAAACCACATGCACCACGTTCATATACATATATATAGGATGTCGGGATAAGGACAAGGGTCAATTAACATGATAGATTAAAACATTAGCCTAAAATATGTAGCTCGCTCCGTCCTAAAGGTATCCACGGGCTAATGGATCCGGTTCCTCCTGCCAAAAGGGTCCTAATGCGTGTTAGTCACACGTACCGATGAAAGGCTAAAGACACGGTGATAGCCATCCAAAATATAATGTGTATCCAGACACATAGTCATATAGACTCCCTAACGTCAGCAAATGTGGTTTCAAGTGTTGGTCCCCCCGGAACTACACCTTCACGGTGAACAAAACAACTCCCTTTTAAGCTCAAATTAAAACAATTTATACATAAACTAACTATTAACACAGGAGTTATTTATTAAGGCATTTGCCAACTTGGCATCACCATACCAATATGCTTGTAAGCTAATTCAATTATGTCAAACCAGTCCATTTAACCATTAAACTCCCAAGTTTCATTTAAAATCTAAATCTATGGCCACCAAGGGCATTCCAAAATCATATTTATCCATTTAACCTTTTATGCAATGCAATATTCTCATAGGAAAGTTAAAATGTGTAAAATTCCATATTCAAAATCACGTTTACAATGTAGGTTGAGGTTACTGCCATTATCAAGCCAAAAATTCATCAATTTTGGTGAAACTCATGTCACCCGTTTCAACCATAATCACGATGCGCTAATTCAGTCCTAAAACCATCAATTAAAGCATGAATAATTCATTTAAAACATGAAAAAAGTAATTCAAGCATTAACAACCAAAAATTCTCAACCCAATTTCAAACTCATCAATTCATATCACATGAATATTCAATAAATCGAAAGAGAAACATGAAAATATAAAGAGAAACATGCCTGAAATATAAAGAAAGTCGAAGAGAAATCGAAGTTTGGAACCTGAAGTAGTGATTCTCGTAAAACCCCTAAACTTTCTTGACTTGAGAGACAAAGATAAAAAGCGTAGTGTTCAATCTTTGACAACTGAAGGAAAAGGGTTAATTTGGTCTTTAAAAGTCATGTAAGGGGTAAAGGACCAAAGAGCCCTTCGCCCCAAATGAAAAAAATAAAATTGTACGAAATTAACATAGCAGCGTGATGCGCTGCTATCTCGGAGGTTAAACTCTGTGTCATGCCCTTATCATGGAGGCTAAGTGGTGTGGCACGCCACTATTGCAGAGGCTTACTACTTCGGGGTCCCAAAATGGCCCCGAACCTCTTCCGAAAATTCTGAAACTTTTCCAAAATACTCTTTTAACAACCCATAACACAATTCAATTCAAAAACCGACATTACGCAAGTGGGAGGATCAAAAATAAATCCGTTGAAATTTTACGAGGTCTTGCATAATTTTTGGAGTTTGAAAAATTGTAACAATTTTGTGGTCAAACAAGCACTTAAGTATTTACTGAAAATAATAATTTATAATTTTGATCAAGAAAAAAATCATACGAAAAAATCATACGATAATTTTTATATTACTTTGGATTAATCTTATGTAAAAAGGATTATACAATTTAACAAGAACATTTATAATCCATTTTGTTCATACAAGGGAGATTAACTTATTAGAATTTACTCATAATTGATAAACTTTTATGAAATATTCAAATGAAGCATAACATTTGGTAAAAATATGTGTCCTCAATTTAACAAATTTGAGATAGTAAAATAGATAGTCTTATAATTGTTAACGTGGAACTTTTTCACTATGATTATCTTGTATAATATAACTTTTGTTTAAAAGATCAGCACATGACACACACCAATCAAAATTACGGCATTTTATATCTTTTTATATTTTTATTCACTTATTTCATTTATATCTCTTTCTTTTTATTTTCATTTTCTTTCTTTTTCCTTATACCCTATTTTATATTTTTTCTATTTCACCTTTTACCTTTTTAAAATTATTTTCCCCTTTCTTTCTTCTCCAGCAAGGCAGTAACTTTGTTCTCTGATTATTCTTTTCACCGACAAGCTTATCGAAACCAACTTCACTGGAGATAAAATCAAACACACACTAAATTAAAATCATTAGAAATAATTTTCAAATCCATTATCATACCCACAAAAATCAAATTTAAAAATCAAACCCACCCCTCAAACAACAAATAAAAAATGTATAAATCACAATTAAATCCACTAAATACGAATAGTGAAAAACAGAAAAGGAACAAGAAATAGCGTCACCAAATCAAGTTATCTATGTGAATACTGGAATTTTTTAAAAAGAGGAATTTATAATGAAAAGCCACAAACGCATTTCATATATTGAGTCTTTATTTGTTATGGTGAAAGTTAGAGAAAGCGAATAAAAAATCAAAAATTTTAATAAAACAAACAGATGTCTTTTGGGATTTTCACGCGCTCCAAGTAGGTGTATAACACATCAGGGCCGCTAAACTTAAAAAGTGGTAGTTATATCAATAGAGTAAGGGAGTAATAGTAGTTCCGCAAATTTAAAGTATCGTTTTACAAATAGAGTAAGGGAGTAATAGTAGCTTCGCAAATTTAAAGTATCTTTTTACAAATTCAGGATAACTTCAATTGTGTTGCATTTTCTTTTGAAAAAATTTATATAAAAGAATCAAAATCTTTATCTCTAATCTCTAATATCTATCTCTGTTCTCTAATATATTAAATGTGTGAAGGTCCCTATAAATAATGTTTGAACTCTTTTCCTTCACTAAAAATCTCCGTAATAGATAAAATCGTTTTTTCTTTTTACCTTTTTAAAGTTTTGTTTTTGAACCAACTCCTAAAATATAGTATGAGAAGACTCATAAACATGAATTGATGGGAGTCCATAAATGAAAATTTTTGATTGTGTGAATAAAAGAAAAAAATTATTTTGTACAAAATACTAAAATTTTATTTGAAATAAAAAATGAAATAGAGTTCTACTCTGATAAGGAAATTATATTATAAAAGAATTCTCACCCCGCCTCAAAAACTGAATTTGGCAAGTTTTCGTTTAAGGTTGCTCAACCTAGGGAGAGCATGTTGTTGCCGCACCTTTTTTGGATCCAAATTCTAGTAAACTCCCGCCAGAAGTTCAACAATTTTTTGTGTTTTTATTTTTGTTGTTTGTTATAATGGGTTTTCTTCATTGTTTGTCATTAGGAATTTTTACTTTTTTTTAAAATCATTGGAAGCCAAAGTCACAACTCAAAAGTACAAGAGCAAACAATTAATCCTACGACAATCAGAAAGGGGGCATCACATTTTTTATTTTACTCAGAATCAAACAGTCAGTATTCCGACAACTATGCATATGTATAGAAGGGATTATCAATCTTGACAGGCATCACATAGGTATATCATACATATTACAGCTAGTTCATAAAGAACAAATGTGGTTATTTTGTAATGTTAATTGTTACGTTTAGTTAAGGGGAAAGGACAAAAATAACACCTAAAATTAAAATAATACCATAAAAATAGCACTCACAATTAAATACCCATAAAATAGCCACTATTAGTATAAGCCGGTACCATTTTCACAATCACGGCTTTATAAAATCCCCCTTCTTCTTCAACCCACTTCATTTTCTTCACTCTCTCAAATGGTATGACCTACAAAATACATTCTCAAATTGCTAAAACCAAAACATGGAGAACTCTACTCCTACACTTCTTACCTTGAATCCGGTGACTTTTCTCCATTTGGGGTGACAAGTCTGAAACTGCGTTACAGCGAAAGGTATTTCTACTCATTTTTTTAATTAGACAAACTTTACAAGGAAAGGCTTATTGGGATTAAAATATTTGAAGAAATTTTGTGATCTTTTGTTCCTTGGACAACAGTTTCGGCAATTGAAAGTAGAGTGGACCAAATTGTAGTCTGTCTATCCACTTCACTGTCAGTTGCAGCTGGGTTTACTTTTGGTTGGGATTGGGTATGCTTGCAAAGACTGTATGAATATATGGACACTACATATACATGCATAGATTCCCCTTCTATTTTGTTATAGAAGTGTATTAATGTGTATTAATGTGCCTATCCACTTCACTCTCACTGTCAATGATATATAAAAGTGTATCAACGTTATATAAAAGTGTATCAACGTGGTATAAATCTAGTATAAAAGAGTATCAATTAGATATATGGGCACTGCATATGTATAGATTCCCTTACTATCTTCTTATAAAAGTGTATTAATATGCTATAAAAGAGTATCAATTAGGTATAAGATCTCCTCTTTATTTTTTAAAAAGTGTATCAATGTAGTATAAAAGTGTATCAATATGGTATAAAAGTGTATCAACTGGGAATAGAAACTGCATGTGGCCGATTGGGCAAATGTCTAAAAGAGGGAAATAAGTTTAGTCGACTGGCTAAAGTTGTCCACCTTTTCAAATTGTGGCAATTTTTTTTTAAAAAAGGTCAACCCATGCCCTTTCTCCTTCAGTTAATGTGGTGTTCTCTACACTTATTGTGTTAATACAATTATTATTGTACCGTAAAGTAGATAGTGCCATGATATTCATGCATGCTCTAGCCTTCAAATATATGTATATAGTTTGTTGGTGTAATATACCACAAATTACAATAATTATAATTGAAATAATAAAATGAACAAAAATTGAAGAAAATAAGATAATCTTCTTCTTGGCTGAGGCGCAGATATCTCGATCTCTTTAAGGAGATTCAATCCCACAGCAGCAAAATATTTCACCGATTCAGTTGTATATCTCTTGACTTGTCCCCTCCAGGATACAACAACCCATCAATGATGTACAACTTAAGCAACTCCGGATTAGTTAAAGAGTCCAAAGCTCCACCACAAGAACACCTTCCTTCAACATATTAAAACTCTCCTTTGTATTGTTTATATAGTTAAATATTTTGAATATTTTTTTTGTCTCAACTTTCTCCTTCACTAATATAATTACTCTCTTTTGTATGATAAATATAGTTGAAGATTTAGAGTATTTACTATGTCTCAACTCTCTATTTCACTACCACACATAATAATATTTTTCTATCTTTATCATTTTTTTCTTATCTCTCATAATATACTACAACTCATCTTTCCATCACAAGGAAGAAAACACCCTTTATATATGTGTAGAATTTCTTCCATCTAATCAATGAGGGGGTAGTAGATATTAAATAAGGAAGATGAATTCTTTACAGGTTACATATGTTATATGAGTTATAATAGATAAAGAGGTAGAATAATGGTAGAAGTTATAAGAAATTTATGACTACATTCTTACCATTAACTCATAAGATTAAAGACACAAAAATAATGAGAGTAAAGAAATATTAAGTGGTAGATTATGGATGAATAAAGTGAGATGTTACAAGTGTTATTACAAACTAATGACCACAATTTTCTCCACTTTATAATGTCCATAAATTATCATGCAATTTACTTTTAATATTAAAATGCACCAACATTTTCCCACTCATTTGAAAACCCAAATAGGAGAGTTTACCAATTAACCCAAATAGGAGAGTTTACCAATTTAGTTGAAGAGAAACTATTGTGCATAATGAAAGTGTGCTCCACATTGAACCTTCACTTAGTGAAACAATAATCTTTACTCTAGAGTCAGTAGTAGTCTGAGACTTGAACTATAATTACTCAAGAAAAATAAAGTATCACTGCCTACACAAAATAATCAATGTATTGACATAATCCTTAATATCCAAGACATTACGATCTTGTGCTATCCCGATTTTCATGAGTGCCTTTGAGAATAAATTCAATTCTCATAGAAAGCGGCCTACTTCCACATTTATAGAGATGAAATCTATCAAGGGTGGTCCTGTAATTTTGACACCCCACTCATATGAGATATAAAATTTTATTAAGAGTTCTTAGACTTAACCTTCACAAATTATTACAGAAAAATGCACTCACACCATAGGGAGAGATAAAATGATAGTGCATTACACAACAAGTTATCATCTGATTCTTTTTTTCATTGAACCTGGTTATATAATCTCTAGCCTAAGGTTGGGTTTCATCATATATGACTCACATTTTTTAGCTTCAATTCCTTCCCCCTTGATGTGTTTCAGACCATTTATCTTGTCAAGGTCTTGTTTAGTTCGTCTACAAGATAATCACACAATTTGACATAATCAATGTTTGTGGTACCACTTGTCAAATATAATATTACAATATTATTTTTCTTTTCACGGGTCTAAATTTATTATTATAGTAACAAGTTCAAACTCTACAAATAATATTGGTGCTATCAAAATATCTCGAAATTAGAGAAATTGATTTCTTAAAATAAAGTGATTGATTAATTCACTTTTTCACTAGTTGAACCTAAAATAATTAGTTCAACCTCCATGATAGAGTTAAAAAATAATAATTTGCTTTTTATTTCAACAAATAGCACCATGTTATTTCTCACTTGTATCAAAAACACGTTTAAGTTCAACAGGGTTTATTTTAATAAAACAAGTCACAACTTTTTTTTCTAGTAAATATACTTGATTTGCTTGTATAACATACTTAAGTACTTTTACATAATTTTAGACCAAGTGCAATTAACCACCTATCTCATATTTTCATAAATTTGAATTAAAATGAGTTTCATTGCTCATACAATCAACAAAATATACTTTACAATTTTATTTTTCACCAAAATGCAACATGTCAAGGAAAAGTCCAATCACACGATTTAGGTATTTTTTCATTTCAAAAATGAATTTATCTTACTCAAATATTTTATGTCAAATAGATAATATTTTTTATTCTTTCTTTGATAACATGTTAGAGTCAAATTTAATGACATCAAGTCATATGCAAACAGTGACATGTGATTTATTTCAAGACTAATTTTGCACTTGTACTACTTTCTTTTTAACACATTCTCAAAAGTGTAAACATCACATTTTTCATGATGATACTTTTTCTCATTTCATTAGGTCCCACTGTTTCAAGAATTTGAATACCACTTTACGTTCATGAAAAGTAGTATCACTTTATTCATTAAAAATATTAGGTAGAAAGTTTTTTTTATCTTTCTTCCGCGAGAAGTAGAAAAGTTCTTTTACCTTCCTTCACTTGAGTTGAGAAAGTAGAAAAATGCTTTACTCTTAATCTCTTTTCTTCCATTTCTTGAAGAGACTAGCGACATTGAGATGTTGAAATCTCTCATCTTGATATCCGCAATTTTTCAACTATAAAAAATATGAATCTTCTTAAATTATTGGTGTAATATACCACAAATTATAATAATTACAGTTGAAATGATAAAATGAACAAAATATAAAGAAAATAAGATAATCTTCTTCTTGGCGGAGGCGCGAATATCTTGCTCTCTTTAAGGAGATTCAAGCCCACAATAATAAAATATTTCACCGATCCAGCAGTATATCTCTTTACTTGTCCACTCTAGGATACAATAACCCATCAATGATGTACAACTCAAGCAACTCCGGATTAGTTGAAGAGTACAAAGCTCCACCACAAGAACACTTTCCTTCAACATATTAAAGCTCTTTTGTATAATGAATATAGTTAAAGACTTGAAATATTTTTCGTTGTTTCAACTCTCTCTTTCACTAATATAATTACTCTCTTTTGTATGGTAAATATAGTTGAAAACTTAGAATATTTTCTATGTCTCAACTCTCTCTTACATTTTGGTGAATGTTGGTGACTTCTTCATCTGGAAGCTAAAGGAATTTAAGGTACATGATGGTCCATTTCTTATGTTTTCTTCATTGATCACTAAATTGTGTAGATGAGTTAGAATATGAGAGTTCGAGGGAGACAATTGGCTTGAGCCATCAGCACCAATCTTTCCACTGAAAAAGCTGGGTGAAGGGACTGTCACCGAAAGTAAGAAAATTTTTTAACAGTCATCTTAGGTAGAGACTAATTCATGTAGGTCATCGTCTGCGATGGTTCAAGAGTTGGTTTCTAGACTGCCCACAGGTCCTGGTAAGACTTCTGAAGGGCCCACCTCTTATGTCCCACAAAGAGATGATGATAGGTTCTTAGATGACCAGAGGAGGCAAGAGGCTCATATTTCAAGGTTAAAGAAGGCATACACTAACTTGACCAAGTCGCACCAAGAGTTGAGTGAGTCTCATGAGAAGATGTAGAGGAGAGAAAAGAAGAGGGATAAATTTTTTACCCAAATGTGGAATGTGCTAAAACCTAGAATCTTCTCCCTTCTCTGAGGCAAGCGGAAAATGATGATGTTCCACCATATTGGTCTAAGGATGCTGAAGGTGAGGATGATAAGAGGACAAACAACAATGAGAGTCAGTGAGCAAATTCAGGGAGCCTCTTTACTTTCTTATACTTTAAGGTTATATAATGAGGACATTGCAATTTTTTAGGTGGGAGTGCCTTGTGTTTGTATTTTTATTATGTTTTTATTTGGATATTTATGATGTATTGCTATGGATATTGTGTGCCCATGTCAGGCTTGCACTTTATTCGAATTTCGTTGGATTAGTTATTTTTCTTTTATTTTCATTCTAGATTAGTTTTTTTTAGTGGTTATTTTCGATGATCCTCTCTCTATGATAGATTAGGTGATGACATTTGTAAGGAAAAATCATTGTTTTTAGGTGTTGGAGTCATTTATGTAGGGAAAGTTTGAGTACCCATAGCATTGTGAATTCGGGGTTGAAATTGTGGTTATGGTAAAGTCTGAGTAGCCAATTGGTGTGGTGAAATCTAAGTAGCCATTACATTATTGCCCTTTTTGGATCCAAAATAAAAGGTTGTGACTTGTTTGGTACTAACAATAGTTAGTCTTACATTGTGAAATGTGAAATGTGAAATGAGCATACCCCTCCATCTAAAAAATATTTTTATATGAAAAACAAGAGCAGGAAAGTGAATGATGTTGTGACAATGCTTTGACTTTGTTCGTGACTCCTAATTCTCTAGTTGGTGGATAATGTGGATAATAACTCATTTTGTTCTTAAGAAGGAAGTAAATTCAATCCTATAAAATAGTTTGCATGCCACGTGTGGTGAGTGTTTGTTGAATAATTCTTGTGCTTGCTTGTGTCATCTAGAACTTTTTCCATTGGAATTTTAATGCTAGTCTTGATTATACGTTGTTAGTGAAATGATCTTACGTATTCTTTGTGATTGTTGGAAACAACTTTAGCCTTAAAAGCCTGTTGTTCATGTATGGTATCACTAGTTACCTTAAGCCTATTAACCTTTCTTTGGAACCTAAATTACAATCCTAGAACCTTTTGAAATATTTTTCTCTCTTGAACCCCACCCTCCTTAAACTTGAAATTGCCAACTTGAGGCTAAAAGCCTAAGTTGGGAGATGGTGGAACTTAAAAGAGGTGATCATGTATTGCAGTTTTGTAAATAAGTGCCTTAAAGAAAATCAATGATTGAAAATCAAGGAGAAAAAGAAAGGAAAGAAAAAGATAAAAGAGATAAAATGCAAAAAGACAATAAAAAGAGAATGTTTTCAACAAATGGGTGAGCTAAAATGAAAAATATAGGCACTTGTGTTGTATAAAAATGAAGTGGACAATGATCCATGTTTGATTTATATTGTGTTTTCTAGAGTTCAAGGAGGGTGTAGTCACTTTTATCCTAAATGCTTATCCTACCTTTCCCCGAGCCCACACTACAAGCTAGAAAAAGTCCTTCGAGATCTCCAACCAAGTGTTCTTGAGTAAGTAGCAGTCAAAAATAAGGAAAAACATATGGTATGATACTTGTTTGCATTAGAAATTCTTTATGGGTGTGAGTGTTTAAACATTTGACCCTTGTTGAGTGGTGTAGATATTATGTGTTTATGGGACTTTCTTTAGTGAGAAGGCATGTAAATCAGGATAGATTGAGGAAGTAGATATATTTTAAAAATAGGGCAAAGGAGCACACTTGATTGGCTATTGATTGTGAGTCACTTCTTGTGAATTAGTTATTGTTACCTGATTATTCTTGAAATTTCATTGTGGTCTTGAAAATGTGCTTGAATTTGAGGGAGTTTTTTGCTTAGCAACTTACATGCTTGTTAACAAATTGTTAGTACAAACCAAGGTCATAATCATAGTGCCCGTGTGAAGTGAAAGGTGTTGAGCTTAATTTGATAGCCTCATTGAGTATTAATGTTGTTTTGCTTGAGGACAAGCAAAGTCTGTAAGTTAGGGTTGTTGATGAGTAGTGATTTTGCCACTCATTTATATGTCATTTAATATGCTTTATTAATTTTAAGTAATAATGTGAGGCTAATTACCATTTGAATGGTCTTAGTTTCAGGTATTTTTAGTGTTACAAAAAGTTCTGACGAAAGGGAATAAGATCGAGCTATAATGGAAAAGCAGGAAAAATATGCAGAAAAGAACCCTCAAGGACCACTAAAGCGGCCTGAGGGTTGCTTTAGGGGAAGGTAAAACTCTAAGTTAATGATGTTTTAGCACCTATCCATCTGCTTTAGTGGTCAGTTAAGGAAGGTCAATGGGAGCTTTAGTTCCTAAACAACCTCTTTAGCAGTTAGGCAGTCAAAGTCAAAACACCACTTTAGTGGTCAGTCAAAGTCAATGCGACTACTTTAGCAGCCTATTGGTCCGTTTTACAAGTCATCAGGCAGATTTTCAGGGGCAATTATGGAATTTTATATTTTTAATCCCAATTCATCAAATACTCGATCTCAATCTATTTCAAGACATCTTTGGCATAATCTAAAGCGATGGAGGCTAGGGCTCTTAACCCAACACCCTTGGAATTGAAGATTGGAGTTTTGTATTGTCAACTTCTAAAACCTTTCTTCTTTCCTTGTTTTGTTTAGAGTTTTTGGGCATAATTTAACTTTGGTATCTGACTGTTAGTGTTAGATATAATGCAGTACTTGGATATTGAGTTTGGATTTTAATTTTATCTTATGCTTTTGTATTTTAATTACTCTTGATTTGAGAATAAGTTTTGTTTATCTAAATCAATATTGTATTCTATCATCCCTACGCCATTTGTGCTCAAAAGAGGATATTGAAGTGGGTGTTTCTCATGTACCTCAATTACTTCTTGATAGAGCTAATTGAGGTTGGGAAAAATTAATTTAGCTCGATTTAGGTCATATGACCTATCTTATGGAATTTGATGCTAGACATAGCCAAATCCTAGTGTAGCCCAAAATTGGTTCTGTATTTCATGCTTCTAAGTTTTGTTTGACAGAAAAAGTGGGGAATAATCCCCTAATGGTCAACAGATGTTAGTGGGTGACATTGAATCCTTGGATAATTTACTAGATTCGTGATTCAGTTGGGAGTAGTTAGTTGAATATGTGATCTCACTGGTAGATTTGATTCTCGTGTCTTATACCTTGTTTTCAATCATTGTGATAGCCATTAATCACTTGTTCATTTATTATATTTATTTTATCCGCATTTAACTTTTATTATCAAAACCCCTAAAATACTTGTATCTTAGGTTTGAATTTAGTAAGTTACTTTTATTTTGAGCTTACTCGATCACCATTCACATTGTTCCTTGTGGATTCGACCTTAACTCTTTGTTGGGTAAATATATTGACATTGTCCACCACACCCATTCAAGAGTGTAATATGAGTATTAATACCAATATAGAGAAATGATCTCTCAGACGCCAAAGTTACAACTCAAAAGTACAAGAGCAAAGAATTTATCTTACGACAATCAGAGAGGGGGCATCATATTTATTATTTTACTCAGAATCTGACAGTCAATATTCGGACAACTATGCATATGTATAGAAGGGATTATCAATCTTGACAGGCATCACATAGATATATCATACATATTACAGCTAGTTCATTAAGAACCACAAATGTGGTTATTTTGTAATGTTAATTGTTACGTTTAGATAATGTGGTGTTCTCTACACTTATTGTATTAATATAATTATTATTGTTCCATAAAGTAGATAGTGCCATGATATTCGTGCATACTCCAGCCTTCAAATACATGCATATAGTTTGTTGGTGTAATATACCACAAATTACATCAATTACAATTGACATAATAAAATGAACAAAAAATGAAGAAAATAAGATAATCTTTTTCTTGGCTAAGACGCGGATAACTCACTCTTTTTAAGGTGATTCAAGACCACAACAATAAAATATTCTATCGATCCAGCAGTATATTTCTTGACTTGTCCCCTCCAGGATACAACAATCAATCAACGATGTAAAACTCAAGCAACTCCAAATTAATTGAAGAGTCCAAAGATCCACCACAATAACACCGTCCAACATATTAAAACTCTCTTTTGAATAGTGAATATAGTTAAAGAATTAAAATATTTTTCTTTGTCCCTACTCTTCTTTTAGTAATATAGTTACTTTCATTTGTATAGTGAATATAACTGAAGACTTAGAATATTTTTTATGTCTCAACTCTCTCTTTCACTACTACACATAATAATATTTTTCCACCTTTATCATTTTTTTCTTATCTCTCACAATATACTACAACTCATTTCTCCATAACAAGCAAGAATACACCCTTTATATAGGTATAGCATTTCTTCCATCTAGTAAATGAGAGAGTGGTGGATATTAAGTAATGAAAATGAATGCTTTGGAGGTTACATATATTATATGAGTTACAATACATAAAGAGATAGAATAATGGTAGAAGTTACAAGAAACTTATGACCACATTCTTACCATTAACTCATAAGATAAAAAGACACAAAAATAATGAGAGTAAAGAAATATTAGTGGTAGATTATGGAGGAATAAAGTGAGATGTTACAAGAGTTATCACAAACTAATGATCACTATTTTCTCCACTCTATAATGTCCATAAATTATTACGCAATTTACTTTTAATATTAAAATGCACCAATATTTCTCCGCTCATTTTAAATTCAAATAAAAGTGTTCACCAATTTAGTTGAAGGGAGACTATTGTACATGATGAAAATGTGCTCTACATTAAACCTTCACTTAGTGAAACAATAACCTTTACTCCAGAGTCAATAGTGGTCTCAGACTTGAACTATGACTGCTTAAGAAAAATAAAATATCACTGCCTACACACAGTAATTAAGGTGTTGACATAAGATTTAATAGCCATCACATTACGATCTTGTGCTATTTTAAATTTCATGAGTAATTTTGAGAATAAGCTCAATTATCATAGGAAGCGGCCTACTTCCACACTCACATAGGTGAAATCTGTCAAGGGTGGTCTTGTAATTCGACACCTCACTCATACGAGATACAAAATTTTATTTAGAGTTCTAAGACTCAACCTTTACAAATCATTATAGAAAAATGCACTCACACCACAGGAAGGGATAAAATGATAGTGCATTACACAACAAGTTATCATATGATTCGTTTTTCCCATTGAACATGGTTATAGGATCTCTAGTCCCTAGGTTGGGTTTCGTCATATTTGACTCTGATTTTTGAGCTTCAATTTCTTCCCCCTCAACATGTTTTAGATCCTTTATCTTTTCAAGGTCTTGTTTAGTTCATCTGCAAGATAATCACACAGTTTGACATAATCAATGTTAGTGATACCACTTGTCAAATATAATGTCACAATAATATTTTCTTCTCACATGTCTTAATTTAATATTATAATAACAGTTTCAAACTCTATCAATAATATTGGTGCTATCAAAACAACTCAAAACTAGAGAAATTAATTTTTCAAAATAAAGTGATTCATTAATTCACCTTTTTACTAGTTAAACCTAAAATAATTAGTTCAACCTCCACGATAGAGTTAGCAAATAATAATTTGTTTTTTCATATCAACAAATAACACCAAGTTTTTTTTTTCATTTGCATCAAAAAAACTTTTAAGTTCAACAGGATTTATTTTAATAAAATAAGCCACAACTTTTTTTTTAAAGTAAATATACTTGATTTTCTTGTATTACCTGCTTAAGTACTTTGACATAATTTCAGGCCAAGTGCAATTAGCCACATATCTCATATTTTATTAGGCTAGCAAATATTTTTTTTGCACAACATTTTTATAAATTTGAATTAAAAGGAGTTCTATTGCTCATGGAATCAACAAAATGTGCTTAACAATTTCATTTTTCACCATAATGCGACATGTCAAGGAAAAGTTCAATTACACGATTTATGTATTTTTCCATTTCAAAAGGAATTTATCTCACCCAAAAATTTTATGTTAGATGGCTACTCCATATTTTTTATCCTTTCTTTGATAACATGTTAGAGCCAAATTTAAAGACATTAAGTCACATACAAATAGTGACGTAATTTATTCCAAGACTAATTATGAACTTGTACCACTTTTTTTAACACATTCTCAAAAGTGCAAACATCACATTTTTCATGATGACATTTTTTATCATTTCATCAGCCCCACTATTTCAAAAATTTGAATACCACTTTATGTTCATGAAAAGTAGTATCACTTTATTCATTAAAAATATTAGTTAGAAGGTTTTTTATCTTTCTTCCGCACGAAGTAGAAAAATTCTTTTACCTTTCCTTCACTTGAGTTGAGCAAGTAGAAAAATTCTTTACTTTTCATCTCCTTCCTTCCATTTCTTGAAGAGACTAGTGACATTGAGACGTTGAAATCTCTCATCTTGATATCCACAATTATTCAAACTGTAAAAAAGATATGAATCTCCTAAAAATTATTGGTGTGATATACCACAAATTACAATAATTACAATTTTAAATAATAAAATGAACAAAAAATGAAGAAAATAAGATAATCTTCTTCTTGGCTGAGCCGCAGACATCTCGCTCTCTTTAAGGAGATTCAAGCCCACAATAATAAAACATTTCACCAATCCAGTAGTATATCTTTTAACTTGTCCACTCCAGGATACAACAACTCATCAATGATGTACAACTCAAGCAACTCCGAAGTAGTTGAAGATTCCAAAGCTCCACTATAAGAACACATTTCTTCAATATATTAAAACTCTCTTTTGTACAGTAAATATAGTTAAAGACTTAAAATATTTCTCTTTGTTTCAACTCTCTCTTTGTGTTAAGGAGAATTGAATATTAGGAGCTGCAAATTATAGAATATCGTACATTTAGAAAAACTTATCTGGTTGATCATGGAAAAGAAGGAAATTTTATGGGTGAAAATATGAAGATCGGAGAAAATTTTTGTATATGTCAACCACCAGCTGATAGCAGCTGGTATTAGACTAACCTTCACAAGCTCAAATTGAAAATGATGGAATGGTACAAAGGAGGAAAATATTTTCTAATAACAAATGCTAAATAATCAGCCACACAAAGCTATTTAGATTTGGTAAGACCAGCTCCTCGTGATCCTACTGTAATATTGGTGTAGACTGGTATTAACTTACCCAACTATAGATTTATTATGTGGTTAGAAACACAGGAAAAACTACTCACAAAGGACAGACTATGTGGTATAGAAATTCATTGTGAGATTCTCGATTGTTGCTTATGTGATGCGACTTTATTGGAAGATGCAAAACACATGTTTGTTGAATGCTCATGGACAATAGATCTATAGAACCAGGTGCAGCAACGGATGGGATTAAGGATATATCAAGGATGGATGAAGGATACTCTATTGCATATCAATCGTACACTGGTGCAAAGCAAAGAAAGAGATGACAGTTGCAGTTTATAGGGCCTTCATATATCATATTTGGAGAGCTAGGAATCAGAAAATCTTTACACAGCAGGCTATAACTCATAACATGATTATACAACAGGTCAAATTTGTTCTTATAGAGAGGTTAAATATGTATAGAGATGCAAAAAGAGCTAAATATGACAAATACTTTGGTGACAGTACTTGTACATAGAATTCTGAGGCTCATCCAACTGTAACCTCCTTGCTAGAAGGGGTGGGGTTATGAGTGATCCCTAGGTGTATTTCTAATTTTGTTTAGTTGGTATGGTAATACTTCACTATTTATTTCCATAAAAAACTCTCTCTTACATTTGGTAAATGTTGGTCACTTCTTCATGTGGGAGCTAAAGGAATTTAAGATACATGATGGTCTATTTCTTATGTTTTCTTCATTGATTACTAAATTGTGTAGACAGGATAGAGTAAAAAAGTTTGAGAGAGACAATTGGCTTGAACCATCAGCACCAATCTTTCCACTGAAAAGATTGGGTGAAGGAACTGTCATCAAAAGTAAGAAAATATAGATTTTGGGAAATCATTTCACATGGAGACTAATTCAAGAAGGCCGTTGTCCGTAGGACCGCTTGAGGTGTTGACTTATGATTTGTGGATGGTTCAAGAGTTGGTGTCTAGACTGCCCGTAGGGCTTGGTGAGACTTCTAAGAGGCCATCTCTTATGTCTCACAAAGAGATTATGATTGGTCTTTAGATGACTAGAGGAGGCTGAAGACTCATATTTTGAGGTTAGAAAAGGTATACACTGACTTGGATAGGTCACACCAAGAGTTAAGTGAGTCTCACAAGAAGCTTAGGGAGAGAGAAAAGAAGAGGGACAAATTCTTCACTGAATGTGGAAGGGTGTAAAGGGATTGTACAAGGTGCTAAACCCTAGAGATATTCTCCCCTCTTTGAGGTAAGTGGAAAATGATGACGTTCATGCACATTAGTCCAAGGATAATAATATTGATGTTGAAGGTGCGAATGATGAAAAGACTGACAATGATGAGATTCAATGAACAAATTTAGTGAAGCCCCTTTACTTTCTTATGATTTCATGTTATACAGTGAGGACATTGCAATTTTTAAAGTGGGGTGCCTTGTGTTTGTATTTTTATTTTGTTTTTATTTGGATATTTATGATGTATTGTTATGGATATTGTATGCCCTTGTCAGGCTTGGCGCTTTATTTGAATTTGTTAGATTAGTTGTTTTTCTTTTACTTTTATTTTTAGATTAGCTTATTCTTTTGCTGGTTATTTTCGACGATACTCTCTCTATGATAGATTGAGTGATGAAATCGTAAGATAAAATCATCAGTTTTGGACATTGTAGTCATTTATGCAGTGGAAGTCTGAGTACCTCTAGCAGTGTGAATTGGGGTTGAAATAGTGGTTATGGTGAAGTTTGAGTAGCCAATTGGTGTGGTGAAATATGAGTAGCCATTGTATTATTGCCCTTATTGGACCCGAAATGAGAAATTGTGACTTATTTGGTATTAACAGTAGTTAGTCTTGTATTGTGAAATGTGAAATAAGCATACCCCTCCGTGTAAAATATCTTTTTTGGTAAAAAATAAGCGCACAAATGTAGTGATGTTGTGACAATGCTTTGACTTTTTTTGTGACTCCTAATTCTTTAGTTAGTGGTAATATGGAAATGAATCATTTTGTTCTTAAGTAGGAAGTGAAATCGATCCTCAAGAATAGTTTGCATGCCATGTGTGGTGAGTGTTTGTTAAATAATACTTGTGCTTGCTTGTGTCATCTAGAACTTGCCCTATTGGACTTTCAATGCTAGTCTTGACTATACGTTGTTGATGAAATGATCTTAGGTTTTCTTTGTGATTGTTGGAAACCACTTTAGCCTTAAAAGCCCACCGTGCATGAATGGTATCACCAATTACCCTAAGCCTCTTAACCTTTCTTTGGAAACTACATTGCAAGCCTTGAACCTTTTGAATTTTTTTTCTCTTTTGAACTCTACCCTCCTTGAACTTGAAATTTCCAACTTGAGGCTAAAAGCCTAAGTTAGGGGTGTGGTGGAACTTGGAAGATGTGATCATGTATTGTATTTTTGTAAATGAGTGGCTTAAAGCAAATAAATTATTGAAAATCAAGGAGAAAAAGAAAGGAAAGAAAAAGATAAAAAGAGAGAAAATGCAAGAAGAGAAGAAAAAGAGAATGCTTTCAATGTAGAAACTTGTGTTGTATAAAAATAAAGTGGACAATGGTCCATGTTTGATTTATACTATGTATTGTGGAGTTTAAGGAGGGTGTACTCACTTTTATCCTAAATACTTATCCTACCTTTCCATGAGCACACATCACAAGCTAGAAAAAGTCATTCTAGATATCCAATTGAGTGTTTTTAAGTTAGTAGTGATTAATAATAAGGAAAGCATATGGTTTGGTAATTGTTTCATTAGGAATTATTTGTGAGGGTTTTAACATTTGACCCTTGTTGAATGTTGTAAATATTACTCCCTCCATTTAAAAAAGAATGATCTACTTTCCTTTTTATTCCATTTAAAAAAGAATGACCCCTTTCCCTTTTTGGCAATACTTTAATTTCAACTTTCCACATGGCATGTCTAGGACCACAATATTAAAGGACATTTTGGTATATTTGACACAACTTTAATTTAAGACCACAAGATTTAAAAGTCTTCTTTATATTCTTAAACTTTGTGCCAAGTCAAAGTAGGTCATTCTTCTTTAAACGGAGGGAGTATGTATTTTTGGGACATTCTTTAGTGACAATGCATGCACATCAGGATAGATTAGGTAAGTTGATATATTCCGAAAATAGGGCAAAGGAGCACACTTGGTTGACTATTGAATGTGAGTCACTTCTTGAGAATTGGTTATTGTTACTTGATTATTCTTAAAATTCCATTGTCTTCTTGAAATATGCTTGAATTTGAGGGAGATTTTTGGTTGGCAACTTACATGATTGTTAACTAATTGTTAGTACCAACCAAACCTATAATCATAATGCCCGTGTGAAGTGAAAGTGTTGATTTTGGTGTTGATCTTAATTTGGTAGCCTCATTGAATTTTAATGTTGTTTTTCTTAAGGACAACCAAAGTCTTTAAGTTGGGGTTGTTGATGATAGGAAATTTTGCCACTCATTTATATCTCATTTCATATGCTTTATTAATATTAATTAATAATGTGAGGTTAATTACCCTTTGAATGGTCTTAATTTTAGGTAATTTTGGTGTTACAAGCAGTTCTAATGAAAGGGAATGAGATCAAGCTAAAATCAAAAAGAAAGGAAAAATGTGCAGGAAAGGACCCGCAGGTGCCGCTAAAGTAGCCTGAGGGGCGCTTTAGCAGAAGGTAAACTCTAAGTTAATGCCACTTTCGCAACCATCTTCTTTAGCAGTTACCCAAGGTGGGTCAATGGGACCGCAAAAGTGGTAAGATGGGCGCTTTAGCGCCTAAACGATCTCTTTAGTGGTCAGGCAGTCAAAGTCAAAAAACTGCTTTAGCGGCCAATTTGACCGCTTTAGCGGTCGTTAAAGTCAACACGGCTGCTTTAACATCTTATAGGTCCGCTTTAGCAGTTATCATGCAAATTTTCAGGGGAAATTATAGAATTTCATATTTTTGAATCCCAATTCATCAAATACTCGATCCCAAGCCTTTCTAAAACATCTTTGGCATAATCTACAGTGTTGGGGGATCGGTTTCTTAACCCAACACCTTTAGAATTGAAGATTGGAGTTTTGTATTGTCAGCTTCTTAAACCTTTCTTCTTTCCTTGTTTTGTTTAGACTTTTTGGGCGTAATTTAACTTTGGTTTCTGAGTGTTGGTGTTAGATATAATGCAGTACTTAGATATTGAGTTTGGATTTTTATTTGATCTTATTATTTTGTATTTTGATTAATCTTGATTTGAGAATGAGTTTTGTTTATCTAAATTAATATTGTGTTCTATCACCCCTACTCCATTTCTGCTCAAAAGAGGAGATTGAAGTGGGTGTTTACCATGTACCTCAATTAATGCTTGATAGAGCTTATTGAGTTTGGGTTAGATTAATTTAGTTCGATTTAGGTCATATAACCTATCTTATGGAATTTGATGCTAGACATAGCCAAATCCTAGTGTAGCCCAAATTCGATTTTATGATTCATGATTCTAAACTTTGTTTGATAGAACAAGTAAGGACTAAGCCCTCAGTGGTCAGCAAACATTAGTGAGGTACACTGAATCCTTGGCTAATTTACTAGATCCGTGGTTAAGTTGAGAGTAGTCAGTTGAATATCATGTCTCATTGATAGATTTGATTCTCGTGTCATATACCTCGTTTTCCATTGTTGTGATAGCCATTGATTATTTCTTCATGATTGATATTAATTTTATACATGTGTAATGACCCAAGACTACCCCCTAGTTGTCACACGGTGCTTAAGAACACAAGTGATCCCAAGTTAACCCTTTCTACTGGCATAACTCATGAGCAACTGAAAGAAATATATAAGTCTAAAAAAATAAATGCGGAAGATAAATCTTTTCTAAATATGATCAATACAAAGCTATAGTAAAATGAAACATCTATGATTATAAAAAGAAAAACTTGAATCAACTACACTACCTCTACTTACTGTCTACGAAGCCTCTACTAGTATTGGCTATAGGTAGTCGGGACATGACCCGCACCTATCCGAATCAATACAACTGAATGAATAAAGAAAATAAAATACTACACAAATTCTGACTGACTCAAGCCCTTGAATCAAAAGGACTCATTACCTGCTAACTGGAAGCTGCAACTGTCTGATTCTGATATGCACCCTACAACTTGTACCTATATTATTAAATAATGTAGCACATAGACGTATAGGTGGATCAGTACTTTTGGAATTTACTGAGCATATGGGGTAAATGCATATGTAAGACAATAATGCAATAATTCAAATAAACTTTCAAAACTACATGCTAAATGTGAGTGACTCACCTTGGCTTAAATAATAAAAACTAACAAATCATATGACATGAGTAATAAGGCATAAATAAATTCTTGTGAGCCACCATATTTAGTTCTTATAAATTGTACTCTTGTTCTGTCCTTCAAATCTTGCAGGCTGAGTGAAAAGGGCTCACTTTTTCTCAATCTTAAAACTTTAAAGCTGAAATCTGATAACTGTTGTCTTAAGTAAAACAATGTCCGAGTAAATTTGTAAGCCTTTACACTTGGTTTTCTCAAAACTATTCTGACATTTTGATTTAAGATTTAGGGACTTTGGGAGGTTCTTCTAACTGGCATAAACCATGTGGGCTATCATGGAGTCCAATGTCTTACCCACGTTGGAGAGAGTTGTTCTACCCTTGCCATTGGAATAGAACCTTATTTTAAGTGATCAGTATCTTAGCCCACTATGGGAAAAATTATATACCTATGGTGGCACGTAGTTTTAGGGCATGCGACCTTGGAATCATACCCAACTCGGTGCTAAAGACTACTCCCAATCTGTTGCTTAGAATATTTAGGAAATCAACCTTAAAACAGCAAAAAGGTTTGTAATTAAAACTAATTATGCTTCTCTTCTTTAAATATCAAACTATATAAACAATGTGGATTCCTCATCTTAGCTTAGGATCAGAAGATCAATCTATGCTTTTGAAAGAACTTATCAAAACTTGTCAATAAAACTTGAGATGATAATCTCCTTATAAACTCATCATTTATACTTAGGACTCAAAATATAAAGCTTTAATGCACCAAAGATCATATTTAAACTTCATGTACAACAATAATCATAAAATCCTTCACCAATCTCAATCAAGATAGTGGAATATAACTCATAATATGAATCTCATGATTTCAAACACGGATATTTGTAAATCTCTTGCAATTGAAGCCATAAATAACATGATAATTTCATAAAGAAAAAATATTAAGAATTGGGTATCAACCCTAACTTCAATTTATGTAAAATTCAACTTAAAATCAGGCTTTGGACACAAGGGTGGAAGAAAGCCCTCGTTCATAACCCCACATACCTTAATGACGATAAAATTGTGAAAAGATTGGACCTTTAAGCTTGAATTCCTTAATTTCTTGTGAAAAGAACTTGAATCTTGTTCTTTAGAATAGAGGAGGGATTTGGATCATAACTTGATGAATTTGGGGCTTAGGGATTGTAAATAAATCATTTAAAAAATTGTTATAACGATTTGGAATGATTAGGGACGGTTTAGGGGTGTGAAATGACCTCAACACCCTTCATATAAGTAAAAATGGAGTGTTTTTGGCACTTGGCAATGACTTAGGCATCGCCTAGTCAATCGCCCAATCTAGGCTTTGCATCGCATTGCCCATTGCCCAAGTTTGGTTGAGCGGCGTATTGACAATCGCACACCTTTACTGCCTCTCACGAAAATGGGCATAAATTTTCGCTCGAGTACCGAATTATGGAAAAATTAGTATAGTTAGAAAGATAATTCAATTATATACAATTTTATGGCTCTTGAGATGAAAAATTCTACATACATCAAAAGTTATACACTTTGAAAGTTGATCCTTGTAGAATCAAACACCAAACTTTGAACAAATTTAAACCTGGGTCTAAGTGATTTCTATGAATGTTCTTCACCTACTAGACACTTCACAAACTAGGATAATTATCATTAAATTTATTTTCACATGGGAATCATTTGTATTAGGGCTTATACGCGTAAGAACAATAGTTAGAATTCTAGCGCTAAAATACGGGGTGTTACATTATCTCCCCTTTGGAATCATTCATCCTCGAATTATGGGTAGAAACTTATTAAAACATTAACAGTATGGAATAATGTGTCTACTAATGAAGGATATAGTTGAGCTGAAACTTTAAAAATTTCTATCATGAAGCTGAATTCTGAGCTGACTTGACTTTATTCACCATCAGGAACTGATTCATGATTGGAGTTTAGAACTCACTTGAGGTGTTCATGATACAATTATACATATAGATCTACGAAGTGATGACTCATTCAAGCACGAACCGTGAGACAATGAGAATAAAATTGTATAAGGGGTATTACACTATCTGGGCTAGAATACTTGGAAAACTGAGGTTATGCTTTGAACACTTATGAACTGAGTCATGACTAAATAGATAAATCTGAAACATTATGCTTGGACTAAATGGAATTTGCAACTTGCATAGACGTGAATGAAGTACCTCAAGAATAGGAAAGATGAAAATCCATGGGAACTTGTCTGTCTGATTACTAAATAAATTGCTAGTTGTATGGACTATATTATACTGAAAGCTTATACTCAACTGGAACATTTCTTCAGCACTCTTTGCAAAAAGTTATAATAATATTAGGGAAAAAGAATCTTGAGTAAAATCTGAGTGAGATATCTGAAGAAGGAATTCTCAGCATAGCTATAACTTTGTAACTAGTTTAGAATTTCCAGGCCTTAGACAATGCAACTGCTAATTTTTTTCAAGCTTAGAAATACTCTTCAAATACTTTCTTCAACTATACTTTCTCCCCTTGAATACCATGCCCACACGGGTTCATATAACTTCATTTACTAATGTCTGATCTGAACTGAATTCTCTCACCATGTTCAAGCCTAACTTGAATCACAACATACTACACATAACATTATAACACTAGTTTGAACCATGAATTCAATACCCCAAGAATTTTCACAACTTTTCCTCTCTAAGATAATTCTTCTTATCACTTTGATAACAAAATTCAACCTCTTACTAGGAAATCATTAGCGCACAATGCATCCATCCACTTATATACCAAGATAACATTCAACCCTATCATTTTAACCACATAATAAATTCGAGGAAAATACCTATAAAACCTCTTCCTCATAATCTCTAAACTTATATCATTAACAACTTTCTTGCATTATACTTAAGACACATACAAAATCTCAAATAACCATAACGCATACCAAAAGCTTAGTCTCGATCTTACTTTACACTTATAGCCTCATATAAAACAAACATTCAGCAAGAAGGCAACAATCTTTCCTCAATAAGAAGAAACCTATCTCAACAACTGTTTATCACTACTATCATCTCCTCCTCAGATTAAAGCCATCATTCTAAGTCTGTGGAACCCTTTTCAAAACTCTAATATAAACTGTAATCACTTTAATCTAGAGTCTGGGGTATAACAATGCACATAAATAACAAACTTACCCTGAAAGACTACACCTGAAAGTGTAAAACCCACAGCTAATACTTTATTCTAAGATACAACTCTATCTTACTATGGCCTCAATAGTCATCATCTAATAACTTGAACACTCACTAACTTAGAATCGTTGGGAGTATCACCATACCAAGAGTTCACACCATCTAGTTCTTCAACTCTACTTTCTATTAGCTCAATCTTCAAAGATTCAAACTTAGATTCTAACACTTAACATGGATATTCCCAACCTTTTACAAACTATACTAACTTCATTCCTGAACATCCCCTTGATAGATATTATTCTTAACTTTCTAGCTTCAATATTCATAATCAAAGACTTACACTCTTATTAAAAAACATATCTACCTCACTAAGCACAAAATCATTGCCTACCAAGATCACACTTCTATACTTATATTTTTCTCCAAATCGTAAGAATCAAAATCATACTTAAAAGACTCAAAACTATCTATCCAAAACTCCTCAACTTAGCTATTAAGAACACCATGTACTATATAGTAACCTTCTTCCACTTAATAAACTCAAGGGTACTATTAACCACGCACAACACTTAATAAACTTTGAAAATAAAGCAGCCCCATAATGCCTTGGGCACACCTCTACATCATACCTACAACATCATGCTAAATTTTAAATCAACAACTTAAATTCTTACATGTACTATTTAAGCCTACTAGATCACCTCCATATGACTAGCATCACTAACCAAGCAATTATTATTTCCACCTTAATAGTCATTCACTATTCCAATTTAGTTTCTAGTGTTACGCATGATTAACAACCCAACCTCACATGCTATTCTCACTTGAAAAATTATAAAATAAAATATCAAGAAACACTAGTCCACTAGAACTTCATGACAACAATAATCGGTCATAATCATATGGTGTAACTTATTAAAATCTGCTAGTACATCCTCCTTCTATACATTACAACTATTTACTCATCTATACACCTAAATTACATCTACATCTCTTAAAGCATCAACAAATTTTTTTTATAGCCACTTGGGGAAGTCTATATTAACAATACTCAACCACAAAATACTTCGTGAATATCCTATACTTTTCCAACACAATAAATACCATCAATAACTCCTTCTCTACCTTCTACTAAACTGACACACAAGGATATATCACTTCACTACTAACTCAATAGTATGCAAAAGTTCAACTATATACATTCAATCAATCGCCCTCACCACCTTTCTTGTCTCTACACTTCTAAACTTATACTTCTAACTATAAAAAGATTCTACTACTTGTAAATCATAACACTCTAGGTTTTCAAAACCTCTTAAACGCAAACTCTATTTAACAATCTAAGTTCATACTATCTCCTCTTATGAGCACTATCTGTATTAAAGGATTAATGAGGAATCTGAATACATATCTTACTCTGTCTTAACTGAAGGAGGAATTGAAACTTGCTAATCATGTAATCTCTATAATATAACATAAATGGAGAAGTATGGATTAACACACAAAATGATAAAAGTTTCTAAAGGAACAACTTTAAATCACTATTTAGAGTATGAAGAAAGAAAACTTTTCTTAAATGCCTTGTAGCCTCTCGAAGAAAAGTACAGACGTCTCTGTACCATTTCGTAAGACTCTACTAGACACAGCTTCACAGACACCCTAGGACACTTGAACTCTGTACTCTAATACCAAGTTAGTAACGACCCGAGACTACCCCCTAGTCGACACATGGTGCTTAGGACCACAAGTGATTCCAATCTAACCCTTTCTACTGGCATAACTCATGAGCAACTAAAATAAATACATAATTTTGAAAGAATAATGCGGAAGATAAATCTTTTCTAAATATGATCAAATAAAGTTATATTAAAATGATACATCTCTGATTACAGAAAGCAAAACTTGAATCAACTACATTAACTCTACTGACTATTTACGAAGCCTCTACTAATATTGATTATAGGTAGTCAGGACATGACCCACAACTAACTGAATAAATACAATTGAATGAATAAAGAAAATAAAATACTACACAAATTCTGACTGAATCGAGCCCTTAAATTAAAAGGACTCATCACCTGCTGACTGGAAGCTGCAATTGTCTGATTTTGATATGCACCCTACAACTTGTACCTATATTATTATTCAATGTAGCACATAGACGTATATGTGGATCACTACTTTTGGAATGTACTGAGCATATGGAGGTGAATGCATAAGTAAAACAATAATGCAATAATTCAAATAAACTTTAAAAACTTCATGCTAAATGTGAGTGACTCACCTTGGCTTGAATAGTAAAAACTAACAAATCATATGACATTAGTAATAAGGCATATAGAAATTTTTGTGAGCTAACATATTTAGTTCTAATAAACTGTACTCTTGTTCTATCCTTCAAATCATGCAGGCTAAGTGAAAAGGGCTCACTTTTTCTCAATCATAAAACTTAAAGTTGAAATTTGATAACTGTAGTCTTAAGTAAAACAATGTCCGAGTAAATTTGTGAGACTTTACACTTAGTTTTCTCAAAACTATTCTGACATTTTGATTTAAGAGTTAGGGACTTTGGGAGGTTCTTCTAACCGACATAAACCATGTGGGCTATCATGGAGTCTAACGTCTTACCCACGTTGGGTAGAGCTGTTCTACCCTTGCCATCGGAATTGAACCTTATCTTAAGTGATCACTATATTAGCCCACTATGGGATAATCATATACCTACGGTGGTGCATATTTTTAGGGCATGAGACCTTGGAATCATACCCAATTCGGTGCTAAAGACTACTCCCAATCTATTTCTCAGAACTTTAGGAAATCCACCTTAAAACAACACAAGGTTTTGAAATTAAAACTAATTATGCTTCTCTTCTTTAAATCTCAAACTATATAAACAATGTGGATTCCTTGTCTTAGCTTAGGATCAAAAGATCAATCTTTTCTTTTGAAAGCACTTATCAAAATATGTCAATTAAACTTGAGATTATAATCTCCTTATAAACTCATCATTTGTACTTAGGTCTCAAAATATAAAGTTTTAATGCATCAAAGATCATATTTAAACTTCATGCTCAACAATTATCTTAAAAGATTTCAACAATCTCAATCAAGATAGTGGAATATAACTCATAATATTAATCTCATGATTTCAAACATGGATATATGTAAATCTCTTGCAATTGAACCCTTAAATAACATGATGATTTCATAAAAAAAAAATATTAAGAATTGAGTATCAACCCTAACTTCAATTAATGTAAAATTCAACTTAAAATCAGGCTTTGGGCACAATGGTGGAAGAAAATCCTCGTTCATAACCCCACATACCTTAATGACGATGAAATTGTGAAAAGATTGGACCTTTAAGCTTGATTTCTTGTGAAAAGCACTTGAATATCATTCTTGGGAATGGAAGAGGGATTTGGATCATAACATGACTAATTTGGGGCTTAGAGATTTTAAATAATGCATGTAAAAACCCTTTATAATGATTTAGTCATTAGGGACAGTTTAGGGATGTGAAATGACTTTAAAACCCTTGATATAAGTCAAAATGGAGTGTTTTTGGCACTTTCCAATGACTTAGGCGATGCCCAGTCAATCTCCCAAGCTAGGCTTTGTGTCGCATTGCTCACGCCCAAGTTTTGTTGGGCAGCGTATTACCCATCGCACACCCTTACTGTCTCTCACAAAAATGGGCAAAACTTTTAGCGCGGGTATCGGATTAAGGCAAAATTGGTATCATTGGAAAGCTAATTCAATTATCTATAATTTGGTGGATCTTAACCTGAAAATTCTATATACATAAAAAGTTATACATTTTGAAAGTTGACCCTTGTAGAATTGAACACCAAACTTTTGACAAATTTAAGGTTCTTAGCTCAACTTGGATCTAAGTGATTTCTATGAACGTTCTTCACCTTCTAGACACTTCACACACTAGGATAATTATCATGAAACTTATTTTCACATGGGAATCATTTGTATTAGGGCTTATACACGTAATAACAACGGTTAGAATTCTAGTGCAAAAATATGGGGTGTTACACCATGTTTCACTTTTATTATAAGAAACCCCAAAATACTTATATATTAGGTTTTAATTTAGCAAGTTACTTTTATTTAGAGCTTACTTGATCACCATTCACATTGTTCCTTTTGGATTTGACCCCGATTCCTTGTTGGTAATTATATTGACAACATCCGCTACACCTATTCAAGAGTGTTTCTGAGCCACTAATCTGGAGAACTGATCTCTTAGACTCTCTCAAAGGTTGTGAGGCATATACTTCCCCAAGAAAACATCAAAGAATTATGTCCGTGTCAAAGAAGGAGATCCAGCTAGACTAGAATAAATATAAACTCTCCACCAATGTCTAGCTGCCTAATTTAACTCTCCACCAGCCCCACGAGCCTCAAATATGCCTAAATTATGGAGTCTATCCTCTTAGGCAATCAAGAACTCAAATGCAAGCTCACCCAAAGCCCCTGCAAATCTGGGTAGAGTCAATCTTAGAAATCTACCCAACATCTTCTGTTCCTCAACAAACATAGTTGGTTGCTCGACTACCAGCTAAGCAACAATTGGCACTACATGGACCTCAACTTTGGGAGCCATAGCTGCAAGTTATATACCTACATCTATACCACTCTGATCTATAAACTGAGCATCAAAAGACGGTGCACTATAAACAAAACCCAATAGTTGAACTAAGATATCTCTGAGAAATGAAGAAAAAATAAATAGCGATGGAGCCTGGGTTTCCCTGGCCTACCAATGGCTGAGGTGATAGAATCCATGACCCATGATCCATAGCAGGATCTTGTGAAGACTCCCTATCTTGACCCCTAGTTGGAGCTGCAACTTTTGCCTGACCTTGGTGCCTAGGTCAGACACAACTTCTAATAGGAACCCTAGACGCAGACTCGGGATACTCATATCAAATCATCATAACTCACATCCTGACCACCCCTGAAAGAGTGAAATAATATATTTTAGAAACCAATATGGACTCGATATGTGAAATGAGTGAAGAAAGTAAAGTTCTACTAAAAATGTCCTATTACCTTTCGAAGATAAGAATTGGACGTCATTGTTTCCATCTGCAGGAGTCTACTAGACACTTGCTCTTGTAACAATAATACTAGTGAACCTAGGCCCTAATACTAATTTTTCATGACCCAATTTTGTCAGTCATGATGGAACATACTTTAAACTACCAATAAGTAAACCAAACTGTAGCCTGGAATGGCAAGTAATGGGCTAATGAGTGGAAGGTATAGTAAATAAAAAAACAAAAAATACAATAGGATTGTAAGTGATAAAATATAAGAACAATAATATGTACAAATATAAAGAAGGGAGAGAAAAAAAGCAAAAGAATATCCCATGACCTAGTAAGTTTGGTAGAAGAGCCACTAAACCCAAAAGAATAAGAGTACTAATAGTATCTCATATATAGGTAGTCTTGATAACTACATACTATCCAAAAGTAATTGAAGAAAAGAGAACCAACTTTGGCTCTAAATGCTCACCCTATTTCCAAACCCTGAGAATAAGCTAGATAAAATGTTAGTAGTGCCAGCCAGTACTCAAATCTACATCAAAAAATGATGTAGTTTGAATACCAAAACAAAGGGTAGTCAGTAAACATCATCAGCCAATTGAGATAAATCATAATAAAAGCATAATATGATGCAAGAATATAAAGTAAAGTCAGGGATGAAGGGGAAAACAAAAACGATGCTTTGACTGACAGATAATAAATATCAAGGTAAATAAGATTAAACGAATGCAAACTAAATAACATAAGTGATAAATTATAAGTAAATGATAAATGATAAATTCCAAACTTGAATCAGACTCTACTGTTACATATGCTGTACTCGAGCCAAGATTTTAGTAACATAAGTAAATAGTAAGTGTCAGAGTCGAACCGAACTTTAAGGTAAATACAAGGTAACAAGTCTAGTCAAAGTCGGAAAGATGTCTAAATTATCTTAAGGCTCAAAAACATATGAAAATCAGAAAAAGAAAGACTCCTAGGTCTACAATGAGCTATTTAGAATGTCCAACCTAAAATAGGATCGATAGGGCGCACTCTAACCTTAAAAGTCCATACTAAGACAATATCTATCCAAAACTAGACTAAGGCTTCCAAGTTTACAAAAAGGTATTAAATAAGTCTAATTAAATCCTAAGGCAACAATTTAACTCAAGAAAAAGGGAAAGGGACAATTCTACCTAAAAATAACTCTTTAACTGACTAAATATTCCAAGTTTTACTAAACATGCAACCAAGCCATAAATTCCAACTCAAATCTAGCATAATACTTTACTAATACCATAATAAGATCAATCTATGAGGAAAGTAAGCCTACCCTACCTGGACACTGTGAAGCTCGAGAAAGTCCACTAATCATAATTTTGAAATCGATGAAACCTTCCTATAATCGCAAGGATCATTTATCCTTAAAAATAGATGAAATCATAGCACATATACTACCTCAAATTAGTCTTCAAATAATTAGGGTTTAGGGTTTTAATTTAGAGAATTATTTGTTAAATTAAGAGAAACATACATAAATTTTAATAAGAAAATGATATCAACGAACTCTTCAGCTAACCCCAAACACCCACTAATCAAGCTCCACAATTCTCCATATTTTCTAGAGGTTTGTGGACTTGGAATTGAGATAAGTGAAAAGGTAATTGGGTTCTATAGCAACTAATGCTAGCAAGGGTACCTTCTTCGTGATTGCGGGGACCTCATCACGTTTGCATACCATGACCCAACTTACCTATCACGAATGCACAGACCAACTCGCAACTGTGATAGCCAATAAATACGACTTTCATAAATGTGACCAAGCTCATCTCAATCATGGTAGGATTTATACTTGGACTTTTGCAAATGCATCAATGCCTCGAGAATGAAAAGGCCCTTTTGGCCTGTATTAGCCATTTTAGCCAAGTGCCAAATCTCTGATCGGACCCTCGAGATTTGTTCAAAATCTCGTGAACACAAACAAGCTATGTTACCCTATCAAAATCAGTATTCTAGAGTAAACAGTGCCATACAAATTTCCATTTGGAGTCAGTTTGACAAAATATATGTCCCACACTCAATGGCCATTTTAACCAAAATCCATCCAATATCCCAAAATGAGATTGAAAACCTAAGAACCCAATTAAAGGCCCCCAATCCTAAAATTGTGTTTTGGAGCTAATGGAGTTGTTAGAATTGGCATACGAGACCGTCAACCTGAAGTTTAAACCTGATAACCAACTCTCAATAATGAAAAATTCAAAATAAGGAATTGGCTCTAAAAACCAAATAACAGCTCGATAACTGAACTGTCAATTCTATCAAGCCATAAATGACTTGGGAAAGCTATGAGAAATCTCTAGATGGCGAAATAGTGTGGAAATATAATAAATAACCTAGAGGTTAATTACATTATATCATAAGATGATATAGAAAAAAATAATATGCGATCAGTACTATGAATGTATTGAGCATGTAAGATGTACAAATATAAAATACGCTTAATATACTAATAAATACAAAAAATATTATACTGAGATATAAATTGAACTGAAGTATAATGACCTTGTCTGAGATGCATAAACATATATATAAACACTGATATGGAATGAAAATCTAAAAAATAATATATTTAAGTAAATACAAACTTAACTAAGAGTTATGTATAATACGAAGTCAAACTATGGAAGATTCTCATAACCGACATAGACCATGTGAGCAACATGAAATCCAACCTATAACCCAAGTTAGGAGGGTATTTATACCTTGTCAAGGGTAAAAAACATGACTGGCATGAATTCACACATGATCCTATTTGGGCTAAGGTAGACACTATCAAATGGCACAAACCCCTTTAACCTACAACAACACATAGACTGGGACTTGAGTTATTTCAACTCATATCTTCTTGGTGCTAAGTTTCTACTCCATAATCACACACAATCATACACACATATAGATTTTAATATAATATAATCATATATATACATATATATATATATATATATATACTTATATTATATTAAAATCTGAGTAAATTACATAAGCTAATTCAATTTACTAATACAGAATATTTTTGAAATCACGGAACACATTATATGCATCTTACAATCTAATGAGAGTCATGGGGAAAATGGTATACTGAATAATCATCTAAAAATATGCTTTAATTGGATGTTCTATGCAAATTTTACAAAAATCTAGTATCGTGTGGTAATACTCTGCCAACATATATGAAGCTCATAGTTAAATTCATGCATAAAAGTACAATTTTCAATCATAAGATATTCTAGGACATGGATATTAAAGGAATCATAAATTTTGATATTTGGGAACATGACCTAGTTCATGTATTTCATAAAAACTAAAATTTTAACACAATTTGGGGAATGAGAGGGAAGGAGACCTTCATAAAATACTTACATACACTGAATTTAGAAGATTCTTTCTAATGCTTGTACCTTGAAGCCTTTGGAGAAGAACCATAACATTCTTCTTATTGAGAGAAAAAGATTATCTTTCTTATATTTTTCTTAGTGATTTAAGTAGAAGGGTAAGAAAATGTTTAAGTCCCTTTTAACCCTTTATAAATAGACCTTAATGATATAGTATAGGTCTTAGAAAATAAGTAAAGTACAAAAATACCCTTAGTACATAATTTTAAAAAAATAGCTAAATGTGATAAACGAGTCTCAATATAAATCATCTTGACCCATAATAACTCGTCATTGGATTCATTATGTAGGGCCTGGATTTTGGCAACTTGACAATGGGTGTACACTACTGCTCGTGGTGACATATAATGACTCATCATGAGGAGTCATTATCACTTTGCAAGATTTTTAACTTTTAAAACTTGAAGGGTTGAATATCAGGATGAATGACATGATGAGTCATCCTAGGTGACAATAACTCATCATCAATAGTTGTCACCACAGAGATCTATTTTTCTTTATTAGGACTTTGGTTTGGGGCTGCTCATAACGAGTCACAGTGTAATGATCCACCTTATCATTTTCTGTATTTCCACTTATTTTTGATATTTAGAGTTGTCCTATAGATGCCCCAAGTCATTTTGACTTACTGGAACTGACAGTTTGGTTATCGAACAGTTTGCTTATTTTTTTAAAGCCAATTTCTTATTTTAAAATCTTTGCTGGTCCAAATTGGCTACCGGATTAAAAGTTCATTCAAAAACATTGTATGCTAATTATGACTATTATAATATCTTTGAAGCCTTGTTTTATGTTAGGTGGACTCTTGGTTCGGGTCCCGAGGCTCCCGGACTCATTTTGAGCTATTGGTAGGAAGTTAAGAAAATGGCAAGTGGGTGTGTGACCCACTTTTAATCAAAACTACATCAGATTGCGGAACTATTAAGACCCTAACTCAGCATATAGGTACCACTTTAGCGACACCTAGACGTTTTTGCAGCTATTGCTAAAGCGGCCCATGGTCAGCTTTAGCGGCCTTGTTGTGGGGTCAAAAAATGATTTATTGGTACCAAGCGCTTTAGTGGTGAACACTAAAGCGGCCAAGTGTGTGCTTTAGCAGCACCTGCATGCCTGGGAAGGGTATAAATACCCATTTAGTCCCCACCCCCCCTTTTTACCATTTCTCATCCATTCATTAAAATGTTAAATTCTAAAAAGAGGAAGTTCTTGGGAGAATCGATTGTGGACGATTGTGGACTTTAGCATCATTAATTTACGTGATTTTTTGATCAAATTTGTGGTAAGATTCCATTATTTTAAAGGTTGATTTTTCTATTTCTATCTAAAATCCCTAAAATCTTGGTGACTCAATTTTAGCACCAATATAGCTTGAAATCCACCCATTTTTTAGAGTAAAGGCTCTTTCAGCATTGAGGGACATTGTGCTGATTTTGAATATGCAATTTTCATAAATGGGCCCCATATGGGATTTTTATGCAATTTCAGACACGACGCATAATAGTGCAATATGGGTATCATTATTTTTATTTTTATAAGTAGGTTTTGATTTTGATAGCGTGAAATCATGCAAAAGCTTCTCAAAAGGAGAAATCAGTGATTTAGTTGATTCTTCAAGCTATTCTTCCGTGCCCAGGTAGGCTAGGTTTACCTTTTTCATAGTATGGTTATGATATTATTCTAGATATGGGGTGAAATTTAGGTGTTGGAAGTATGAATGTGAGTATTTAGCTTAATTGGACCTTTAGGATATCTTGAAATTATAGACTTGGAGTAGTTTGCATAGTTATTCATGACTTAGGTGATTTGAGCTTCATGGTATATATTTAGAATGGAAATGCCTTAAATTACTAAAGGTAGGTGACATTGCATTAGTCACCCATATTTGGGTAGAATTGTCCTTAGTAGCTTAAGTTAAGGAAATTACCTTAGTTGCTATTGTTTTATGTAGAATTTCTTTAGTTGATCATGTTTGGGAAGGATTACTACCATAGGACTAGTTATGAATTTCTTGACATGTAGGAATTAACTTAGATACCTTATCCTAGTCTGGGATAGAATTTACCTAAGTGGATCTTTTTGGGATAGAATTTACCTAAGTAGGCACCTCCAGCCTACCTTAGGCTAAGACTTGTGATAGACTCGCCAGCTTATTTAGTTGGATATATCTTGATGGTCAGTTTGGCAGTTGAAGAGGTTGAATATATTTATTGAGTATGTTAGTTAGATATTGAAGGATTGATGCTAATTTTGAGTATCGCTAATGATATTTCTCATATACTTGATTAAGGATATAATTTATAAGTGTGATCATTGATATGACTTTGGATATGATTAATGACTTATAAGGGTGATTATAGGCATGGCTTTCAGATATGATAAATAATATGGCCTATCATTATGCTTAAGTTATGAATACCAACATAATTAAATGATATAGCTTGTAGATTTAATTTGGCTTATATATATGATATAGCTTAGAAGTATTGTATGGCTTAAAAATATGATATAGCTTATAAATATAATACTGCTTATAGAAATGTCATGACTTAATATATATATATATATGATGTGGCTTATAAATACGATTATTGAAATAACTTACGATCTTAACTATTGAGATAACCAATGCGTATGGTTATTTGCATGACTTATTAGACACAACATTTTCATAGTGTATTGGGTTAGCTTATTCATTGATACTAGTTATAAATATGAGTTTTAGTTTGAGTTCGATAATCGATAATGATCTTAATAATATGGATTCTTGTTTGAGTTTGGAAAATAATGATAATGATAATGATACTAATGAGTTTCGATTCAAGTCTGACACCGGGAGTCTTATTAGCTTCCTTGTTTGTACCCTTCAAGATTATGGGGGCATGCATTGGGTTGTTTACTTTTCTGCACTTATTGGATTATAGAGGCCAAACTTCTAGTTATAATGGTATGATATTTATATTATTATCTCGTACGTGTTAATTTATCTATGTACAGTGATGTTAGAGCTTATTTTAGGTTTGCCTCTTTTATCTGACTTAGCTTAATTTATCTTGTATCATATCGTATTCACATCATAATTTAGCTCACTCGGCTGATGATGCCTACTGAGTACCCGTAGTTTTTGTACTCATACTATACTTCTATACCTTTTTGGTGTAGATCCATGTACTAGTTACCACTGCTGATTTGATATTCGCGTAGGGTTGATTCTAGAGATTGGATGGGCTCTTGGAGTTGAAGTTACCCATTTTTCCTTCTATTTATTTATGTCTAGGCTTTCATCTTCAAGATAGGTTATATTTGACTATTTATTACTTATAGTTATTTTGTAGTAGCTCTTGTACCAGTATTACTGAGTCTTGGGATACTTGTTGGTTTTTTATCTATCTATTAGACATTTATGATTATATTATTGTTGTTTAAGCCTTTAATTGTTAAGTTTTGTTTTTTAGGCTATTTTGCACCATGTTAGCCATTGCATCTAGCTTAGGTCTATGGTTCAACTTACCTACTAGCGAGATACAAAAGGTGCTATCATAACTCATAAATTGAGTCATGACAAATTGGTATCAGAGCCTAGGCTTTACCGGTATTGTTGGTACAAGAGCAAGTGTCTATTAGAGTCCCACAAATTGGAATAATGACGTATGTTTCTTATCTTTGGGAGGCTATAGGATATTCTTAGGAGTTTTTCATTTCTTTATATCATGCTAATAGTCTGAGTTGGTTTCTAAAGCATTCCTTTGGTTTCACTCTTTTGCAGATAGCTAGGACATGTGCCACCACGAGATAAAGGTTTTGAGACCAAGACTAGGTATTTTTGTTTATGGATGACCTAGAGGTCATGTATAATTTTGAGATGTTTCCCCAGCTAAGGGCTAGGACAGAGGGCCTTCCCCAGATCCTATTCCTGCTCCTAAGCTAGAGATTTTTTGCCACAACCAGCGGTAGGCCAGGACCAGCCTAGGCTTCATCGAGATTTTTTTCTTATTTAGTGCTCAAGGATGCTTTGGTTAAACTTTAGGAATGGTTGGAGGTCCACCATCTGATGATGCACAGTCTACAGATAAGAGTGATACTGAGGTAGAGGTGAAGCCTGTAGATGCGGCTCCCAGATTGAGGTCCCTTCTACGTCGGTGATTGCTTAGCCGATAGTTTCCCAACCTACTATGTCTGCTAAGGAGCAAAAGATATTGAACGGATTATTGAAATTAGCCCCCACATAGGTTTTCTAGTGCACCAATCAAGGATATTTACTAGTTTTTGATTATTTGCGAAGATAGGCTATATAATTTGGGCCTAGTTATGACTTGTGGTGTGGTTTACAGTACTTTTTAGTTGGAATTAGAAGCTATACATTGGTGGAGAGGTCATCTAGATTCCAGGATAGCTGGATCTTATCTTTTAACATGGATACAATTCTCCAAGATCCTTAGAGAAGTAAATGGCTTGCAGCCTTAGAGATCATTTGAGAGATTAGTTATCGTGGTTAAAGTAGGGATCTATGACTATTGTGGAGTATGAGGCCCTATTTTATGAGTTGGCTAGGAATGCGACTTTTATTTTGACTACTGAGTATAAGAGGGGTCATTTCTTTGTTCGAGGATTGAAACTTCCTCTTTGCATGACTACATAGAGTTTGGATGCTATGGGTAGGTCTTTTGCTTAGGTTTCTGATCATTCTTAACTTATGAAGGAGATGCATAGAGAGGCCAAAGAGGGAAGCAATAAGAGGTCGGGATATTAGGGTAGGTTCAGTGGAAGTTGTAGTAGCTCTCAATTTTGAGGCAGTGGTTCTCAAGGTAGGTACCCTTCGTGCCATTCATTTTAGCATCAGGGTCAGTCTAGTAGACCCGTTCAGACTATATTTTAGATTATCAATAGAGGCCAATCTAGCTCTAGTGATCGTATTATCCATGGTCATAGTCAATCTTTGAGGGGTTTATCTTCTAGCTATTTTAGTCGTGGTTGTAATTTTGGGTCAGCAAAATCTTATGGTTTCAGTCCAGTGCCTGGGATATGTTATGGTTATGGAGTTTTTGGTCATTTTTTTATGGAGTGCCTCAATCATAGAGCAATTGTTTTGTCAGCTCAGAATATTCCACCTATAAGGGCAGTTTATCCCTTAGTTAGAGATAATATACATAGTCATAAGGGTAGTCCCGGGGTGCTTGTAGAGGTTCTCAGGCATGTAGGATAGAAGGTCGATCAAGAGCCCAATTAAGTGCTAGGTGTGGTCAACTGTATGCACTACCAGCTAAAATCAAGGTTGAGTCTTCAGATATTGTTATTACAGGTATGATTTTGGTATGCATTCAGTTGGCTTTTGCTTTATTTAATCTGAGATCCACTTACTCTTATTTGTCTTCTTATTATGCGTCATAGTTAGTGTTATCTTGAGATTTATTATCTGTGTTATTATGAATATCTACTCCCATGGGTGATTCTTTAGTAGTGGATCAGGTTTTTAGATTATGTGTTATGACTGTTAGAGATATTGTGTACATGTTGATCTTTGTATATTGGACATGATGGATTTTGATGTGATTATGGGAATAGACTGGTTATCTCACTATCATGCGGTCCTGGATTATTTTTCCAAGACTGTTACCTTATCCACGCTTGGAATAAAAGAGATGTTAGCCATGAACCGACAAGGATTATTTCTTATATGTGTGTTAAGAGGCTTATTTTGAGAGGTTACGAATCTTATCTTACTTATATTCATGATGTTAGTGTGGAGAGTCCATCGCTTGACACTATTTCTATAGTTCATAAGTTTCCTAATGTTTTCCCTACCGATCTACCTGGCCATTCCTGAGTATAGTATTGAGTTTGTTATTAATATTGAGTTGGGCACCCAACTTAGTTCTATGGCACCTCACCATATGGCTCTTTTTGAGATTAAAGAGCTGAATTCTCAGCTCTAGGACCTTCTTGGTAAGGCTTTTATTAGACCAAGTATATCTCCTTAGGGAGCTCCGATGTTGTTTGTGAAGAAAAAAGATGACTCGATACGTATGTGTATTGATTATAGACAACTTAATAAGGTAACGATAAAGAACCCTTATCCTAGGTCTTGTATTGATGAATTATTTGACCATTTTCAGGGAGCAGCAATGTTCTCTAAGATTGATTTGAGGTCTGATTACCATCAATTGAGGATTTGGGCTGAGGATATTCAAAAGACAGACTTTAGAATCCTGTATGGTCATTACGATTTCCTAGTAATGTCTTTTGGGTTGAATAATGCCCTAACTAAATTTATGGATTTAATGAACCACAGGTTCATGTCTTATTTGGATTCCTTCGTGATTGTATTCATCGACGACATCCTTGTGTATTCGAGGAGTAGAGAGAAGCCTGTGCAACATTTGAGGATTATGCTCTATACCTTGAGAGATCATATGCTTTTTGCCAAATTCTCTAAGAGTAAGTTTTGGCTTTATTCAATGACATTCCTTTGGCATATGGTGTCTAAGGATGGATTATGGCAGACCTGACGAATATTGAAGTTATTCATGATTGGGCCAGGATTATATCTCCAACTGAGGTTCGTACTTCATTGGCTTGCCAATTATTATAGAAAATTCATTAAGGATTTTACTACTATTACAGCATTGATGACTTTATTAACTCGGAAGGAGGTTCCTTTTTTATAGTCCAAGAAGTATGAGTCTAGTTTCAAAAAGCTCAAGGGATTTCTCACTTCAACTCTTGTTTTAGCTCTTTCTATTAAGGGTAAGGGATTCACTATATATTGTGATGCTTTGGGTGTTGGTTTAGGTTATGTGTTGATGCAACAGAGTCATGTTATTGCTTATGCTTTGAGGCGGCTGAAGGTGCATCAACTCAACTACCCCATTCATGATTTAGAGTTGGCAGTGGCAGTTTTCGCGCTTAAAATTTATAGGCATTATTTAAATGGTGTGCATTGTGACATCTTTGCGGATCATCATAGTCTTCAATATCTCATGACCCACAGAGATCTTAATGATAGGCAATACAGATGGATGGAGTTGCATAAGGATTATGACATCTCTATTTTGTATCATTCGGGCAAGGCGAATGTGGTAGCAGATGGCTTAATCCAAAAGGTAGTAAGTATGGATATCTTGTCTTGTATTTTAATTTATCAGAGGCCGTTGGCATGGTACCTTTAGTCCTCAACTAACTTGATGGTACGACTTGATATTTTAGACCCTAGAGGATCCTTCATAGTGTTGAGTCAAGATCCTCGTTATTTGAGCAGATTCGGGACTGCCAATTTAAGGATAAAATACTTTGCATCATTCGTGATCAGCTGTTGAGTGGTAAGTCCAAAAAGTCTACGATAGATTATAAGGGAGTCTTGAGGTTTGATAGTCGCATTTGTGTTTTGAGGGTTGATGACTTGATTCAGTCGATTTTGCATGAGGCTTGGAGCTCTAGATATTCCATTCATTTGGGTACAACTAAGATGTATAGAGATTTGAGATAGCATTATGGTAGAGTGGTATGAAAGAGATATAGCAGACTTTGTAGCTCATTGACTATGTTGTCAGCAGGTGAAGGTTGAGCATCATTGACCTAGTGATTTAATTTAGAGATTGTCATTCCTTTGTGGAAATGAGAGCAAATCACCATGAACTTTGTTAGTGGGTTACCTCATACTTCCCATGGTCTGATGGTATTTTGATCATTGTGGATCGATTGACCAAGTCAGCATATTTCATCCTTATTCAGATGTCCTTTAGTGTCGAGAGTTTGGCTCATACCTATGTTAGTGAGATAGTCTGTTTACATGGTAGGACTATATCTATCATTTCAGACTAGGGTTCAGTGTTTACTTCAGCTTTTAGAGAGTTTTACAGGGGGAGTTGGGTACTCAGGTAGATCTTAGTACAACATTCCATTTGTAGACCGACGAATAGTCAAAGAAGACCTGTGTTATGGATTTTGGAGGTTAGTGAGAGCACAACTTAACCTTGGCAGAGTTCGTATATAATAGTAGTTACCATTCAAATATTCATATTGACGCCATTTGAGGCTTTATATGATGGATAATGTCGTTTCCTAATTGGATAGTTTGAGACTTTTGAGATTAGCCCCTGTGGTGTTAGCTTACTTCAGGAGTCATTGGATAAAGTTAGGGTGATTCAGGATAGGTTTTGGGAAGCTTAGAGTAGGAAGAAGGCTTATGCGGATCGTAGACTTTGTGCCTTGAGATTTGGAGTTGGTGAATGGGTATTTGTAATGCCCCGAAAATGGCTCCCGGAGTGTCACACGGTGCTTGAGGCTACGAGTAGCCTCAAGCTAACCCTTTGAGCCATTTTCATTTAGTTCAACACGAATCAACGGGGTTTCCATAAATAACCCTCAAATATCAACAGAGTAATCATCATCCAAGAATAAAAGAATTTCATAAAGATAACAAAATACGACTTATTAGTCAACTCCCAACATCTATACTAGTCTGACAAGCCTCTAAGAAAATCAATAAGACCAGCGAGCCATTGAGACATGCCCCAACTGACTCATACTCAGTTATCAAATGTAAAAAATTTTGTGAAACCAGCATCAGACATCACGTCCTCAGAACATGAGGACTCACCATAACAGAGGTTGTAGAACAGCATGCCCGAAGAATCACTGTCGAACCTGGAACTGAGCACCTGAACCTACATTCTGAGAAAATGCAGCCCACATCCAAAGATGTAGGTCAGTACCATAGAAAGGAACCGAGTATATGGGGATGTATGCAGTTTTATAAACATCATCATCATAAATATTTATAACAAATATGCAGGATATATGAAAGACTCACATAGCCCGAAGAAAATCATCATAATTATGAGAGGATGAAATAAGTATAATAACACGTGTGAATCATCATATAATCTTTCAATCACTTTCAGTTCATCAAGAATATCAATTCTCATAATGTAAATATCATTTAAATCTTTCGAAAGAATAACTTTCACAATTCCACTTTCAAATCACTTCACCGTTCACCATAGACACAAGGAAACACACACACTTGGAGATCCTATAACCGACATAAACCATGTGAGCTACATGGATTCCAATGTACAACCCACGTTGGGGAGAGTCGTTCTATCCTTGCCATCGGAGTAGGACTATCGATATCAAATCCACACAAACTAGTGATCACTATATAAATCAGCCTCAGGCTCACTCCTACGAGGGTACGTAGTTCTAGGGAAGTAAGGTTGTTTTATACCTCCCACTCGGTGCTAAAGATTTCTCCGGGACCTAGATCAGATCATTTCAAAGACAATCCACAACAAAACAATTTCAGTAATATATAAATATACATAGGGAGCCATCATGTTTCCCATCTATCAAAATCAACCACGTTGTGGATTTCTTTCGAACTCGAGTTCAAAACAACTCCATTAATACCAAAAAGTTAAATCATTCAAAATATTTCAAATATTCAATATCAACGTGATTATAACACACACTTTCTTAAAAACCACAATTTCCAATGGGGATTCATGACCCAAATATAAAAATCATGATAAATATCGTTCAAGATTCATGTTTTATATCTCCAAACATGTAAATTCATCTTTCAAAATCATAAACATCAAGATTTCATAATAATCATCATAAGGTACGGGTTCATTCTTCAAATTCATAAAAATTAAATAAAAATCATGCCTTAGTAAAAAAAATTACTTTTGGGCACAAGAACGAAAGAGAGTTCTTATTGAAAAATCCCACATACCTTGAATGATGAACTTTAGATCGATACTCGTTTTTGAGATGTTAATCGTGCCTTTGAATGATAGTTCTTGGAGTTATTGAACTAGGAACTTGGAATCTTGAATAAATTTGCAGAATTAATGGTGAACTTTGGAGGTTCTTGAAGTTCTTGAACTAGGAACTTGGAATCTTGAATAAATTTACAGAATTAATGGTGAACTTTGGAGGTTCTTGAAGTTGGATGTAGGAGCTTAGGATTTTATTTTTGAGGGAATTTGATGAAATATAACATATAATGCTTCTAATAGGCTTTAATATAGGGTTTGGATGGATTTTGGGTGAGGGGGAATGACCAAAACACCCCTAAAAATCAAATAATTCTCGAATCTGTCCTTTGATGGACTGTTCTGATAGTCTGAAGTAGATCAACCATAAAGTTTTACTCCGATATCCAAATTGGATGAAACTAATGTCACTATAAAGAGGAGACTCATATCTTTCCGTTGATATATAGTATCTCACCCAGATCATTGTGTATGAGGAGTTATGATCGTTTGAAGTTGACCCAAAAATTCGCTTTTGATAAGCTGAAGTAGATCGACCATAACTTTTTGCTCCGATAGACAAATTGGATAAAACCAATTTCATTGGAAAGAGGAATCGCAGAGCTTTCCTTTGATATATAGTATATCACCCAGATCATTATGTACAAGGAGTTATGATCATTTAAATTTGGAGCAAAAATACGTCAGGCCTCAGTACTTTTTCCTGCACGTTTTACTATTCACAGTTCGATCGGAATGTTCATAACTCATCACTCAGGTGTTCGTTTTGGATGATCCACATATAGTTGGAAAGATTATTTGATATTCTACTCAATGGTCGGTCATAATATAAGACATTCCACACAAAAAAATTTATAATTCATTTTAGAAGATAGAACCTAACACGTTTACACACAAAATTTCTTGGGGTATTACATCATCCCCCCTTGGAAACATTCTTCCTTGAATGACTCTAGACATTCCTAGATTAGATAGGGAATAGAGCATACATCTAAAACCATTCGTTAGACTCATCACCACATCGTTTCTCACTCCGAATGCATCATAAAATGCATAAATTCAAAAAACTACAGCTGAACACATAATAAATGACAGCTGAACTGCTGCAACCTTAATCAAAAGTGCACGATTTAGGAAAGAACGGTACCTTCGGCTTGATCGTAGTTTGTGGAAAATAGGTGCAGGTACTTGGATCGCATATCCGCCTCAGCTTCCCAAGTTGTACCCTCAACAGATTGGTTTCGCCACAACACCTTGACCAAGGGAACTTCTTTGTTCCTTAGTCTTCGGACACTGAAATCAAGAATCTCAACAGGAATCTCACCAAAAGAAAGATTTTCTTGAATGTTAGCACTCACAGAGGAATCCACTACCACAGCATCGCTAATATGGTTTCTAAGCATGGAGACATGGAATATTAGATGAACAGAGGACAACTCAGAAGGCAACTCGGCTTCATAAGCTACCATACCAACACAGCTAAGAATTTTGTAAGGACCAACATAACGAGGACTAAGCTTCCCCTTCTTTCCGAATCTCTTTACCCCCTCATGTGTGAAATTTTCAGATACACTAGGTCACCAACTTCAAACTCAAGGTCTCTACTTCTAACATTCGCATATGACTTCTGACGACTCTAAGCAGTTTTTAACCTTTCCCTAATCAACTTAACTTTTTCAATAGCCTCAAATACCGAATCAGTACCATTCAGAGCCGCTTCACCCATCTCAAACCAACCTATGGGTGATCTACACTTCCTCCCATATAAGGCTTCAAACGTAGCCATGTCAATACGAGAGTGGAAATTGTTATTGTAAGCAAACTCTATCAACGGTAAGTGATCATCCCAACTTTCCTTAAAGTCAAGTGTTCAAGCTCTCAACATATCCTCTAAGGTTTGGATGGTCCACTCAGCCTGACCATCGGTTTGCGGATGAAAAGCAGAACTCAAAAGCACT
>NC_061117.1:19606723-19607327 GCF_002878395.1 Capsicum annuum
TAAGGTTTGGATGGTCCGCTCAGCCTGACCATCGGTTTGCAGATGAAAAGCAGAACTCAAAAGCACTTGGATACCAAGACCCTTCTGAAAGGCTTTCCAAAATTGCGAAGTAAACAAGTACCCCTATCCGAAATGATAGACAAGGGAACTCCATGCAGTCTGACTAGCTCTCGGATATACAATCTAGCATAATCCTCAGCAGTATATGAAGTATGAACAGGCAAGAAATGAGCAGACATAGTCAACCTATCAACCACAACCCAAATGGAATCATGATGGCGTCGGGAAGGAGGTAAACCAATCACGAAGTCCATACTTATCTCTTCCTACTTCCAGGTGGAAATACTAAACTCTTGCATCATACCACCAGGTCTTTGGTGTTCAACCTTAACCTGTTGGTATGTTGGACACTTAGCTACAAATGATTCTATATCTTTCTTCATGTCACTCCACCAATAGATTTCCCGCAAGTTTTGATACATCTTGGTGGCACCAGGATGAATAGAATATCGCACCCCGTGCACTTCAGCCATAATTCTCTATCTCAGATCATCAATATTCGAGACACACAATCTACCCTGCAATCTCAACACACCATCTTCCT
>NC_061117.1:19607427-19631558 GCF_002878395.1 Capsicum annuum
ACCTGTTGGTATGTTGGACACTTAGCTACAAATGATTCTATATCTTTATTCATGTCACTCCACCAATAGATTTCCCGTAAGTTTTGATACATCTTGGTGGCACCAGGATGAATAGAATATCGCACCCCATGCACTTCAGCCATAATTCTCTATCTCAGATCATCAATATTCGGGACACACAATCTACCCTGCAATCTCAACACACCATCTTCCTCTTGGGAGAAAACCTTTACTTTTTAGTCTTTGACTGACTCATTCAGTCTGACCAAACTAGCATCTAAGTATTGCTTTTCCTTTACTTCTAAAACCAAGGAGGATTCGAAACTACTCTGAACCCCTATACTACCTTCAGCAGAGTCAAACAGCCTAACCCCCAATCTAGCCAAATGATGCACATTACGAGCCAACTCTTTCTTACCTACTACCACATGCGAAACACTACCCATGGACACTCTACTTAGGGCATCCGCCATAATATTGGCCTTGCCCGCATGGTACAACACACTCATATCATAGTCCTTTAACAATTCTAACCATCGTCTCTACCTAAGATTTAATTCTCTCTAGGTAAACACATACTCCAGACTCTTATGATCAGTGAAAACATCAACATGGACACCATACAAATAGTGTCTCCAGATTTTCAAAGCAAACACAACAGCAGCCAACTCAAGGTCATGGGTGGGGTAATTTTTCTCATGGGGTTTCAACTATCTAGAAGCATAAGCTATCACTTTACCCTTCTGCATCAATATGCAACCCAAACCAACTCTCGAAGCATCAAAGTACACCACAGAACCATCAACACCATCAGGAAAAGTCAAAACAGGGGCTGAAGTGAGTCGAGTCTTCAACTCTTGAAAACTCTTCTCACAAGATTCAGACCACAAGAACTTCACTTTCTTTTGGGTTAGCCGAGTCATAGGAGACTCTATAGTGGAGAAACCCTCAATAAAACAGCGGTAATAGCCAGCTAAACCCAAGAAATTTTGGATATCAATCAGAGAAATAGGTCTAGGCCAATTTCTAATAGCTTTGGTCTTTTGGGGATCAACTCTAATACCCTCGAAAGAAATGATATGACCCAGAAAAGTAATTGACATTAGCCAAAACTCACACTTACTGAACTTTGGCAAACAACTTATGATCTTTAAAGGTTTGGAAAACAGTTCGGAGATGATCAAAATGTTCATCCTCATAACGGGAGTACACCAGTATATCATCGATGAACACTATGACAAACATATCCAGATATGGTCCGAACACTTAATTCATGAGGTCCATGAAAGTGGCTGGGGCATTAGTTTACCCAAAAGACATAACAAGAAACTAAAAATGGCCATAACGAGTTTGAAAAGTGATTTTCAGGATGTCACACTCCCTAACTTTGAGTTGATGATAGCCGGGACGAAGGTCTATCTTTGAGAAATAAATTGCACCTTGCAATTGGTCAAACAAATCATCTATTCTCGAAAGGAGGTTCTTATTTTTTACAGTGACTTTATTCAGTTGGCGGTAATCAATGCACATACGTAAAGAGCCATCTTTTTTTCTCTCAAACAACACAGGAGCACCCTAAGGAGAAATACCGAGCCTTATGAAACCCTTATCTAGTAGATCTTTGAGTTGCTCTTTCAACTCCTTAAGTTCTGCAGGGGCCATACGGTAAGGAAGAATAGAAATGGGATGAGTATCGGGAAGAAGATCAATCCCAAACTCTATCTTTCTATCAAGAGGTATCCCTGGAAGATCATCCAAAAAGACATCAAAAAACTCATTGACGACGTTAACAGATTGGAGAGTTGGAGTCTCAGACTTAGTGTCTTTGAATCTAACCAAATGGTAATTACACCCCTTGGAAATAAGCTTTCTAGCGAAGGCATATTTCTGAAATAGGAGAGCACGAATCAATAGTAGAGAAAGACACTTTAAGCACGATAGACTTCTGAAAGAAAGAATCACACTTTTTCCTAAAATGTCTTGTAGCCTCTTGCTCATAAATGTGGCGCGCTACACACCGATGATCAAGACTCTACTTAACGCGACTTATCAGACTCCCTAGGACACCTTAAAACCTTAGGCTCTGATACCAAGTTTGTAACGCCCCGAAAATGGGTCTCGAAGCGTCACACGATGCTTGAGGCTACGAGTAGCCCCAAGCAAACCCTTTGAGCCATTTTTATTCAGTTCAACACGAATCAACGGGGTTTCCATAAATAACCCTCAAATAACAATAGAGTAATCATCATTCAAGAAAAAAAGAATTTCAGAAAGATAACAAAATAGGACTTATTAGTCAACTCCCAACATCTATAATATTCTGACAAGCCTCTAAGAAAATCAATAAGACCAGCGAGCCATTGAGATATGCCCCAACTGACTCATACTCAGTTATTAAATGTAAATAATTCTGTGAAACCAATATCAGACATCACGTCCTCGGAACATGAGGACTCACCACAACAGAGGATGTAGAATAGTGTGCACAAAGAATCACTGTCGAACCTGGAACTGAGTACCTGAACCTATATTCTGAGAAAATGCAGCCCACATCCGAAGATGTGGGTCAGTGGCATGGAAAGAAACCGAGTATATGGGGGTGTATGTAGTTTTATAAACATCATCATCATAAATATTTATAACAAATATGCAGGATGTATGAAAGACTCACATAGCCCAAAGAAAATCATCATAATCATGAGAGGATGAAATAAGTATAATAACACGTGTGACTCATCAAATAATTTGTCAATCACTTTTAGTTCATCAAGAATATTAATTCTCATAATGTAAATATCATTTAAATCTTTCGAAAGAGTAACTTTCACAATTCCACTTTCAAATCACTTCACCGTTCACCATAGACATAAGGAAAAACACACACACTGGGAGATCCTATAACCGACATAAACTATATGAGTTACTTGGAGTCCAAAGTACAACCCACGTTGGGGAGAGTCGTCCTATCCTTGCCATCGGAGTAGGACTATCGATATCAAATCCACACAAACTAGTGATCACTATATAAATTAGCCTCAGGATCACTCCTACGGGGGCACGTAGTTCTAGGGAATTAAGGTCACTTTATACCTCCCACTCGGTGCTAAAGATTTCTCCCAGACTTAGCTCAGATCATTTCAAAGACAATCCACAACAAAATAATTTCAGTAATATATAAATATACATAGGGAGTCATCATGCTCTCCATCTATCAAAATCAACCACATTGTAGATTTTTTTCACACTCGAGTTCAAAATAACTCCATTAAGACCAAAAGGTCAAATCATTCAAAATATCTCAAATATTCAACATCAATGTGCTTATAACACACACTTTCTCAAAAAAACACAATTTCCAATGGGGATTCATGAACCAAATATCAAAATCATGATAAATATCATTCAAGATACATGCTTTATATCTCCACACATGTAAATTCTTCTTTCAAAATCATAAACATCAAGATTTTATAATAATCCTCATAAGATATGGCTTCATGCTTCAACTTCATAAAAATAAAATAAAATCATGCCTTTGTAAAAAAAAATTACTTTTGGGCACAAGAATGAAAGAGAATTCTTGTTGAAAAACCCCACATACCTTGAATGATGAACTTTAGATCGATACTCATTTTTTAGATGTTAATCGTGCCTTTGAATGATGGTTCTTGGAGTTTTTGAATTAGGAACTTGGAATCTTGAATAAATTTGTAGAATTAATGGTGAACTTTGGAGGTTCTTGAAGTTCTTGAACTAGGAACTTGGAATCTTGAATAAATTTGCAGAATTATTGATGAACTTTGGAGGTTCTTGAAGTTGGATGTAGGAGCTTAGGGTTTTCTTTTTTAGATAATTTGATGAAATATAACATATAATGCTTCTAATAGGCTTTAATATAGGGTTTGGACAGATTTTGGGTGAGGGAAAATGTCCAAAACGCCCCTAAAAATCAAATAATTCTCAAATCTATCCTTTGGTGGACTGTTTTGATAGTTTGAAGTAGATCAACCATAACGTTTTACTCCGATATCCAAATTAGATGTAACTAATTTAATTAGAAAGAGGACTCTCATATCTTTCCATTAATATATAGTATCTCACCTAGATCATTGTGTACGAGGAGTTATGATCGTTTGAAGTTGACCCAAAAATTCTCTTTTGATAGGCTAAAGTAGATCGACCATAACTTTTTGCTCCATTAGAAAAATTGGATGAAACCACTTTCATTGGAAAGAGGACTCACAGAGACTTCTGTTGATATATAGTATATCACCCAGATCATTATGTACAAGGAGTTATGATCGTTTAAAGTTGGAGAAAAAATACGCCAGGCCTCAGTACTTTTTCCTGCACTTTTTATTGTTCATTACTATTCACGGTTCGATCGAAATGTTCATAACTCGTCGCTCGGGTGTCCATTTTGGATGATCCACATAGCGTTGGAAATATTATTCGATACTCTATGCAATGGTGGGTCATAATCTAAGACATTCCGTATGAAAAAATTTATAATTTTTTCTAGAAGATAGAACCCAACACGTTTACGCACAAAATTTCAACGAAAAATTTCTTGGGGTATTACAGTATTCCTTTATGTATCATTCATAAAGGGTGTGATTAGTTTTAGGAGGAAAGTCAAGCTCATCCCTAGATATATTGGACCATTTGAGATTCTCCACACAGTTGGTAAGGTGCATTATAATTTAGCCTTACCCCCAGATTTTGCTGTTGTCCATCCGATTTTCCATGTTTTTATGTTACGGCGATACATACCTGACCTGTCTCATATACTTAGGTGGAACTCAGTTTAGTTGGATGACTTTGACCTTCGTGGCGGAGCTTGTGCTCATCTTGGCTAGTGAAGTCAGACGGTTGTATAGTAGGGAGATTACAGTAGTTATGGTTTAATAAAGGCACCACCCAGTAGATTAGACTACTTAGGAGATCGAGAGCGATATGCAGTCATATTATCCTCACCTGTTTGAGGATTTAGGTACATCCTAATCTTTAATTTTGTAGATGAAAGTTCTTTTAGTAGTGGATATTGTAATGACCCTCTAGGTCATTTTCTATATCTCTACTTATTTTTATTATTTAGAGATTTCCTATACCCTCCCCAAGTCATTTATGACATACAGGAACAAACAGTTCAATTACAGGGTGGTTCATTTAGTTTTTAGAGCTAATTCCCAATTTTGAAATCTTCATTGGTTCAAATTGGCTATTAGGTGAAAAATTCAATTAAACGGCCTTGTATGCCAATTATGACTATTCCAACAGCTCTGAAGCTTCAATTTTAGATTGGGTGGACCCTTTGTTCGTGTCTTGAGGATCTTGGACTTATTGCGGGCTATTAACCGAAAGTTAAGAAAATGGCAAGTTGGTATGGGACCTACTTTTCGTTGAAACATCCTTGAATGGAAATTTTAACTGTGCCATTGAGTTTTAAATGTCAAATTTGATAGGGTAGCATAATTCATTCACGCATACAATATTTCGGATGAATCTTAAGAGGTTGGCAAAAACATAGAATTTCTCTAAGTTCCAATTGGTACATGATATCTGGTGTGACCGGTAAAGTGGTCCTTTGGGAGCTTTAGTGACCCTAACTCAACCAACAGTATCGCTTTAGAGGCACCTAGGCCCTTTAATGGATAGCGCTAAAGAGACCCATGATATGCTTTAGAAACTTTGTTGTAGGGTCAGAAACCACTTTAGCAGTACATGGCACTTTAGCGTGAGTGCTAAAGTGGCCAAGTGTCCGTTTTAGCAGAACCTGCGTGCCTGGGAAGGGTATAAATGCCCATTAAGCCCATTTTTCAAGATTTCTCATCCATTTTCTAAAATATTAAACCCTAAAATGTGAGAGTTCTTAGGAGAATCGATTATGGTGATTGTGAAGCTTTAGCATCATTAACTTACACGATTTCCCATCAAATTTGTAGTAAGATTCCATTATTTTAATGGTTGGTTTCCATTTCTATTTAAAATCCCTAAAATCTTGGTGACTCAATTTTAGCACCAATATAGCTCGAAATCCATCCATTTTTAAGGGTAAAGCTTCCTTAAGCATAGAGGAACGTTCTGTTCATTTTGAATATGCGATTTTCATAAATGGGCCCAGCTTGAGATTTTTATGTAATTTTGAACCCAAATCACAATAATGCAATATAGGTATCACTATTCTTGTTTTGATGAGTATATTGTGATTTTAATAGCATGGCACCTTGCAAAAGCTTCTTGAAAGGGGAAATCAGTGATTTAGCGAATTCTTCGAGCTATTCTTAGATCCCAAGGTACACTAGGTTTACCTTCTTCATAGATTGAGATATATCATAGTATGATTATGATATTATTCTAGATATGGGGTGAGATTTAGGTGTTGGAAGTTTGAATGTGAGTATTTAGCTTAATTGGACCTTTAGGCTATCTTGAAATTATAGACTTGGAGTACTTTGCATAGTTATTCATGACTTAGGTGATTTGAGCGCCACTGTATATATTTAGAATGGAAATACCTTAAATTACTCAATGTAGAGGACATTATCATAGTCATCCATGTTAGGGTGGAATTGTGCTTAGTCGCTTAAGTTAAGGGAATTGCCTTGGTTGATATTGTTTTAGGTAGAATTTCCTTTGTTGATCATGTTTGGGAAGGATTACTATCTTAAGACTAATTATGGCTTGTTTGACATCTAGGAATGAACTTTGATACCTTAACCTAGTCTAGAAGTTTCCTAAGTTGATATTTTTTGGGGATTAGAAGTAGGCCCCTCTAACCCACCTTAGGCTAAGACTTGTGATAGCCTCGTAGGCTCATTTACATAGGATACACTCTTGATGGTCGATTTGTCACTTGAAGACGTTGAATATATTTATTGAGTATATTACTTGGATATTGAATGATTGATGCTAATTTCGAGTATCGCTAATGATATTGCCCATAAACATGATTAAGGATATAACTTATAAGTGTGATTATTGATATGACTTCCAGATATGATTAATGACTTATAAAGGTGATTATTGGCATGAATTCTGGAAATAATTAATAATATGGCCTATCGACATGCTTAATGATATAGATACCAATGTGATTAAATGATATAGCCTGTAGATATGATATGGCTTATATACATGATATAGCTTATAGATACGATATAGATTATATATATGATATAGCTTATGGATAAGATATATCTTATGGATGTAATATGGCATATATATATATATATATATATATGATACGATTTATATATGATAGACAGATAGACAGATAGATATAATTGGTAGCTTATATATACAATTATTGAATTAACTTATGACCTTGACTATTGACATAGCCTATAGGCATGGTTATTGCCATGATTTATTAGATACGATATTTGCATAGTTTATTGGGTTAGATTATCGGTATGGATTGGTGATATGGTTCTTTGATACGGATTATAAATATGAGTTTTGATTTAACTCCGACAATTGATAATAATCTTGGTAATATGGGTTTCGATTAGAGTCCGACAAATGATGATACTAATGAGCTTTGATTCAAGTATAGCATTGGAAATTATGCATGAAATGATACTGTCTAGATGGATTCTTAGTTCTGGCATGATGCTTTGGTATTTACGGTAATTCGATTGTTATCTTTCTTGATTTTACCCTCCAGGCTTATGGGGGGCTACTTTGGATTTTCTACTTTTCTGCACTCATTGGCTTATGGGGGCCAATCTTGTGGTTATAATGGTATGATATTTATGTTATTATCTCGTATGCATTTATTTATATATGTACAATGGTGTCAAAGCTTATTCTAGGTAGGCCCTGTTATCTATCTTAGCTTAATTTTTCTTGTATCTTATAATATCTATATTATGATTTAGCTCAGTAGGCCGATGATGCCTACTGAGTACCCATGGTTTTGATACTCATACTATATTTTTGTACCTTTTTGGTATATATTTGAGTACTGTTTGTCGTTGTTGATTCGAAGTTCGTGCAAGGTTGATATCGAAGATTAGGTGAGCTCTTGGAGTCAGTTACCCTTTTTTTCATTTATTTATCTATGTCTATTCTTTCATCTTCGACATAGATTATATTTGACTATTCAGTACTCATAGTTCTCTAGTGGTAGCTCTTATATCGTCATTACTGAGTCTTGGGATGCTTGGTGATTTTCTATCTTTCTATCTATTAGACCTTTATGATTATATTATTGCTATTTAAGCCTTTAATTGTTAAATTCCAACTTTTAGGCCATTTTTCACCAAGTTAGCCAATTGTATCTAGCTCTAGGCTATAGTTCAGATTACCTCCTGGGGGATAGATTAGGTGCCATCATGACTCGTAAATTGGGTCATGACACCTAGGATGGCTTTTCATGACTGTCAATGACATATCATCTGTAGCCCTTATTACTGGATTAAAAATAGTCCTTCAGAACTTTTAGGTAAAAACTAAGGATGGTTCACTAAATGAGTCATTGGTATTGACTATGACTCATTATGTTAGTCATTCTATGATGTTTCTACTGTTTTCTGCTCTAAGTCTGTGATATGATATTAGGGACTTTTTGGTGTTACAATATTTTCCTCTTGGTAGAATTTACCCTCAAATAAAAACCAACTAAGCTGAAAAGATATGGAAAAACCTACAATCCCAACACCTGTTACTGATATGATAACCAAATTCGAATATAAGTTAAATAAATTTCATGACAAGAAGGCAACTGAAGGGCATGAAACTGAATGGGATACTAAGGAGGAAACTGTTACCTCAAGTTGGAACTGAATTAGAAGGGAATAAGTGAGAGTACTTTGTCATTCTGTTTGTTTCTACTTACTAAGATTTGAGATATCTAGAGGCATAAGCTACTATCTTACCATGCTGTGTTAACAAATAATGGACGCCAACCTCTGAATAAAACCTATCTAAACACTCTGGTAGAGTTAAAACTGGAGCAAAACTGAGTCAATTATTTAGCTCTTGAAAACTTTTCTCACAAATATTGGACCACTAAAATTTGACTTTCTTCTAAGTCACTCATTGGAGAAGCAACAGATAAAAATACTTCAACAAACCAACTATAGTAACTGCCTAAATCCAAAAAACTCTTCATGTTTGATGGAGAGAGATAGGTCTTGTCCAATTCTTAACTTCTTCAATCTTTTGTGGATCAACATGAATGTGCTCACTGAAAATCATATGACGAAGGAATGCTACTAATTTCAACTAGAATTCACATTTTATAAGCTTAGAAATAACAAAACTGGTGATCTATAAGATTTTGTGAGATGATCTTCAAATGGTTTGCATTTTCATCCTTACTCTAAGAATAAACGAGGATGTTATCAATTAAGACAATGAATAACATGTCCAAGTACTATTTGTAAACTCTATTCATCATGTCCATAAAATGTGCAAGAATATTGGTTAGCCCAAAATTCATAACAAATTCAAAGTGACTATACCAAGTTCTGAATTCTATCTTCAAAATAACATACTCTTTTACTCTAAGTTGATGATAGCGAAAATTGAGGTCTATCTTTGAAAAACAAGTGGCACCCTGAGACTGGTCAAATAAGTTATCAATCCTAGGAATGGGATACTTATTTTTTACTGTACCTTTGTTCAACCGACTGTTATCAATGTATATTTTGAGGGAATCATATTTTTATACACAAAAAGAATTAAAACACCCTATAGATAAATACTGGATATGATGAAACCCTTGTCAATGAGGTCCTTCAACTATTCTATCAATTCCTTAAGCTCTACTGGATCTATCCCATAATGAGGAATTGAGATAGGAAAGATATCTAGAAGAAGGTTTATTCCAAAATCTATCTCCTACTCGGGAGGAACTCCTAGTAGATCTTCAGAAAAATACTTTTAGAAATTCATTTACTGTAGGAACTAACTAAAGAGTAGGGGTTTCAGACTTTAAATCCTTGACTCAAACTAGACGGTAGATGCATCCCTTAGAGACCATTTTTCTGACCTTACGGTTAAAGATAACTACTTATAGGCACTGAAGATCTACCATTCTATTCTAAGGTTGGTTCATTTCGAAACTAAAATTTAATGACTCTGTTTCTGTATTTGACTAGATCATAACAGAAATATAACCAATCCATGCCAAGAATGATATCAAAATTAATCATTTCTAACTCCACGAGGCCAATTATGGTAATTACTGGAAACTTTGATTGGACAATTTCTATATAGCTATTTATCTATAATTGAGTCACTAATAGTAGTTAAAATTGCAAGGGTTTCTAAAAGGGTTTTGAGACTATCACCAAAATATACTAAAATATAAGTAGTTATGAAGGAAAGAGTAGCTTCAGGATCTAATAATGTATATACATCAGTATAGAAAATGTGCAACATACAAGTGACTACATCAAGGGAACCTTTCTGATCATGCCAAGACTACAAAAGATAGAACTTGTCCTAGAACTAACCGCCACCTATACTAGATGAGGCACCTTGCTTAGTTAGTCGACCTACTGGATCTGTTGTGGAGGTAGTCTGAGTATGATAACTGATTTCACTTTTATTGGCTGATAGAATTTCTTAGAGTTTGTGATCAGGCCTTCTACAACCATAATATCAATCCTTACCCACCAAACCCCCCTCCTTCATGTGGTTTATCTTTTACTTTTTACATGATGTGAAAGTACAATCACTGAAAGAGTTATTCTGAGACTTAGAGCCTAGTACTCTACCTTTCTAATCCTTTCTGGGCCTAGGAGATGGAATACTAGAAAAAGAAGTGGTGGGGCTCAAGATCTTTGCTAAAATTGGGATAGATTTCTATGCCTGAATTTTGCAGAGAATAGTCAAATTTACCTATTCTAGCCCTCTTAGTCTCTATCTCTTTCTTCTTTATATTCCTTTCATCAATTTGTTGAGCATGTGTCATAATCCTAGATATGTCCATATCCTTAATAAGCATAGTGGTCTTACACTCCTTGACCACCAACTTAGAAATACCTGAAACAAACTTACTTATCCAGGCTCTTGGATAGGCCACTATCCCTAGAGCCTAACTAAAAAGTTGAGTAAACTTCAGAGAATACTCTTTCACTGATATATTACCCTACTTCAAGTTTATAAACACTTCAACCTTAGCTTTTCTCAGCTAACAGGGATAGAATCTATCTGGGAAAGTAGTCATAAAGTCATTCCAATCAACTGGGTCTGCATCCAATTATCTACCCTCCTTCCACTACTTGCACCAAGCCTGAGGCACCCCTTTTAACTAAGAGCGACTAAATTAAAACTTTCAACAGAAGAAATACCCATAACCTGAGCGAATTTTTAAACCTCATCGTTGAAAATGTTTGGTCCTTCATCCACCTTCAAACTATAAAAATCTAGAGGATTTATCCAAGTGAAGTCCCAAACTCTCATTGTAGTTGTATTTCCTTTTAGATTATCTGATGCAACAACCTACTAATTGTCATGAGTGGTCATAGCCTGAGCAAGCACTTGGAAAGAATCCCTAAATTTGGTATGGTAACTTGCCTATTCAGGGGGTCCGCTGGAGTTGGTGGGGCTTGTTGTTTATCGTTTATGTTCCTTAATTCATTTGCTCTTCGGGGAGGTACTTTCTATAAATTCATAGCGAGAATAAGAAGGATATTAAATAGAGTTATACTCTATCACATGATATAAATATAAAAAAAGTGAGACTTTCCTAAAATATTTAGTAGTCTCTCCTTTATAAGAGTAGCGTGTTTTACACCCATGAACAAGACATTACTTAATGCGTCTTTTAGATATCCTAGGACACTTTAAGTCTGATTCTCTAATACCAAATTTATTATGATCTGAGATTACACTCTGGATGTAATATAGTATTTAGAGGCACAAGCGACCCCATGTTAACCCATGAACTGGGATAGCACTAATTGTATGAAAGTTAAACTGGCATAAAAAGCATAAATTTGAAATATGATAATAAAATAATACTAATCATAATCTTGGTCAAAAAGCAAATAGTAAAGCTTAATAAACTGAATATCTAACTTTGAGTCTAAAAGCCTTTAATAATTGATGAGTGCTGGGACAAGGCCCCAACTAACTCAAAATGTCTGACTTGATAGTCAGCTATCTAAGGCGGGTGACAGAAGTACCCCCTATATGTTCCTCACAAGTGTGCCCAGATGGCATTGGCAGTAGGAAATTCCTCACACTCATGTATGAGGTCATCAACCACAGAACTTACAACGATGCCATGTGTAATGGAATTAACCTTTTTCCAAGCCTTATAAGCTTCAAGGTATCTTCTGTGTTGTGCAGTATTTTCCTCTTCTGGTAGACATAAGACATGGTTAATACCTTCAAGAGCATTTTTCTATTTCAGTACATACCACATTTTATGACTCCAAATATCGTAGTTGTCTCCATTTAGTTTTTCTCCTTGTTCAAGTCAGCAATTATGCTTTTTGATGCCATGTCTGTTATTAACAGACAATCACGCAAGTATTTTATTAATCATGCATGCAAATTACATATTTAAGCAAATCATTTCACATACAGATTCAATGTTTAGTGTAAAATCGAAAGAACACTTAAGAATCCAATCATCATATACGAACTAAACACTTGACCAAAATTAGAAATTAATTTCTTAATGTGTATTACGATGATAGCTTTCAATTAAGTCATTTTAAACACAAATAAATGAATGAAATTCATTAAAAAAAAAAAAAAGATAAATAACTTAATTTATGTATAATATAGAGTTAAGAAATAACTACATGTTACAAGTCCATCTAAAGATAAAAGTCATCCCACAAATATTCGGGACGACTTATATACACCAAAAAGGCTCACTAGGCCAAATCTAGTGGTAACATCAATAAATCTCTCACCCCATGGTTCACGGAGAGAATTTGCTAAAATTGCTAATGCTTCCCAATTTGAGATTTCTACATAGTTTTTCAGTTCTACGCATTTTATTTCAAACGAATGTATAAAACTAGCAATGGTAATATTAGGGGTCATCTTAAAAGACTTGAATTCTTTCAGTTTCTTCTCTCGTTCCCTTCGCATAGCCCTTTCATTCCGTAACAGATTTTGTGTCGCTCTAGGGACACAATTTCGTATGATCTCACGACCTCAAAAACATGTCCTTCGACGACGTGTTCTTCCACTTTGTTTCTTTCCTCGACATCCTGAACTCCCACTTGGAGAGATTCAAGTTTGTCCCCATTAAGATATTTCTGAAATAGGAACCAAGAAACAATAAGAATGATTATGTCCTTTAATGCGACAACTTATGTCGCAATTTATTGTAGAAGGCAAAATCTGCTTATGAAAAATTAGGAACTATTTTAGACAAGAATTGTAATAAGCCTAAAAAAAATTAAAGGCATAATATTTTACACTACATGATTCTCCATATTTCTTTTATTAAATCAATTATAGTGCAACAGTATACACCCTTTTTATATATTTGTACTACAATTTGTACTTGTACTTCATATCAGTACCATACAACAATCAAAAGACTATTTAAACAAAATGTACACGTATAGTGCTCTACACAATGCATATAATTATTTCCTTTTCCCAAAAACAAGGCTAAAGGGTACTTTTTCCTTTCTTTCCTTTTTTTTAATATAAACTCTTTCCTTAAAGACAACAAAAAAAACTTTTTACTATACTTATTAAAAGAAAAAAAAATCACTGTTCTTCTTCTTTTTCTGAAGAACACCGCATATATCATCCTCTCTTTTTTAATTCTTAAATATTATAAGGTGCTTAACAGTATTTGAAACCACAACAACAAATAAAGTAAAAGGTCGGATTTAAAAAAAATTGACGCGTCTGACTGAATCAGCGGTGCGTTGATCGGAGTAGCGGTGCGTCCAATTATATTTTAGCGAAGCGTCTGACCGGATTTTACGATTTATATCCGGTTTATAATTTTCTTACAGGTCTGTACAAATTTAATTTTCTATTTCTACACTTAAAATTGAGATATTATGTGAAAAAATAGAGCAATAATTCTGGCTCTGATGCTATTGAAAGAAAAACACAGAGCAAAATCAATCTTTACCTTGATATTTTGCAGCAGAAGAAGATAATTTTGCCACCAAAATAATCGTTGCAAGTCAATTTCGTTTCTCTTGGAAATGGAATGTAAATTCACAAACTAAATACTTACAATTTAGTGTTTTGTTAATGTATTCTTTTTCTTTGTGTTACTGGTTTTGTCACACCCATTGCTGAAGAAGAAATTCAATGAATATAAGGGGTGTGGAATAATTTTTCTTTTGTAACTGTTCCCCCCAAAATTCAAAATTTAGTCTTTAATTTCTTTTTTCAGATAAATGGGAAAACAGGTCGGGTCGAGTCGGGTCGGTTCACATGGGCCACCCATGACCCAAAATATTCAACAGAGTCATTGCAAGGGCGCTCAAGTAAATCCATGGCCTAAGAAAAAAATCAAACGGAGGTCTTACGTTTTTAAGAAAAAAAAATTATATTTACAAAGTCTATTTTTAAAATTATATAATCGTATTTAATAATTCTTTTTTAATTAATAATATAGTCAATGCATTAAAAAGCTTTTACTATATCAATCTCCTGAATTTTTTTATATAAATTTTTTTTTTATAAATAGTATTTAATATATTTCTTAAAATTTATAATTTATTATTACTAAAAAAATATGAGGCCCCTCAAATTTTGAGTTAGGCGGTCACCTTTTCTCCTAAAGGATTAAGCCGCCCTGAGTCATTTGTACTAACCACGACACATTGTATGAGTCATTTTGTGAAGCTTTCTACTGTTTTCTACTCTAAGTTTGAGTTATATATGATCTCAGGGACTTTTGGGATGCTACATGCTGCTACTGGAATCTTATTTTTTGGATATGATTTTTCGGTGATGCTAATGCAGAAGCTCTCTTCAACAGCGTTTAACTTGACAGACTTTGGCTAGGCTGGTGACGATGTTACATTGAATACAGTGACATTTGATAGGGCAATATTGACCATTTCTAAGCTTGTTAAGAGAGGTGGTGGACAACTTCATAGTCATTAGAAGTGAAGTGAAGCATAAGAGGATAGGTCAAGTGGTGGAAGGGACGACACGGTGCTGCACTTATTCCGATGACTGTTAAGGAAAAGGGAGAAAATCGGATAGACTTTAGCGTATGATTTGTTAAAATGGATGTTATGTTAAGACGGGTCAGGTCGGGCAGGTTTAGGTTACTTAGGATTTGGGCTTTATTTTTATAAATAAATAAATGGGGCATATTTATTGATTTGGATTTTTCTGTTAAATGGAGAATTAGATGAAAACTTTGTTAACAACGAGAGTAAATATGATTTAATAGTATAACGAAGGGTAAAATTTAACTAATTGTCAAAAGTAAAGAGATAATGTAAAATGAAAAAAAAATTATTCAATTATGTATTGATTTTCTAATATGACAAGTATTATGGAATATTTATTTTTTACAAAAATGACAAGTATTTAGGAACGTAGTAGATCTTTTTTCGTTGTGAAGAGTTCTTCAACATTTTCATCGGCTACTTGGGGGAGTTGGTTAAAAGGCCACTTCCCAAACCTTTTTTGACATTTATACACTAAATTTTTTTAATTGAAAAAATAGACACTTTAATGGGACCACAAAAAAATAAATGCAACCCTAGCACACAACTTATAAAATATACACTTTAGCCCCTTTTCCATTTCAGCCCCAATTTTTTTAAAACTACACTTTAGTCCATGTCCAAAGTATAAATATTGGATAATTAATTTTTAAAAAAAATATTCCAAAGCTTCTCAACCAATCCACTACCGACCACCCAATTTTGGCACCATTTTCTGGATTTTTCGACCATTTTTCAACCATTTTTCGTTGAATTTTTTGGCATCCATCGGAAAGTGACATTATCTCTATTGCTTTAAGCCATTTCTCTTATTTTTAACTTCAATGTTTCTTCCATTTTCATACAAAAAACTTGAAAATCAATCTCACATTTTGAAATCGATTTTTGGTTCAATAGCAACATTTCAACACTCCTTAGGTTGTTTGAAATTCGTTGAATTATTCCGGTGGTCGTCGAAAAAGGGTCGATCGTGCACTGTACAGCCAGCAGCTAAGAAGAAGACGACTTCAGTATATCAAGTCTAGGCGCATAAACCATTATTCAAGTCTATTAAATACTATTATCGAGGTATATCATGTTTATTATAGATTACGTGGTTGTTGGTGGTATATTTCTGGTGAATGGGAGGAGACTCTTAAATGTTGGGTTTGGAAAACCGCTTCTAAGGAGACAGTGTCCATTGCCCTTCGTCGCAACGGTTCATACGCCGTTATGGTTAAAAGCGTAATGGAGAGCGGTGAATTAAGTTGTGATCAAAGCGAGGTGGTAATTAGTTACTTGATGAACGGGAGGGGAAAAATCCATCCAACGTTCATAAGGAATGATAGACACATGCAATTACACATGCTTTGCGTTGATTCTAATAACTTCATACCTATATTGCGGGTTAAAGTTGTTGGAAGGTCCCGGAAAGAAGTTTCTACATCAGCCCCACCCCAACCCCTACCCCTGGCAGTGGATGATACGTCAACGAAATATGATTGCATGAGTGGTGATGAATGGGATAATAGTGAAGATTATGAAAAAGAGGAGTGTGGAGGAGGTAAGGACGGATAGCTCGAACCACAAGGAAGCCACTCTTTATCGGATGGAATAAATCATTGTGTAGGACAAACATTCAAGGATAAGAAATGTGTTATGTAATTTTAAGTAAGTAAAGATTGAAGAAATACTAGACTGTGCGAATTATTTATTATATACTAACGCCATTATTGATTTCCACACATGATAGATAGATTATCAATTTTTTGAGAAGTCGATTATTCACCAATTCGTGGATTTATGATCAAATATTTGAATATATGGACAAGTTAGAATAATGACCAAAAAATAGAAATTAAATTAAATAAAATTAAAGTATAAAAATTAACACCTTTCAAACATTGTAAAACAATTTAGACACATTAATTGTGATATCAAATCACTTTTGAACATAATCAAGTGATATTTAAGGCATGCTATAGTCGTAAATTAGTGAGATGAAACTAAAAAGGAAAGCAATAAAATAAAATAAAATATATAAGCACCATCCAAACAATGCAAAATAACTAGATATCATCAAATGAGTTTAGACGCATCTAATGAGCACAAGGAAGAGTGATGGTTGTGACTTGTGGGTGCATGGGACAAGTAGTGTTTGAGAACAAGTAATCCTTTTCAATGCAGACGTTTGTTCTGAGCAATGGGTTGTTAATTACTACCATCACTCTTTCTTATACTCATTTGATCTGGTGTTCAATTATTTTTTACTCTCATATGATGATATTTAGTCATTTTTCATTGCTTGAATGATGTTTATTTATTTTAATTTATTTTAGTTTATTTTATTTCTTTCTTTTAGTCTCGTCTTACTTGTCAATATAATTAGATGATTGATGCTAGACCTATAAAGATATCGTGCATGTATTATATATAAATTTATGCATCTGACTAGATTAAATTACAGTCATGAACACCCAGAAGTCACAACCATCACTCTTCGTAATACTCATTAGACACGTCTAATCTCATTTGATGATATCTAGTTGTTTTGCATTGCTTGAATGGTGCTTATTTATTTTATTTTATTTTATTTTATTTCTTTCCTTTTTAGTCTCATCTCACCGATTTACGACTATAGCATGCCTTCAATATCACTTGATCGTGTTCAAAAGTGATTTGGTATCACAATTGATATATCTAAATTGTTTTACAATGTTTGAAAGGTGTTAATTATCATATTTAAATTTAATTTAATTTCTCTTTTTTGGTCATTATTTTAATTTGTCCATATATTTAGATATTTGATCCTGGACCTATGAGTAGGTGAATAATCGACTTCTTAAAAAATTGACAATCTATCTATCATGTGTAGAAATCAATATCGGTGTCAGTATATAATAAATAAGTTGCATAATCTAGTATTTCTTCAATCTTTTTTGACTTCGTCAACGTTAAGAAGCTTTAATTATGTGTTGTTTAAAATTACAACTCCTTCAGGCATACAATGATAGAGTCTATAGTAAACCTTGATAATCGATTATAGAAGACGTAAATATTCTTTAGACCTTTTCCAACGGTCATTTTTTTGGTAACCCTACTATATACATGACATGACTTTTTGAGCTTCTACATGTTCATTTATTCAACCTTTTCTCATTTTGAATCAACAATATCAATGTCTCTCTTTTTCATTTGAAAAACTCCTTAGCTTGTTCCAAAGCTTTAATCCGTTGCATAATTTCGGTGGTCATCGGAAAAGCGATATCAAGTATTGTACGAAAATCAAGTAAGAAGAAGACGACTACAGTCTATTAAGTCTAGGATCGTAAATGAACTTGTTTTCATTGTCCAGATTTCTGGCACACTATCCGATGAAATTCAAAAAAAAATTACCATACAATCGGCAAGGACAGTCATAATCCATCAACAATCAAACAAATATCAACTTAAAAGCATAGATTTTCAGTAAAATTAAGTTTCATTTTTTAAAAAGATTTTAGTTTTTTTCATCCAAACCAAACCGAACGGTCTATTAACAGAACAACATTCGAATTTCTTGACCCATTAATCGATTAAATTCACGAAAAAATTTCACCATGTAATCGACAAGGACAATCATAATTCATCAACAATTAAACAACTATCAACTTAAACACATATTTTCAATAAAATCAAGTTTATTATTTAAAAAGATTTCAGCTTTTTTCATCAACCAAACAAATACCTAATCAACCGAACGGTCTATTAATAGAACAACATCCAAATTTCTTGGCACATTAGCTAATTAAATTTGCGAAAAAATTTTACCATGCAATCGACAAAGACAACTATAATCCATCAACAATTAAACAAATATCAACTTAAAACCACAGATTTTCGGTAAATTCAAGTTTCATTTTTTAAAAAGTTTTTAGTTCTTTTCATCCAAACCAAACAAATACCTAATCAACCGAACGGTCTAATAATAGAATAATATCCAAATTTCTTGGCACATTAGCCGACTAAATTCACGAAAAAATTTCACCATGCAATCATCAAGAATAATCATAATTCATCAACAATCAAACAATTACCAATTTTAAAAAAAAATCAGTAAAATCAATCCCTTTTTTTTCAAAAAAGATTAAAAAAAAAATCTCTCAAATCAATTCAATTACCACAAACTAAAATCGACAAAAAAAAAAAGAAAAAACCATCAATATGGAGCATAAATTACTCAGAAAATGAAGAAAAATTATTTAAAGTGGAAGATGAAAGATCTTAAAGTTTTAGAGAAGATAAAAATGAAAAATGAAAGTTAGGGAAAAGGAAAGAGAAATGGACATGATTTTGTGAGTGAGAGTTTGGTATTTAATAAAAAAAATGGGATTAAAAAAGTATTTAATAAATACATAAAGGGTGGCAAAATTCTTTAACCCATACCCCACAAAACTCTAAAAAAGAATTAGGTCAAACCAAAAAGGTGTCTATTTTCCAAAATAAGTTTTCAATATGGCCTTTTACCTAAGTCTTGTCCGTCTACTTGGGAGTTCTTTAACAACCAAAATGACATATTTCCCTCATTTGAGAAGAGTTGTTCATTATATTTGACTTTTGAGTAAATCGATGGAAAAGCTGAATAATTCGTACTACTTAGGTAGAACCCAAGAAATTTTCGTCTATGTAATCTTCGTTGATGATACAGTAGGTTTCACAGTGAGTTTGCGTGTGGATGCATAGAACTAAAAACCAAAAGGAAAGAACATCATCATAATCCCTAGTTCTCTAACTGTTCAAATGCAACGACAACAAGGAAGCCAAGCTGAGAAGAGGATGAGAAGGGAAAGAAAATGATAATGCCTCGGTAAAGAGCAAGAAAATATAAGTATAATATCAACAGCAACAACATACTCAGTATATTTTCATAAAATAGGGTCTGAGGAGGATAAGGTGTACAAGCAATTCATACCAATCAAGTAAAGAGGTTGTTTTCAATAGACCTTCGACTCAGGACAGATAAAAAATATAACAAACAAAATATATAAAAGCAAACAAAAACAAGGAATGACACATCGCTAGATAATAAAAAAAAAACAAGACGCCCGCAAAGTAATATTATAAACTTATTATACGAAATCATAATAAACGATCACTAAAACATCATGCACAAGAGGCTTCAAGACACTATAGGCATAGATACAAACAGAACATTCTTCCCTTCGATATGAGATATCCCTTTCCAACGCCCTTTGCATTAATCTCAAGAGAGAACCCAAAGGTAGAAAAAAGGAAAAGAAAAAAAGGGGTCCTCCCCCGTTCATTTTAGTTGTCCAATATATTTAAATTAGTTGTTTAATGTTACTCATCCAGTTTTAAGAAACAAGATGCAATTTACTATTTATTTCCTCTCTAATCTAACATTATCATAAAATACTATCCATTTTCTCACATTTATAAGATTACTTATAATTAATAAGAATGTTATAGTATAATCGTCATTTTATTTATTGCTTCTTATGAAATGTGTTAAGTCAAATATAAATAAATAAAAATGGATGAAGGAAATACTTTTTTTTTAAAAGAGTTAAAATTCTATGGTTGTTAACTAAAAATAAACATATCAAATTTTGAAATTAAAGAATTATAAAATTAGATTAGAGACAATTTTTTTTTGAAAGGATACACTCCCTCCATCATAGTTAATTGTTTTTAAAATACTACACTAACGTTGATCATTATTTCCAATCAGGTTTAAAAAAATATATAAAATATCTGAGAGAAAAAACTAGTCTATCGCTATTAAATAGAGGTAACTTACTAAACTATACCTAATATTTATTCCTATTCTTTAATGGGCGTGAAAAGAGTTTAACAACATCTAAAATGGGACGGGGCGGAGTATCAAATATTTTCTCGATTTGTCCCAATTTATGTGATGATATTTGATTGAGTTCGGAGTTTAGAAGAAAGACTTTTGAAATTTATGGTTTAAAATAATTTTAGCCAAGGATAACAAAAAAGGTTTGAAATTAAATTATACCAAATATTGAAAGATGTTTTTTAGCAATGGGTGAAAATCGTCTACTATCCCTAACTTTGTTTTAAAAATCAAACACCCTCCTCAAGTGTGAACTACAATCACTCTCCATCTTTATCCTATGCAATGCCTATTTTATCTATAATATTTTCAATAGTTCATTTATGTAATTTCTTTTTATATTATTTATATTTACTTTTCTTATCCTGTGTATTTTCCATTTTTATATAATTTTATTAATATTATTAGTAAAATAATTCATTTATAAATTAATCACAAAATCTAATGTTATTTTTTATGATTGGTATTTTGATGTTATACGTATTAAGTATGTATGTAATTATGTACATAGATGTGCATGGTTGCTCATTTATTTCATTATAGAACTTCATTAACTTATATACTCTATTAGTACCTCTTTTTTTAATCTAAAAACTGATATTTATTTTCCATAAAAAATACATTATATATATTCAAAAAAAGAAAAATTGTGATTATAAAAAAGTTTTTCCTTTCTCTTTTTTTTTTTAAGAAAAAGATATAAAGACTGATGATACAAGGATAAAGTAGATATTTCGAAGGAGTCAATTAGGATAAGGGGTAGGGAAAATGATTATTGTTCAAAATTTAAAAAAAAAAAATTAAATTTTTAAAGTGAAATTAAAGGTAATAAACGATTTTCACATTTTAAGTATTTAACAAAAAACAAAAAAAAAGAAAAGTATGCTCAGAGTAAACCAAGGAGTTGTACTTATTGTTATGGGTTCTTTAAGGAAATGATAGTGAAGAGAGAGAGGAGAGCAGCTTTCCTTTTTTATTTTACATAAAATTGTGCGGGTGATAACGAATGAACTGCGGGAGATAATTGTTTTTTTTTTTTTTGGGTTTAGTATAATCTGTATTTTTTTAATAATAATTTTAACTACATGTTTAAATTAATATATTAACAATCAAATAAAGTTTAAACTTTGTATTTATAACTTTAAATTTTTAATAATAAGTTCAACTCAACTTCTCAATAACCAAAAATGAAGTCAACACAAGTTCAACCGACTTTTGAACTATCAAAATGAAATTTCAAGAACTTCAAACACAAGTTCAAACAGTTGAAGAACTATCAATTTAAAGTTCAAACTGTGTTGTAGAAAATCAGTAAAACCAACTTTAAGAAAAAAAAGATGAAACAGAAAAATTCAAATCCGCCAAATTCACGGTGTATTTTTAAGGATTTTCCCCTCAAGTATCCGAGGTTATGGAATATATATCCTCTCAGGATAAAATAATTCACTTCGACAAAATAGCGGTACCACAAATTTTATTGAACTACGAATGCACTCAACGGGAGCAAATCGCATTAGAGTTTTTTCAAGAAAAAAGAGTATTTTTTTCTTCAAAATTTTCATATATATACCTAAGAAAAAGTTCAGGTATTTATAGCCATCAAGGAGTTGGTTCATGAACGGAAGCAATGGTTCAGAAAGATGCACCTCTTCATGAAGGTGCAACTCTTCGAAAAAGACACAACTCTTCGAAAAGGTCATAACTATTCAAACTAAAAAAATATTTATTCAAATTACATCCTTCCTCTCTATATTTTTTCGAAAACAAACAAACAAAATCTTATACTTTCCACTGAAGCATAGGCAGAATATAAAGAAAGAAAACATAGAAAAGTCAATGCAATTGGTTTATTATTCTTCTGCTAGCTTCTTCCTCTTCCGATCCTTATCATAAATTATTATGTTGTAATACTTCCAAGAAAGGGATTGAGCTAGGTTAAGGTATGGAATGTGGTTCAGGTATTGAAACAAGAGCTCTTTTTGATCTATTAAAAGAGCAACAAGGAGGCCATTGTCAGGAGACACTAGAGCTTGGGTTAGGGTTAGGGTTAGGGTTTGGCTTAGGGTTGAAGTTGAGCCAGGGTGTTGATGATATGCAAATGGAGGAAACAACATCCAGAAATTACCAACTGGGGTCTTCATCTACAGTTCTTTTATGCCCTAATACTTCTAAGCCCTCAATTACACATCATTCCCCACCAGCAGGACTCTGGTTCTTTTTACGACCTTCTATTAACCGGTAACAAATTAAATATCTTGCATTTGTCACAATTAATTAATTACAAATTTATTTTCAAAAGATAGTTTCTATTCTATATAAACATTAACTTCATCACATCTTACTGTGTTTCTTTACTTTATTTTCTATCATGACATTTTCAAATTGTTGTTTGTTAATGGCAGGAAAGGGGAAGTACTACCTCAGATTCCAAAAGCGTTTATAAGAGTGAAGTAAGTTCTCCACCGACCAGGTTCTTGATATAGGCATTACACAAATATACTCATTCTTGTTGCATAGATTTTATAATATTAAGAGTAAAGCATTTAGTTATTCCTCAGTTATGATAAAATTTGCTACTAGCCACTCTAATTTTACAGGATCTAATTACTTTCCTGAATTTTATTTTAATATATTTTTGTCACTCTTTTTAGCTGATGTGACATTTTTTTTTAGCTATTTGTCACCTATGATGTGAGCCCCATTTATGTAATAAAGATGTCATGTCAGCACAAAAGAGTGATTAAAATATGCTGAAATTGAATTCAGAGGTAATAATGTGAATTTGAAGTGTATCGTAGTAACGTTGACCATAGTTCGAAGAATACTAGATACTTATCTCTAATATTAATATTATAAAAATAATTTCTTTAAGTAAACAATTATCCATAAGTGGGTTTATACTTTCACAAACTTAGGGAACCGTGTGGTTGGGAATCTAGTTACCTGGGATTAACTATTCCATGATTAGCTATCTCGAAATTAGTTGTCCCACCCTCAAAGAAATTAAAATAACACTAAAATTTCTGAAGGAATTATCCTATATATTTTATTCCAACTGAACATGAGATAAGCTCCTAAAATTAATCCAAAAATTAGTTATTTCTTATTCTTCTACCAAACTACACTAATTTAATGTCACAAATGTGTTGTGTCTG
>NC_061117.1:19634558-19645004 GCF_002878395.1 Capsicum annuum
AAGAATATATCAATCTTTTAAAGTCACATAAATGATAAGGCTTTTAACAAGGAGCTTATAAGCCAAAAGTCAAAAGTGATAAGTTGATACTATTCTACTTTTGGCTTTTGGCTTATAAGCACTTATTTTGACTTAAAAATAGATGCTTAAAAGCATTCTTTTACTTTGCCAAACACCACTAAAACTGAAAACGTGTCAAAAAGTTAAAAACACCTAAAAATAAGTTAATTCAAACATCCACTACCAATGTCACAAGTTTTGAAGTTCTCATTTCATTTTTATATTTCATTTCGTGCCAAACGATGCAAAATAAATTGGATAGAAAAGAATATGGGTGGACGTGGTATGGTATATACCGAATTACCCTACTGAACCAAAAATTTTTATATCGTGGTTTTGGTATTATGGTATTTGGTGTGATATATGATATACATTTTAATTTTTTTTGGTATATGGTATGGTATTCGGTATTTACAACTGACATACCGAAATACCGAATACCACACTGAAGTTTCAAATATCGTACCATACCATGTCATGCCTACCCCTAGAAAAGAATAGATTTTTTATATAGCTAACACAATTGGTTTTGGTATTAAACGACCCATGTAGAGATTGTTATTGATCATGCATTGTATTTCTCATTTTGTATAATTATATGAAAATTTACGTTCCGCTTAATTTATACAACACAATATGTGGGTCAAAGAATTTAACTAGTATTCATCGTTGATGGAAACTTTTATTTATATGAACGGATACTTTAAAGTCTATTATGAAAAAGTTTCAATTGTTTTTATTTTTTACTATTCAAGTTATAAATTAAGAAATTAGTCATAATAGGCAATTTGGATTCTATATTTTGCACTACACATATTCTGTTATTATTATGATCGTGCTACCAAAAAAAAGTCAATTTTATGGTGTTCTTGTTTTCATTGATGTAAATTTTAACTTTATTTTTGTTGAATATTCAGAAATTAACATCAATCTTAGTAAGTAACTATCAGCACCATATGTGATATTTTTCTATTTTTCTTTAATATTTTAAAAATCAAAATAAATTATTTTTTTTTAAAAGGAGAGTACATGTAAAATTGGTTTGACTGAGAGCTAATTTATCTCAAGAAAATCATGATACTGGTGATGGATCCAGATCCATATCTATTATCCATATAGACAAGATGGTGTCAAGTCACAGCCGTTTTTTCACCGTATTAATGATGATGTTGTTGAAATTTAAGTGAAAACGTGTGAAAGAAAAGCTGACTCTTACTTTTATTTTTTCTCTTGGTCTTTCTTTTTCATCTGATCAAAGAGACGAGAACGTGACAGTCTTCATGGTTAAAACCTACCTGGTTAGAAAGCTTGGCCTTTCCAACGAAGCTGAGGTCAGTATTGCTTGACTATAAAGGACAGAAATTTACTGTGGTTTTGTTCTGTTGATATTGTATTGGGAGTTGCATGGACAAACATGAAAAATGATTAGCATGCAGTAAAAAAGGCAAAGAGTAATAATCATTTTCTGACTTTGCTTAATGACCGTTTCTTCGTATTTTTGATTAGTGTTACTTCATTTCGGGTAAAAGATACCTACTAATAATAATCACAATGAACAGATTTCTTGGATTTTAACAGCTTTCAACAGTCAGTAAGTTTTGATTTCCAATATTCACTAGCATTAGAAGAAGCTCTTGGGTTCAAACTTCAAACAGTATTAGTACCAAACCAATTGATGTAGAAAGTTGAATATTAGAAATAGTATCCGTCTTTTCGTTACAATTTCTTCAGCAAACTCTCTCTTCTTTAAGCGGTAAGATCAAAAGTCAATAGAGATGAGGAAAGGGTTTGGTTATTTAACAGACTTCTAACAAAGCCAAAGAAGAGTCACTCAAGACTTACGAAATTTTAGTAGTTGAGTTGAAGGTTTAATTTGTCACGTTGTAATCCTATCAATCTCCCATTTCCTCTTCCGCTGAACCCTATTTTTTTTTTTTTAGAAAAAATATGATAATGAGTCACTCATTCTTTTTCTTGCATTAATTCTTCTTGACTGAACTAACATTAGCTCTTATAAGAACACGGAACAGCAATGCCTATGTACTACATGAAATTTTCTAAGGAGCAAATTTCGTAATGAGCAATAATCTTGTTATTTTTATCTTGTTATGAAGCAAGATTTTCTAAGGACCAAATTTGGCCCTACATGAAATGTCCAGATATCGTCGAGTGATGTTATCTTGTATGAAGCAAAAATCTTGTTATTTCTATCAGGTTGAGATTTCGTGTATGGGGCAGAATTTGATGCATACTCTAACTCTGAAGCACGTACGTGATGCTATTTGGTTGCCAGGATTGTTAGAATTCTTCAAGTCAAAGACAGACTTCATTGGCGAAAGGAAGGAATTGATAGTCTAAAGGCTTCCACTAGAACAGAACTGAGATTCTCTACTTTAACTTGACTTTGGGACAGAGAAGGGAGAACATGATCCTTTATAGAGGAAGTTACCCCGATGACTACGACTATAGGGATGATTCTCAGTCTGTCTTTGTTTCCAGCAAAAGCTATGAAAGAAGTTCACAGGGAGCTAGTGTGAACTATATCATGTCCTTAGACTATGGGCAGACGTGCCTACTCAACAATGACTTATAGCCCGTACAAGAGTAGCTTTGAATTTTAAAGTACTCCAGTTTGTAGCAATATGTATCTTTGAAGCGTCTACTTTTCCATGAATGTAAGGTTATTATTAACCAAAATTAATACTCAATGCATTTCAGTGTAGTTTTCTTACTTTTTTAAGTTTATTTAAAAAAGCATGTCACTTTCTTGATTTCATTACTTTTTACCCCCAACATTTTATATGACAATTTCATGACCACAAGATTCAAATACATTTTGATACACTACAAACATTTTCAGTTTAAGATCATAAGATTCAAAAGTTTTCTATTTTTTGTTTCCTTAAAACACCATATTGTGCCAAACTAAAACAAACAAAATAAATTAGAGGCACATCAGGTTACACTGTCACATGAAATCATGAGAATTTATATGTTAGATTGCTAATAATGTTGCTGAATTTATAAGTTAGATTGCTAATGTTGCTTGGGTTACGTAAGGCCCGAGAATAGTTTTGCTAATCCCTATCCTTCCATTTGATTAAACCCATCCGCGCCGAAGTAATTCAATTCACCCAAAAGGATAATAACGTGAAATAACCCCAACTTTAGATACAAAGGGCTTCGTAGAGTATGACGATGCTCAGATCAGCCTAGAGAGATTCCTCTTTTTTATTTTTTTTTTGTAACCATCACTAAAGGTTGTGAGCCTTCACTGTGGGGGATTAAGCTCGACCCCAACAAAAGTTACATTTAGAGGGGGCATGGATCAAACCCCTAATCTTAGTACAGGGACCTGCGCATTACCTACACCAAAATATATAGAAAGGATGAGCCTATATAAATCCTTTCTTCCTAAGAGAGATATTTCAACTTACAAAGAAATAACACTTATCCTCATAGAGGGAAATTGTCATTTGTCTAGTTGAATTAAATCTTTAGCCTCTCTAGGAAGTTGTAGAGAGGAATAAAAAGTTTTGTTTCCAATAGATGAGGCCAATTTGGCAACTTAATTGGCCTCTCCAAGGCAATGAGTGAAGGTGGCTTTAGCATTTCCCGCAAAAGTTTTTGGTGTCTGCAGTAATCTTCTTCAACCTCAGATTCGTTTTACTTCTGTCGTTGACCATGTTGACTATGATTTGTTGTTTCGGGTACACGAAAATTTGTATGCTAGTTCACTAAACTTTAACACAAGTTCAAGACTTTTCAAGAACACGTGAAGTTTTCCAACACTTTCAACACAAGTTCACTATGAACTATCAAAGTAGTGTGTTATATTATTAAGAAATAAGATGAAGCAGAATAAGTCAAGTCCTTCAAATTCACGGAGTGTCCTTAAGAAAATAATTCCCCTCAAGTACCCGAGGTTGCGAAATTTTCCTCCCAGGATAAAAGGGCTTAACAACCCGACAGTAGCAGTACCTCAAACGATCGAATTCTCTTCGAACTCACTCAACCGGAGATGATCACACGGAGTATTTGCGTTTTTCCTTTGGATTTTCGGACTGAATTTCTTTCCAAGTTTCAAATAGATTTTGTCCAAATCCGAGCCAAGCAACGACAACGGCGCGAGGTACCTCTTCGTTCTTGTCCCACTTACTCCACATGTTACATTTTTTCTTTGATTTCTTCCCTAGTTTCAAATAAATTTTATCCAAAAAGATTAATCTCATCAATAGATCATTTGACAAATCCGAATTCGAGCTGAGCGCGCGACAACGACGGCGCGAGGCACCTCTTGGTTCTTGCCTGTGGAGTAAGTGTTTCTTAATATAAACACTTGAAAGTTTCATTCTCCCAGAATTAGCAAACTTTCCTTCTTTTATGAGTACACTTTCCATTTTAAGTGTTAGCTCAATTTCTCCCTCTATTTTCCATTCACACTTTTAATTTTGAACCCAACATGATTTGTGTGTCCAATTCCATATTGTATGTATGAATACTGTGGTCTCTTCATAATTGTTCTCTGAACATAGTTGTGATGGCTTCAGCCTGATTGATTGTTACTTGAGCAGTGTATTGATCAAGAAAATGTCATTATAAACTTTTCCCCTTTATCTGTCATGATATCACCTATTCCTGCTTTTCCTTTTTGTTCTAGCTCCTATTAACATTTATTTTAGTGTCACTATCCTCAATTTTATTTGATCCATATGACTTGCTTGATAGAAATTTATGGTCTCAATTGTTTGATCTGATTACACATCTGTAGCCATGTTCCATTGAGGCTTAAGCTTGGATATATATATTTTGTAAAGTTGCTTGAATCTTCCAGATAGTATGATATTCCATTTCTCTTGGGTGCATCTTCTTCTAGTTTCCAAAATTGCATGCAGTCCATTCCCTCCATGATTTCAAAAGGACGATTACTGCTGAGATTTGTATGGTGAGTTTATTGACAAAGTTTTGGTGTTTGTGTCATACCAGTGTTGCAGGTTTGCTTTGGTTGATGTCTAATGCCCATATATGCTTCTATAAAGGTCTCTGTGTATGTATGTTTGTATGTGGCAAGCTAATACAATAGTTAAGAGTTATTGCAAGAGTAACCAAACAACTGTGAAATGCAGAGTGATAGACAATGCAGAACATATAGAGAATGAGAATGAGAGGAAGAAAAAGAGAGAGATGGGAAGAATGTAGTAGCCAAGTTATTACTATTATTCATTCATTGAATCAATGAGTATACACATGTATATATAGAGATTATAGGTTGGTTAGATACAGGATTAGAGGTAGGTTAGTTAGTTAACTACTGTAACTGTTTTAACTAATTTAGATTTTATTAACTAACTACTAACTAACTTTACGAAATGTGATCTCTTCTAACTGATTATTGTCACGACCCGAGACTACCCCTAGTCGCAACACGGTACTTGTAACTATAAGTGATCCCAAGCTAATCCATGAACTGGCTTAACTGTTAAACAATTGAATTATAATATATTAAATAGTTGTTCTGCTATGTGGAAATATAATCATGACAAAATTTGAGAGAAATTATATTACTGATACAATTTACAATCTAATAAAAATTGAGGAGAGAACAGAAATTACATGACTGACTCTAACTGACATCTATGAAGCCTCTACTACACTAACTATAGATAGCTAGGACATGACCCCAGCTACCACTAATCAATACATATGAGTAATAAAGTAAAGTACATGAACAACATCTGACTGAAGTCCCCGAAGTAGGAGAACTTATCACCTGCTGGCTAAAATCTGCAACTGTCTGATCATGATGTGTGGACTACAACTGGTACCTACATTATGAAACAATGTAGTCACACAGACGTATATGTGGATCAGTACTTCTGGAATATACTGAGTAAGTGGGGGTGAATGCAATAAGTAAAACTGATTTCATACGTAATCTTAAAACATGAATGACTAGGTGTAAGTAGACTCACCGAGAGACTGAAATAAACTAAAATCTGAAGTAGCTTAAATCATGAGTAACAGACATAATCTAATAAGATGATAAATCACTACACTTAGTTTCTTATGACTTTCCTTTTATAATATAAGTAGAACCGAAGCTGGGATACGATAAAACATGACTATGTAAACGTTTGAAAACAAACATATATGTACTAAACTAATTTGATTAACTGAATAACTAACGCCTGGGTGACAGAATGAGTGAAATCTAAGAAACTAGCGTATACATACTGAGTAACTGATATATGAATACAGATAGCTGAACAACACAGATAGCTGAGCACAAATGCATAAAAATTGTAAAATCTGAGAAGGCAAGACCAAGCATAAAACATGATTCTAATATAATCTGTAAACTGATATACTGAAATACTGATAACTGAATAACTGATAATTGTATGCTATGGTCAAGTAAACCTGAAACTGAATACTGAACTAATACTGTGGGAACTATTATCTAACTGACATGCTCCAACATGAGCTAATTAGGGTTCAACGTGTGACCCCAGTTGGAAGGGTGTTAGTACCGTGCTACGGATACTAACACATGACTGTGTGGATCCACTAAAGTGAAGTCCCGAAAGACTAAAGTTGCACCTTGAACCAAAGTTGCAATTTCTTTGTGAAGGTTGAAGGTTCTTGAACCATCAACCTTATCAAATCTTGACTTAAGATTTTCCCACACTTCTTGTGCAGTATCAACATTGATCATTCCACTAAGTAGACTACCAGACACTATTCATTAACCAAGACTATACTACTGCATTACACTTTTCCCATTGTAGTGATACCACAATTCCTCTCAAATTTATTTTTTCTTCTAAGTTCCACCAATAAACCCCAATTTGTTTCTTCCCAAAAGTGCAATTCATATATACTTGCTCCACAAGGTATAGTTTCAACTCTAGTCAACTGAAGGGAGATAAGAAAGATACCACTTACATCAGTATTGTGCAGATAAAATGGATGATTATGATAGAGTGGTAGTGTGCTTTTTGCAGAACTTAGATTAACATGAATTGTAGCATTCACAGGCTTAGTACTTCCATCAGATGCCATTGTTTCAATGCGGGAACAACTAACAGATAGTTTCAAATCACAGAATTTTCAAGAGATGAACGAAATAGAATAATTCTTGATTATTTATCTAATCAAGAATAAGAAATACGGAGTACAAAATCACTCAAAATGATTATTGAAGAATTTGGACTAGTAGATTACATTGCTCTGATACCATGTAGCAATCTAGTATCAAGGTAATACAATAGCTAAGAGGTACTGCAAGAGTAACCAAACAACCCTAAAATACAAAGTAATAGACAATGCAAAACTAATAAGGAATGAGAATGAGGGGAAGGAGAAGAGAGATAAAAGAGAAGAATGTAGCAGTCGGCTGATTAGTATAATTCATTCATTGAATTAAAAAGTATACACATGTATGTAGAGAGAGATTATAGGTTGGTTAGCTGAAGGATTAGAGGCAGGTTAGTTAGCTACTGCATTTGTTTTAACTAACTTAGATTCTATTAACTAACTACTAACTAACTTTATAAAATGTGATCTCTACTAACTGATTGTGTAGTTCTCAATAACACACACACATATATATATATATATTGCTGCTTGTTCCTCCATGAAAGTGTATTGCAGTAAGTCTGTCACTGAGATTCGGCAGCAAAAATAATCAGTGTCATTTAGGTTAATAAATTTTGCAAATGCCTCTTTATAAGGTAGTTTGTCATGACAAAGTCTTCCTGTCAAAAGGGAGATTTTGAATGGCAAGTATTTATGTCAGACGATTACTAAGAAAGTTCTTTGCTTACTACAACATTTTAACCTTTTAACCAACCCTAGAAAGTGTGGCCTAAGCTATGAAAAAGTGTTGTCTTTGACCAAAGGCACTTTTCTACTTTACACGACACTTTCCTGAGGTGGACCAAACTAGCATAATCTTTAACACTTTTCAAGTGTTGCTTTAGTAGCCACACATCAAACGTGTGGCCTATAATTTGTAAAAGCTATTCTTGTAGCAACACATATGGCGAAACTTATATTGACTTATACTATATTTTTAAGTGTGGTCTTTGCTACCCTATTGGTTACACTTAAAAAGCATGACCATTTCTACCTCCTCTAAAGACACATTTACGAAGTGTGGCCTTTGATAAGTTAAAAGTCACATCTTACAATATGCAGGCCACAAAATTTACGCCTCTATGGCCACACTTTAAAGTGTGGCAATATCGTGTGGGCTATAAATATTATTTTAAAATATTTATATGCCATAATTTTATTTCAGATATATCAAGAATAACTCAAAAATAATAATCTAAATATAAACTTGCAATAAACTTCAAAAAAGCAATATACTTTTTGCAGCATCTATCTATCTATCTCTCTCTCTCTTTTTCTCTCTCTCTCTCTCTCTCTCTCTATATATATATATATAAACAAAATGAAAAGCAAGACAAAAAGCCACGTGGCAGCACAAGAATAAGTCTAAGTGATAATTTTAAGACAAAGATAAATAGTATATAATAAAAAAATTTAATTGGAAGATTAAGTATTTGAATTTGAAATACATTATCTCTTTTTTTAAAAAAAAACATTATCATCTTAGTAATAGAAATTCATAATAGAAGAGGTCCTATAGGCTCTTACTATTTCAAAGCTATATCAACAACAACAACAACAATATTTTTTGAATGTGTCTTATACAAAATGAGTAGTATGTTTCAATTGGAATAAAATACATCTGTATTTTTTAAAATTTGAAATGATATGAATATTTCTCAACTATATCAATCTCATTTTAATTTAAGATAAAATAATTTCAAACTCAAAAGTTTAAGGTATAAGATAATTATGATATTTTAAAATCCTATCATTTTTAACAAATAAATATCACAATAAGTAAAAAAAGAAAAATTTATGCCTTCAAAATTAGTAAAACAATAAGATAATTTTACAAGAAAAATCAAATTATAAAATAATTTATTTGACTTTTTTTTGGTAAAATAAATTTATTTATCAATAATATGAAAAAAGTTTTTTAATCTTTGTGTTTTTTTTTATTTGTATCTTTATTAGAAAGGAAAAAGATAAGAAGACAAAAATATAAGAAAAGTAATCAAAAAGGAAAAAATAAAGACTCTTATTTGAAAAATAGTAAAATACACGTTTTTTTTCAAGAAATAGTAAATACACATTTTTTGAAGAAAAAAAAAAGAAAATAAACTATCTTCCTGATTTTTAGCAATAAAATACACTTTTTTTTTTCTTTATGACTTCATTTGAAATTTAGTAGTTTAATTGTGAGTGCTCGTAAATAATTGTTCCTCTTTTATCTACTATTTAGTTATCCAACTTTAAATAAACTTAAAATTTTCAAAAAAAAATCATTAGATGTCTATTCTATTAATTTTTCGGATTTGTTATTGTCATAAAATGAAGATTGGTGGAGTTTTCAAATTCAAAAGTTCATTTAGAAAAAGACTTATTATTTTGATGAAACATAAAAATAAAAATAATAATTAAAAGATAAGGATTTAAAATATAAATTTAAAATAATAACAATAAAAGCAATAATAATAATAATAATAATAATAATAATAATAATAATCTATAAATAAATAAAAGCAAAATGAAAAGTAAGACAAGAAACCACGTGGCAGCACAAGAATAAGTCTAAGTGATAATTTTAAGACAAAATTAAAAAGTATGTAATAAAAACTTTTAATTGAAAGATTAAGTATTTGAATTTGAAATACATTATCTCTTTTTTAAAAAAAAGTTATTATCTTAATAATAGAAATTCATAATTGAAGAGTCCTTATAGGCTCTTACTATTTCAAAGCTATATCTTATAAAATCAAATATCATATATATAGTTTATTCACATAATAATAATAATAATAATAATAATAATAATAATAATAATAATAATAATAATAATAATAATAATAATAATACTTTTTGGATGTGTCTTATAAAAAATGAGTAGTATGTTTCAATAGGAATAAAATACATATGTATTTTTTAAAATTTGAATTGATACGGATATATCTCAACTATATCAATCTTATTTTAATTTAAGATAAAATAATTTTAAACTTGTCACACCCCAGGTTTTTCACCGCGTCCAACCCCGCTAGGGAGTTGGTTTTAGAGAAAATGGTTTTTTCCAATTAAAGTGATGTTTTGAAAAGGGATTACTTTACTTACAGAGTCGCCACTTGAAATTGAGTTTGGGTGTTCCAAGTCACCTTATTGAATCCCTATTCAAAAGGAAATGACTCTTCAATTTTTGTTTTTCGTCTGCGAACTAGAAATCCGGATAAGGAATTCTGTTGACCGAGGGGAAGGTGTTAGGCACCCCTCGAG
>NC_061117.1:19648004-19737390 GCF_002878395.1 Capsicum annuum
TTAAATTAGCCATGGGAAAATCTTTCGACGCCTTCAAAAAAATACTTTGAGAACAAAAATTAGATGCTTATTTCAGGAAAAGCTGCTTTGGGAAATATCTTGATTTGCTGGAGGACAACAACGCTCATTTTCAGATAAAAATGGTATTCGACCTTCTCAAGCGTAGGTTTATGTATGAAAATAAAGACAAGATGGATGAGGTATGGATAAATTACTGTGGCATGCCTGTTTGTTTTGGTTGGAAGGAGTTTTCCATAGCTACCGGACTAAAATGTTATCCTCCTTCTCCTTCTCAAGTTATACCTACTCCGACCTAAAAAAACGCACCCCGCACACCCAAAAAAGGCAAAAGAAATTCGAGTTATCATGATGATCTGGTGTCGATTGTTGGTCTAAGCTTCAAAAATAAAAATTTGATAGAAGCGTTGAAAGGTAAAGGACTCTCCTAGAAGCAAAAACAATCATTGTGCTTGGTTTGGTTTGTACATAATATTCTTTGGGTGAGAGATGTTAACAACAACATAAGCCTTGGTTTAATAAAACTCTCCGAGAATTTTGAGGCATTTAACAGCTATCCTTGGGGTTATGAAAGCTTCAAAATGACTGTCCAATAGTTGTTGACTCCGTAAACGCTAAAGACAGTCAACTTATATGGCTTTCCATGGGCCTGCATGGTAAATATTTCTTTTATCATGATATGATTCATCATTTTTTATTCAATAATGCTTTTGATTTATTGGTGTTAAGTTATAGGCTTGGGCATTTGAAGCCATTCCTTATTTGAGACAACAAGTGAACTACCAGGAAGAAGTTTCCTGTCCAAGAATCCTGAGATGGTTATCGGCCAAAACTGATAGAAATGTAAAATTTCTTGATCTTTTCAACCTCACCAAGGAAGCAGTAAGTCCAATTATAATCAAATTTTTGTTTTAATTAACGATTATTATAAATGATTTCATCATCATTCTAATATATGTACCGATTTATTTTAGATTTCCCATCTGTAGCTTGTTCCAACCAACCGAGAGTTGAAGATGCCATTTTTTCTTACTTTACGGTCTGTGCAAACTTTATTAGACCCTAAGTTCATTAATGGAATAAAAATGAAATTGTTTGAAGCAACAACCATCACAAGAAAAATAATTTTGGAGGGTGGGCTTGTTGTTATTAACGATGGTAGTCGTAGTCGTAGTGGTAGTGGTGCTGCTGTTGGGGCTAATGATGATCCTCTTACCGTTTTTGAAACAACAAGCCATTATGATTATTATCATACTGGTTGTACAGATTTTTCTTGTAACGCCTTGAAAATGGGTCCCGATATGTCACATGGTGCTTGAGGCTACAAGTATCCCCAAGCTAACCCTTTGAGCCCGTTACTTCATATAAAGCTTAATTAAAGAGGAATAAGACAAAGTACTGGTGCTTTCATATCATAACATAAGAAATACGAAGAAAATACTATGTCCGAACAATCACAATACTGGGAATCTCAACATACTAACAATCTGACAACTAGTCTGACAAGCCTCTAGTACTCAAGTAAACTGGAGAGCCATTGGGAGAGACCCTCAACTGAATCATACTCAACTGAAAAGATATAAACCATCAACTGAAAATATTAAAAAGTCTGAAAAGAGGTCCTCGAACCATAAGGACTCACCACTGTGAAGATGCAAATAAAGGTACTCAGGAATCACTGACGAGGCTGGACTGAACACCTGAATCTATATTATGAGAAAATGTAGCACACAGACAAGTATGTGGATCAGTACTTTGGGAATGTAATGTGCATATGGGGGTGTATGCAATTAAATAATCAATATCACAAGTCTTTATAGAAAGCATCCATGCTATAATAGATGATTCACATAGCTTGAATAAAATTCTCATAAATTGGGGATAGGAAATGGATAATAGAAATCACGTGAGTCATTTCACTTTATTTTAAATCTATACTCTTTCTTCATTCTCAAACTTGTAAACTAGATGAAATCTTAAACTATCAAATTTCAGAAATATGCTTTATTCTTGTGATAAGAAGTAACTTCTTTAAGACTTAAACATTATGACACTTGAAAATCTTAGAAATCTTAGAATCATAGCTTTCGAAATACTTATATTTTCAAAACTCGTGCTTTTAGCCTTAGGAGGGTACAACTTCTTTAAAACCCAAGAACTTGGTACTTTAGGAACTTTATGACTTAAGACTCTATAAAACTTAAGAGACTTTGGGATACTTGGGAGTTTCTTCTAACCGACATAAACCATGTGAGCTACATGGAGTCCAACGTCTTGTCCATGTTGGGGAGAGTTGTTCTATCCTTTCCATCGGAGTAGAACCTTAACTTTTTAGTGATCACTAGCTTAACCCACTTGGGGTAAATCAGAAACCTACGGGGGCACGTAGTTCTAGGGTATAAGACCTTGAAATCGAACCCAAGTCGATGCTAAATATTACTCCCTTACTTAGCTCAGAACTTTTAAGAAAATCCATCTTAAACGATTCAACAAAATCAGCTAGCTTATGGAGACCAGCGTACCTATTCTTGAAATTATTGTAGAAAATGAGGTCCATCATCCTATTGGCAGCATCATAAGCATTCGGGTACGCTAATTACCTTCCCCTCATGAGGTAGAAAATTTCATCAACATACTGTGGTATAAGAAGACAATTTTTAAATAGGTTAGTAATTGTAAAGAATTAAAACACAATGGAAAGAATCCGATGCAGAGGGTTCTCTAAATCAGTTCACAGATTACCTAGCCAACACAACTTATGCAACAGATGTGTATTATGTTGCAACATAATATCAAGCTGTTGCAACAGATTACACATCTGTTGCATAGATTCTTCTTTATGGAGTGGATTTGAAGGCTAGGTTAGCAAAATTATACTTACATTGTCCTCGTACCACACACGCATATTTGTTATATTCGTGAAGTCTTAGGCGGCAAATGAATGCATGGTGTATTCTTTTTTAACCTTCGTCTTGCCATTCATGATTTCTTGCAGTTCCTTCTTATTCTCCTTGCCAAGTGTTGTGAATATGTCCACCTTTTTCAACGGCCCCTGAACTTTAAAACCCTTGGAGCGGGAGGAGTTGCAGTTTTTACTATTTTCAGAACGGAGAGAATTTGTTTAATTTTTCTTTTCTTCCTCTTAACCGCCACTGTAGGAGTGCATGGCTCCCTCACCTCATTGGATGGTATGACACCCCTCCTGGATTTTAACTCCTCGATAGCTTCAGCAATAGCCTATAGCTTTTTAAGGAGTTTATTCTCTCTGTCCTTACACACTTTGTATTTGTAATGAGAACATAAAGGTGAGGAGGGGTGAGATGGACCACTGTAAGGGTGGAAGGGATCGGTATAGGGGTGAGAGAGACCTGTGCAAGGGGTGTTTTCAAAAGTATTTATTTTTTACTAAGCACCAACATGCTCATAATCACGACTGCCAACAGTAGCAGCATCAGGATGGTTGCCACCATCACAAATAACTCCACCAGCAACACCCTCAGAAGAAGCATTTGGATCTGTTGCAGTTTGAGGTTGGTCGTGAAGAGCTTCAACATTAGGTTGACCTTGCCTAACTGCTCTTCTTATGGATGTTGCTCCAGCCAATTTATTTTTTATTAAATCCACCGTTGGGTCTTCTTTTGTATCAAAAAGACCTAGAGTAAGAAAAAAAGTCATCCCCAGCTCATCATCGGTAGGAACGATCCAAGGATGCACAACCTATAAACATAGGACAGGAGGCATTTAAATTATATAACAATAATTTGTAGTCAGTTGGGTTACATGGATGTTAACTTAACCAACTTATGAAACAGACGATCTAGCTACCACAACAGCTAATCTGTATGTCACAATAGATTGATAATATGTTGTATCAGATTACATACTTATTACTTAATTTGCATCAAATGGGTAATCAGTTGAGTTGGGTTCAGAGAACTAGAGCAATAGATGGTTAATCTGTTGCGAAATATGGATCATTTGTCGCAACATATTACCTATCTGTTACACTAGTTGTAGTTAATGGGTAATCTATTACAACAGATGACCCATCTATCACAACAGATGGAACATCTGTTTCAATTTCTTTCTTTGAGGAAAATTATTTTAGTGAAAAGAAGATGTACTACATCATCCATAAGGTTAAATAGATCAGCGTCCTGCTCTTTAATATTTTTTTTGCCACCTTTTGTAGCAGCCAATCACCTAAGGATCCTTGGTTGAGAAACCTTATCTGGGTAATCCTTGAACTTCTTTCGGAGGGAAGGAATGGCTTCACATGCCCAAGCCTCAAAAAATGTAAACAGGAAGCAAGCAATAAAAGTCATAATAAGTATATTCATTATAAATTAATGGATGAGTAAAAATAGTGATAAATTTTACCATGAAAGCCCAGGAAAAGCCGTATAATGTGATCATCCTTGTGGATAGCTTTGTCAGTAAATATTGGACAGTCAAGTAGTAGTTGTTATATCCCCAGAGATAGTCGTTAAATTTGTCAAAATCATTAGCAAGCACCAATAAATCATCTTCTATGACTTTTCTAACATATCTTGCCAATAAAACAGAATGGACAAACCAAACTAAGCACAATTTCTCCCTGCAGTGCTTTGGTATGTCTTTATCCTTGAGATCTGCCATCAAATCCACCGCTTTGTAGCTACTACGTCCAATAATGCCCAACAACCCATCTTTTTTTTCCTTGCATTTGTTGGACCCTTTGTGGGATGTTTTCTTGATGAGAGGTTCTTTTGGGCGATCGCATCTCAAGTCCGTCACTATGGCAAACTCTTTCAATCCAAAACAAACCGGCATGCCACAGTAGTTGATCTAGACTTCATCCATCTTTTTTCGCCCTCCTTCACTGCATACTTGATCCTGTGCTTGAGAATGCCATATACTATGCTCATTGGAAAACGAAGAGTGCGGTCCTCTAACATCTCGAGAAAGTATGCAAAGCAGCTCTTATTAAAAAGTTCATCTATGTTTTCATTCTTCATAATACTCCTAAGTTTGTTAAAAGGTTTCCCCAACTAACATTTAAGTACAAGATCACCAAATATTCCGTTAGGGCTATTATCAGTATTACAACTTGAAACTTATCAATACTAATGATTTTGAAAGAATCATTCTGGGATTTCAATATTATTTCATGCCCCATTGGTGAGGAGGAGTTATCATTTTCCTTGGCTTCATTTTGCCCTGACTGAGATTGTTTTGGAAGTTCCTCCGAATCTATCTGTACTCTAACCTTTTTTGTTTGGTGATCAGAAGTTGATCCACTTTCTCTACTTTCAATTTCTTTTCTTTTGGGAGACATCTTTTAACTACAAACAATAGGAAAACAAAAAATACGTTGCATTTGATGTCTTTATAATTTATTTTTTAAAAGGTAAAACAAATTTCAATAAATTATTCTACGCCACATTATAAAAAATACTTCAACAGATAAGCCATTAGTTGGAATAGATGGGGAATATGTTTGAAGACCTATTTAATATCTCGCAACAGATATCCTACCTGTTGCAACAGATGGACCACCAACATCATAACCAATACCACCACTAATACCACCAAGACCAACACCAATGCCACCAATACCAACACCAAGACCACCGACACCACCACTAAAAATACAAATACCGACACCAATAATAACATTCAACAACAATACCACAAACACTATCACCCAATACCACAATAGTCAACAAAACACTGAGATAAAAACTAGGGTTTTCTCGGGTGCGTCATACTTTTTTAGCATCAAAACCCAAAATTGTTGATCCATTATTGAAGATAATACATCTAAAAGTCTTCTTTTTCATCATTAACTAAAAAAACCCTAATTTTTAAAATAAATAATAAATATAGAACTCTTCTCGAACTCTGTTACCTGTGAAGATAGACAAAACAACAGATACAAGTAAGAATGAAGTCAAAAATAACAACTATATGGTTAGAAATAGGAAGAAAATTGATCTGTTTTGAAGGGTTGAGCAATATGTTGAGTAATTGTTGTCTATATTGTTGAGAGAGAGAGAGAGAGATATAGGAGCGATAACTTGAGATTTGAAATGAGGAAAAGTTTTTTCCGTAAATGGATGATTTGTATGAGTTGATTTGTAATTTTAAAAAGGAATGACAAGTTTTATTAATCTTAATTAATTTTTAAAATTTCAAAAGATATAGTTTTAAAATTATTAAGTTAATGAGAACTCATTTCAACTCAGAGTGATCGATCGATGACTTGGGTCGGGATAAACGCAATACCAAGACCATGAAAATGCAATGACTCAACAATAACTTCAATTGAGTCATTGCTGACCCTGTGAGCTCATTCATTTATCCCTAGTTTCACCTAAATAAATGTAGGTACTATTATTAATCTTAACATTAAGTTAATGAGAACTCATTTCAACTCAGAGTGATCAATCGACGACTTAAGTCGGGATGAACGCAATACCAATACCATGCAAATGCAATGACTCAATTAAAGTTATTGTTGACCCTGTGAGCTCATTCATTCATCACTAGTTCCACCTAAATCAATTGCAATGAAATATGTTGTAACAAACGACTGAGTTGTTGGACATTTTCGAATAGATAATCATACTTGTTGCAACAGATGACATATCTGATTTAATTATCAAATAGATATTTGGATTTATGCATCTATTGTGACATATGACTGAGCTATTGAAATTTTTTAAATAGATATTGATATTTGTTGTAACAGGTGATATATCTGATTTAGTTATCAAATAGACATTTGCATCTGTTGTCATAGATGACTGAGCTGTTGGGTTTTTTCAAACAGATATTTATATCTGTTGCAACAGACGACATATCTATTTGAATATTTTTTTTTTCTTTTAATTTAAAAGTAAGCTTCTATCCGAGTAGATAAAGTAGTACTACTAAAGGCGGTAAAAAATGTTTCTTGTATAACTCAAAAATCACATTAAGTAGTCTTGTCTTGATTTTCAATGTCACCCATTTTCTTCCTCATACCCCTCAAATTATTAATGAATATTAATTAATAATTATTGAAACCCCTAATACTTCCTCCGGTTCATATTAGTTGGCCCTTATTGACTTGGCATACCCATTAAGAAAATACTATTAATTTGGCGCTTAAAAATATAAATTTGAATAAATACACTTTGTTTAGTCATTTAATATTAAGGGTAGTACATCTAGAAATTGGAATTATCTCATCTCTTCTTCAGCCCTAAATTTATTTTATTCGTCTCTCATCTTTTTCTTTCTCTCCTATTTAGGGTTATCACAACCTTTTTTCTCTCCTCTTTCTCATAAATATTCTTTTGGATCAAAATTGATCCATATCTTATATTTCTCGACTAAAATTGTTGTTTTGATCCCCTTTTGACATTAAAGTATGGTTCACTGTTGCTCTTTCATTCTCGTCTTCTTCTTTGCAAGTTATTTACAACTGTTTTTTTATTTATTTACCATTTACTCATATCATATTTATTTAAAAATTTTAAAGGAACTTTTGATTGTTGAATAAACGAACAGAGATTTTTTATTACAATATACGAAAAAGTCATCTGTTGGGAGAAGTTTAAAAGCCTTGTTGGCAGTATCTTTTTTTGTATATATTTTGTTTATTTATTTGTTATTGATGTTGTTATTGATGTTGTTGGTGGGGTTGGCGTTGTTGGAACTTGTGGTGTGGTGTTGTTGATGGTGTTGGAACATAGGATGTTGCTTTGTTGTTGTTGATGATGTTGTTGGAACAAATATTATTTTCTTTGTTGTTGATGTTTTTTATTTGTCGTTTATTTATAGTTTATGCTATTGTGATGTTGCAACAGACAGAGCAACTGTTGGAACAAATCAAACTGCCATCAAGGCTGGTTTGATGTATTCCAACAGACTCCACATCTGTTGCATTAGACTCCACATCTATTGCATAAAACTCCATAATTGATACAATAGACTCCTTATCTGATGCAAAAGACTCTTTATCTGATACAACAGACTCTACATCTGTTGTAACAGATGGATAGTATTCTTTTAGTGACATTAATTTTTTTCTTCTTCTTTGTAGATATAAGGAACTTAAAGTTGATCAACTTTTGCCTGGCCATCACAAGACGCTATAAAAATATGGGTTCAGAGGAATAAGCTGCATGAAAATGGAACCACTTCATATATGGGAGGTATGTATTACGGATAATGTTATTGTAGAAACACACAAAGAGTACACTGATTTTATGAATGTTATTTTTACCGATTAGTCATAGATCATTCAAACAAGATATCTGTAATTTTACAGTTAAGTTTGGTAAGTCCGAACTGATAAGGCTGAGGGACCATGAATATGGTTCTGATACCCTATTAAGATTTAATGTCGATTGTTGCTCATATTTATTTTTCAAGCATTGTGAAGGGATGTAGTTTTGGTGTCGTTGTAAAGAGATTCAATAATGATTGGACTAACTTTTAGGGTGTATTGGACTCTGAAAAGGCCTTCAAAGCGTAGAACTGCATCTAAAAAGAATGAAAAAACAATATTGTTGTTGCCCTAGCCCAAATTTATATGGTTAGGTTGCTCGTGGTGATGATTATACGCCAGAAGGTGCGGTACAAGAATGCCTTCGAGGGAAAATAAGTGGTTGATGAAAGACTATATTATCTGAGAGCTAATTGAAGAGGATACATAGGGTAGAAAGTAATTTCTAGCGAATCTGGCTGATGAAATTATCTTAAAACATGAGAAATTTGTATCAAGTGCAAATATGAAAGTGTATCTGGTAATATAAATTTATTTGTCGTCTCGCTAAGAGAATAATAATGCAGATAGTCACTTCGCTAGGGAGGTGTGACTAGGTAGTGTGATTATCACCTAGATAGAAAATAACAGAAGAACAAAAAATCCGCCTTAAGGGAATCGAGGGTTGAAATGTTGTACAGTAAGTCTAGAAAACTTCTGCCAATAGAAACTACAGTTAAAGTATGGAATCTAAGTGAAGGCGGCAATTTCTGAATTTTCAATTATATCCAATGCCTTCTTGTTTGTGGTTTCGATCAGGTCCACTGCTGTTGACCTGATCGGATCCACAAATGTGATTGAAAGGCAGATTGAGTGTCACTACTTCTATAGCAATATGTTTATAATTGATTATGTTTTCTAGCCTTAGCATGATTTCAACATTTCTTGGAGAAGATCAGGGGTTTGTTGTGGTATGCGAATCCCGATAATTTTTAAGCTTGTCTCCAACTTGCCAATTTAGTCTTCAAGTTTATCGTTTCCTTCTTTGAATTTTGTATAGAGTTCCTAATCTCTTGTGAGCTCGATCAGGAACACTACCTTCAAAGTTGTGGCATTGTAGAAACCCTTCAAAAAACCTTCTTCAGAAGCCTTAAAGGATACATAAAGGGTCGTTGTGTATGGTTTTAGGTCAAAATGTGTTGATGAACAGTGAAGATGTGGTCCCAAGAGTTGAATAGCTCACTTTTATCGAGTGTTGCTCAATACAGCTTGCTTAACCAACCTTTAAGGGTTTTGATAAATTAATTATCAAGGAGTTACGTAATGTTTGATCTAAACTGACTCTACCAAGCCTATCAAATGTTACGAAACTGCAGATTCATTACCCAATTAAAACCTTTGCCCGATTTAGTGAACAGATTAAACAATCTCAATATCTCAGCCTTTTTTCTGATCTCTTTTCTCCCATATAGAGGACAACATATCCACCATGCAAAAGTCTACATTATCGCCAGAAATTCTTGCCACAGTGAAAGTCTTTAGAAGGCTTGATTATTAGCCTCTCAATATCACTTTTATGACTTTCTTGACGTCTTTTCCAATTATATTGGAACTGGGAAACCAAACTAAGCACAATTGCTTGATATGTCCATTCCAATATAATTGCAAGAGACGTCTAGAAAGTCATAAAAGTGATATTGAGAGATTACTAGTCATGCCTTCTACAGACTTTTGCTGTAGCAAGCATTTCTGGCGACGGTGTAGACTTTTGCATAGAGGATATGTCGTCCTCTATATGGGAGAAGAATGATCAGCAGAAAGGTTGAGATATTAATATCGTTTAATCTGTTCACTAACTCGGGTAAAAGTTTGGAGATCTTGCCCCTTATTGTTTATATTGTGGCATGCAAATGTGAAGAGTGCAAGGCAAAACATGATGGAGTGATTAATACTGTTAATGAATTAACTGCTAATGTAAAGGAATTGATATCTAACAGTACTGTCATTCGGTCAAAGAGGATTTCAATTTCATTTACCCCATTAGAGATTAAGGCTAAGAGGTGAAAGAAAGCAATTTTCAAGGCATTATCAAGTATTCGAAAAAGAAAAATTTTGGATCTAAAAAAGGTGAGAAGATAAAAAGGGGAGGAATAGGAAGGAAAAACTTAATGCTAGATTTAGTTCATCCTGTGTCGTTGTGTCGAGTTACTGAGTTACTCCATCTAATTTTGAGAGCTTTTTCATTTCAGGATGGTGAGGAAGGTAGAATCTCCCCATCATTAGCTAATACCGGAAGCAAAACATCCATTGTTATTGAACCACCGGACTGCCCTGTGTAGTTTGATAATCCAGAAGACGTCTTTGCTCGAGTTAGTCAACAGATTAAACGATCTCAATCACTTGGTTTTTCTACTGATCAATCTTTTTTCGTAGAGGACAAGATATCAACATAACTGCTTGACTGTAACATCCCAAAAATGGGTTCCGAAGCATCACACGGTGCTTAAGGCTACAAGTAGCCTAAAGCTAAACCTTTGAGCCTGGTACTTCACATAATAAATTAGTTAGAGACGAAATAAGCAAATCACGAGCACTGTTGTGTCAAATCATAAGAAATACAATGCAAATACCTTACCCGAGCAACCATAATACTGGAAATCTCAACTTATCAAGAATCCAACAACTAGTCTGACAAATCCTTTACTACTCAAGAACTAGAGAGCCGATAGGACAGGTCCCCAACTGACTCATACTCAACTGAAAGAAATAAGCAACTACTAGACAAACTGAATATATGAAGATAACCGGTCCTCGAACCATGAGGACTCACTACTGTGGAGATGTAGATAAAGGCACTCAAAGATCATTGATGAGGCTGGGACTGAGCACCTGAACTTACATTATGAGATAATGTAGCACACAGACGTTTATGTGGATCAGTACTTTGGGAATGTACTGAGCATATGGGGATATATGCAGTTAAATAAACAATATCACAAATATTTATAGAAAAATATTCATGCTATAGCAGATGACGCACTTAGCTTAAATAAAATTCTCATAAACTGTGGATGGGAAACGGATAATAGAAATCACGTGAGTCATTTCACTTTACTCTAAATTTGTATTATTTCTTGGTCCTCAGCTTGTAAATTATATGAAATATTAAAATATCAACTTTCAGGACATAAGCTATAATCTCATCAAAGCAAGAAACTTCTTTGGAACTTAATAATCATGACACTTGAGACTTTAGAAATCATAGGGTCATAGCCTTCAAAATCACTATACCTTCAAACTTACACTTTTAGCTCAAGGATAGTAAATCTTCTTCAAAACTCAAGAACTTGACACTTTAGGAACTTTAAGACTTGATACTCTAGAAAACTTAAGAGACTTTGGAACACTTGAGACTCGGAGTTATATAACTTTGGGAGTTTCTTCTAACCAACATAAATTATGTGAGCTACATGGAGTCCAGCGTCTTGCCCACTTGGGGAGAGTTGTTCTATCATTGCCATCAGAGTAGAACCTTTAAATTTTAGTGATCACTAGCTTACCCCACTTGGGGTACATCAGAAACCTATGGGGGCACGTAGTTCTAGGGCATGAGACCTTGGAATCAAGCCTAACTCGGTGCTAAATACTACTCCCTTAAGCTCAGAACTTTTAAGAAAATCCACCTTAAACAACTCAAAAGTATGGAATGGAAGCCAATTATACATTCCTTTAACTTAAATCAAGTGATGTGGATTTCTTTCTTTGTCGTCAAGCGACGCCCAGGCTAGAGCCTTGGGGAACCAAGGCAACGCCTTGGTTAGCGCCTTTACCAAGATGGGCGGCGCCTCACCAGCGGCTTTAGCTACTGGTTTGGCACCCCAAAAGTGCCTTAAACGGATTCCAAAAATTTTAAAAGTCACCCGAGACACACTACGACCTTGCCCCATCTCAACGCAATAAAAAAATCAAGAAATGGAGGTCGAGAAGGTCGCGAAATAATTCGTCAAAGTTTGAAGGCTCAAAATAAACTAAGTGTTGGAATACTTAGCTAAAATTTTAAGTGTTAAGCTTCTTGTGACTCGTTTTGGAGGCCTTAACAACCAGGAAACTTTACGGGGTCTTACATTGACACAGCGAAAGCTGATAACGAGAGATTACTGATTATGTCTTCTCAAGACTTGCTTTTACCAGAAAACTATTCCGCATTGAGTGTTGCACTATCCATATATGCTACAGCACCAAATTTTTCAACAGATATGGTGTCTGTTGCAACTTGGTAGTTATCTATTTGTTCAATTTCATCGAGAGCATTAGATTTTTCTAAACACTTCTTGGCCAAACTCAAATTTTGCTCTTGGATTACTTCTCTTTTTTTCTTTGCATCCTTCAAGCTAGCCTTCAAACTCAATTTTTGCTCTTGGATTGCTTCTCTTTTTTTCTTTGCTTCCAACAGATGTGGCATTTGTTGCGACTAATGAATCAATTTTTAGAAGAAATTAAAAAAGCTCCTAAAACAGATGGTCGATTTGTTGCAACAGATGATATATCTGTTGCAACAGATGGGTTATCTGATGCAATAGATATACAACCTATTACCATAACTCAATAAAAAAATGGTATTATTTTATTAAGGAAACGGTTAGTGAAAACCAAGTGTCTTCAATTTTTAAATTGAGAAAAATTTCTTTAAATTTAAGAACTAACTAATAATAATAAGTTGAAAATTCATGACTTGTCACAATAATAAAAACTCCAGCTTGATTTAATTAAGTCATTTCTTTTCACAGAAAATAATAAGAAAATAAATGATAAACATAATTTAAATCATAAAAAACTCATCAAAAATATTCTTGTTTTTAAATCTATTTTATTAATTTATATAATAAAAAATCAGCAAATTTGAATTAATGATATGATGATAATTTAAAATATATATATATATATATATATATATAGATTATATGTTGCAACAGATAGATTATCTGATGCAACAAGCTATCTATTGTTCCAACGGATGATATATTTGTTGTCACGGATGAGTTATCTGATGCAAAAGATATAATCTGTGGTCACAACTCAATATAAAAACGGTTTATGGATGGAAAGAACTAATTATTAATAATAATAAGTTGAAAAGTCATGACTTATCACAATATTGCTTAGTTTAATTAAGTCATAACTTTTTACAGTAATCAAGAATGTCATTAATAAATGAAGATGAAAAGTTGTGCCTTTAAATCTGTTTTATTAATTTATATAATTAAAAAGTTAGAAAATTTGAATTAATGATATGATGATAATTTAAAATATATATATATATATAGATTATATGTTGCAACAGATAGATTATCTGATGCAACGGGTTATCTATTGTTCCAACGGATGATATATCTGTTGTCACAGATGATTTATCTGATGCAACAAATATATAAACTGTGGTCGCAACTCAATATCAAAACGGTTCCTGGATGGAAAGAACTAATTATTAATAATAATAAGTTGAAAAGTCATGACTTCTCACAATATTGCTTAGTTTAATTAAGTCATAACTTTTTACAGTAATCAAGAATGTCATTAATAAATGGAGGTAAACAGTTGCGCCTTTAAATCTGTTTTATTAATTTATATAATTAAAGTCATAAAATTTAAATTAATGATATGATGATAATTTTAAAAAAAAGATATATAGATTATATGTTGCAACAGATAGATTATCTGATGCAACAAGTTATCTATTATTTCAATGGATGATATATCTGTTGTCACAGATGAGTTATCTGATGCAACAGATATATAATCTTTGGTCACAACTCAATATAAAAATGGTTCCTGGATGGAAAGAACTAATTATTAATAAAAATAAGTTGAAAAGTCATGACTTCTCACAATATTGCTTAATTTAATTAAGTCATAATTTTTTACAGTAATCAATAATGTCATTAATCATAATCAAGTTCAATCCTCTATAAATAGATCTCTCCTTACTCAATCATTCATTCTACTACACTCTATTTATTCCTTGCTCTTGTTACACCTTCAATTACTTTCTCTTTAAGGACTTGATAGCTTTTTTCTGTCTCTGGTAAGTTTTTTTCTTGATTTTTATGTAAATTTACGTTGTATTACATTCGAATTCTTTACTTTTTTTTAATTTTGTTTATGTTTTTACATGTGTGTTTTGTCAACTTATGCATTTTCTAGATATGGCTGATCTAGTGTAGGATGTCGCTACTTTACGAGACGCCATGCGGGAAGTGCAGAAAGAGGTTCATGACCTACAGTGGGAGTTGGCCACCGTCAGGGTAAGGATAATGCGGGAGATCCGCAAGCTGAAGAGGGCGCTGCTGCTACCGATTGAAGATTGGCCGGCTGACCATACAAATAATAATGATGATAATAATAATTAAGCTTTTTTTTATCTTTTACCTATGTATTTTTATTTTTTTTGTTTAATAAAAAATTTATGTTTGATGTATTTGACGTTTTAATTCTTATTTAATTTTCATGCAGTCTATTTTTTTCTCAAGGAATGACATGTCTACAATTAAGGAATAATTTGAATCCAGTATCAATAGGAAGATATCAACATATGAGTTGAGTTATCTGTTGGGTTTGTGACAGAAGCTGAATTTTGTTGTTTGAAACACATTATTCATCTGTTGCAACAGATAAATATTCTTTTGCAACAGATTATTTATCTGTTGAAACAATTGGTAATCTGGTGCAACAGATTATTTATCTGTTGAAACGGATTACTAATCTGGTGCAACAAATTATTAATTTATTGCAACAGAAACCCATCTATTCGATTTATATTATGGGCAACATGAGTCTGCTATTGCAACAAAATATTTATTTGGTGCCACAGATGATGGATCTGTTTAAACAGATTGCTCTTATGTTGCATTCATGTTCGCGTGCTAGCTATTGTTGAAAAAACAGCACGCTAGCAGTTACCTATATGACAAATTCAACTAAAAAGCATAATTTGACTTACCAAAGTCTCCTCCCTAGTAAATACCAAAGTTGAAAGTGATGTACGAAATAAAATTTGACATAAGATAGTTTAAAAGCAGCAGTTGCGGTAACAACAACAACAACAACAATGGTCAACAAGAAGAATATAAAGATGATAATGAAGTATAAGATGGTGATAATGAATCAGAAGATGATGAATAAAGCAGCAGCAACAATGAATAACGAATATCGCGAAGAGAGAGAAAATAACAACAGATGAGGAGAGAGAAAAATGCATTTTTTCCTTCTTTTTTCCGTTATATTAACTAACATTTGAATCAAAGTGTAAATTTAAAAACTTGTGAGTTATTTTGAGATTTCTCAAAATTTCTTAATCCATAATTAAGTAATTGTCACCTCCACTCAATTATTAAGACTTGTGTCACCTACACCTCATTTTAAAACTTTTTGGTCACTTGTAGCCCAAAGCCCCAAGTTAGTTGTTTGATTGTGAGTGCTATTAAATAATTGTTCCTTTTTTATCTGCTATTTAGTTATCCAACTTTAAATAAACTTAAAATTTTCAAAAAAAAATTATTAGATGTCTATTCTATTAATTTTCAGGATTTGTTATTGCCATAAAATGAAGATTGATGGAATTTTCAAATTCAAAAATACATTTAGAAAAAGACTTATTATTTTGATCAAACATAAACATAAAAATAATAATTAAAAAATAAGGATTTAAATTATAAATTTAAAATAATAACCATAAAAGCAATAATAATAATAATAATAATAATAACAATAATAATAATAATAATAATAATAATAACAACAACAACAACAACAACAACAAAAATTCTAATAATAATAGAGAATAATTATATCTATCTTTGTTACAGATATATCTACCATGAATAGAAAAATTATACGTAATTCTCATTAGATTCTTTTATTTAACTATAAATATATATTGTTCATGGTCAATTTATTTTAAAATTATTTTATCGTTGACTATATTATATTTATCTTTTGAAATAGATGTACCTACTATGAATGAAAAAACCATAGGTAATGCTCATCAGATTTCTCTGAATAATTACAAAGGTTATTCTCATACTTGATTTAATGTTATAGTTATTTTATTATTTTTTATCATTAATATTATATTTATCTTTTGTCACAGATGTACCTAAGGAAAATAAGGTTTCCACAAATGTTATGCAGATAAATTTCTCCAAAATGCGAAATGAATATTTAAGAAATCAACAAGTGCTATCTAGAATAGAAAGATACAAAGGAGATTTATCAAACCATTTGTATAAAGAATGAATCGAAACATATTTGTATATGCACAAATATTATCATTTTTATTTGTCTTAATATATTTCTATCACATTTACATATCTATTCTCTACTAAGAAAGTTATAAAATAGATTTATATGCATCTAATTATTACAATTGATTTATTCTTTTCATGATTTTACTTGTAACTATACACTTATATATAAAAAATATTTACTGATTCTATTTTTCATTTAAATTTTTTAAAATCATATAACTAAAATTTGATAAACAACAAGTCAAATGAATAATAAAAGTCAATATTAACAATCGAATGATTTTAGATAGTGAACAATGCAATAAAAAAATTATAGGTCGATATTTTGATAATTATATGATTTTTGTCATATGATACGATTATGGGATTGAGAGGATTGAAGAGGAGGGGGGATGGCGCACTGGCGACGAAGGGAGAGTACATTGTTCAACTAATTAATTGAACTATGTAACTTTTTAAATTATTTATTACAAATTATATTTATTAATTCTAAATTAATTTAAAATATATTTATGTGCTACAACAAAAATTAATTTATTCTCTTAAATTAATAAATAATATTTTTAATGATTTACTTTTTAAAATATCCCGCGCATCGGGCAGGTAGTTATACTAATACACACTAATAATGCAATAATGGAAGATGCGAAAATTAGCGAAATTCTACAAACATAAATTGGAATATCAAATTGCTCAAAACGTCTTCACCATTCACTTCAATAGGTAGAATTGACTTTTTGCCACCATTTTCAATTGAATCGCCCACATTTTTCTACACATTCCAAATAAAATTAGAAATTAGAAAGAAAGCAATATATAGTATGTTTTCACATACTCTTCTGTTTTTTTTTTTTTTTTTTTTTTTTTTTTTGTAAACTACGATGAATATAAGAAAATAAGACAATCATGTTAGTGAAGAATACAACTACTAAAAGAAGGATGTTTTAAGTGAATTGAAATATTTCAAGGATGTAATGAAAGTTGAGGTAAAATAAGTGATTAATTTGTTCACAAGTCTATGATTCACCTTAGTTCAATTGTTCTCCCAATTTCAGTAAAACAAGGAAGAGTATCTGTGGAAAGCTTAGAAAATCAGCTTAAAAATCAAATAGAAGCAGTAAAATAAAAACCATAGCAAAATTTTGAACCATCAATTAAGTGGCTTTGAGTTTTATGACCAAAATGTCTTCATAAATGAGTTAAAAAATAATGCAGATATTTTAAAGAAATAATAGATAACATTGAAGCTTCCTAGGTGGAAACATAAGCCACATTATTACCCATAGAAACATGCATAATATAGCTCATATACTTAACAATTAACAAGTCCTTGGAGCTCGAAAAAAAGTGACTAAACATACCATACACCATTTCTGAAGAACTCTTCACATCATGCACCATTTCTGAAGATTTTTTGTGTTCTTTTTTCTTTCCATAGCGCATTGGTTTCGTTTTGCAACATCGCAATAAAAAGAAGCTACATCCTTACTTCTCTTAAGTCAGTGAAATGACTTATATCTAAATTGTATTCTTCACTTTCAGATTACTAACATAACATCAAGAACAAACAAACTATATTTCATCACTAGGATAACATTATATGCAGCATTGTATATAACTTCTAATGGCATATAAAGTAAATTTTTTCTCCCTTCAGAAGAAGAGAGGAAGTCTTCCCCAGCCAGAAGAGTAACCAAATGACTGTTGGGTTCAAAGTATATGAGAAGTGTGAATGGAAAATGGAGGAAACCAAGTAGAAAGAAAAAATAGAGAAGAAAACACTAAAATGGAAAGTACACTCTAAAATGGAAAGTCTACTATTTCTCCCACATTGGTGGGAGAAGGTAACTTTCAAGTGTTTATTTTAAGAAACACTTATTCCACATCGTAAGTGAGGCAAGAAGTAAGAGATACCCTGCGCCGTTGGCATCATCGCTCACTCAGATTTGGATTTATCAAATGATCAATTGATGAGATTTATCTTTTTGGACAAAATTTAATCCGAAGGAAAAATAAAAACGCAGTAAATTTTTTCTATGTTTGATCCCCTATTTATATGCATACATGCACTATTTCGAACTGATGCTTCAGAAGGATGCACTGTTTCGAACTGATGCTTCAGAAGGATGTAATCCTTCAACGAAATGACACACTGATTCATGAAATGGCATGCCTGTTCGGAAAAGATGCATTTTTTGGACAAACACACATGATTTTTCAGAAAAGGTCACACCTTTTAAGTAAACCATTGCCACTTTTCAAAAGAGGAATATGAAGGCTATTTAAACTTGCTTTCATCCACAGATTGATATACGAATTTTCTGAAATAAAAAAACTCTCTTCTTGTCTTCAAAAACCATTTTGTGTGATCAATCAAACCGTTGAGTGAGTTCGTAGAATTCAACAATTTAAGGTATCGCTATTGTTCGGATTGAAGGTCATTTTATCTTGGGAGAAAGATTCCATAACCTCGGGTACAGTGAGGGGAATTATTCCTTAAGGACACTCCGTGAAATCGGGGGACTTGGCCTTAAAAGTCTATTTCATCTCTTTTTTGAATCTTAACACACTTCTTATATAGGTTATTTATAATCTAGTGTTGAAGGTGTTATGGAACTTCATAGGTGTTCTTGTCTTGGACTTGAACTAGTGTTGAAGTTTAAGTCTCTTATATACAGATTCTTGTACCCGAATACACTATTTCTAACAATCTTAAGAAATAATTTGTAGAATCTGTATTGCTTGTTTTTGGAGATTAAAGCTTTAAGTTTTCTACTCCGTTTGAACTTAACTAGTGATTCGAAGACATAAATCTTCATCACAAGTTACAAATCACTCGATTGACGATTGGAAGTCATAAAAACTTCATCGTTAACTAGAAATAAAAGAAGAGTTTAAAATTGCTTAACTTTATAAGTAGTATTCTGAAAATACTAAATTGTATTGTCTTGTTGTGACAGAAAAAATGACTAACAAAAGTCAAATGCAAGATGCGGCTACGACTGTGGGGGCAACTAGTATTACCTCAACAAGTCGAGCAAATGCTCCGCAACCAATGGCAACTGCGGAGAAGTCCGGGAAATTTGTGGGCATTGACTTTAAGCGATGGCAGCAAAAGATGTTCTTCTACCTCACAATACTCTGTCTTCAAAAGTTCACTAGTAAGGATGATTCTGAGGTGCCCGAGGGAAACTCGGAGAAAGAGTGTTTCATAATTGTAGAGGCTTGAAAACACTCGAACTTCCTTTGCAGGAATTATATATTGAGTGGTCTCCAAAACGACCTCTACAATATTTACAGTGGAACTAAGACATCGAAGAAATTATGGGGGGCACTAGAACAAAAATATAAGACAGAGGATGCAGGAATTAAGAAGTTCTTTGTTGCAAGGTTTCTCGACTTTAAGATGATAGATAGAAAATCGATTGTCTCTAAAGTGCAGGAATTTCAAGTAATCATCCACGATCTTCTAGTGGAAGGTATATCTTTAAAAAATACCTTAGTTGAACAAATTGAAAATGTTCTTAGTACTCACATAAACTGTTTTGTAGGTTTGATTGTGAATGATGTATTTCAAGTAGCAACGATCATTGAGAAGCTACCACCTATGTGGAAAGACTTCAAAAACTACTTGAAGCACTAATGCAAGGAGATGACCGTCGAAGATCTTATTGTCTGATTGCGTATTAAAAAGGATAATAAGGCTGCCGGAAGAAGGTAAAAAGGGAATTCTACAATTAATGGAGCACATATTGTAGAAGATGACCAAAACAATTCTAAAAAAAAAAAAAGTTGAACAAGGAAGCAATCAACCCAAGAAGAAATTCAAGGGAAAGTGCTTCAACTGTGGCAATATTGGTCACAAGTTTACGGATTGTCATGCCCCTAAGAAAGGCAAGAAAAAGGACCAAGCAAATATGATTGAGTCCAACAAAGAATGTGATGATTTGTGTGCTATGTTTTCAGAATGCAATTTGGTGGGTAATCCTCGCGAATGGTGGATGGATTCTGGTGTCACCCGTCATATTTGTGCCAACAAAGAGTTATTTTTGTCATTCGCTCTGTATCAGGTAGAAGAAATGATATACATGGCTAACTCTGCTACAACTAAGGAGAAGGAACAGGAAAAGTGGGCTTGAAAATGACTTCAGGAAAGGTCTTGACAGTTAACAATGTCTTGTACATTTTGGAATTATGTAGGAACTTGATTTCTGTTTCACTTCTAGACAAAAACTTATTCAAATGTGTAACTGTTTCTGGAAAAATTGTAATTAGCAAAGGAGAATATATGTAGGAAAAGGCTATCTCACCGAGGGCCTTTATAAAATGAATGTAATGAATGTTGAAATCAATAAAAGTTATAATTTGTGGCATGAACGTTTAGGCCATGTTAATTACAAAACGTTACGAAAACTGATTAACTTAGAGGTTCTGCCAAACTTTGAGTGCAATAAATCAAAGTGCCAATCGTATATGGAATCAAAGTATGCAAAGCATCCTTATAAGTCCGTTGAAAGGAATTCCAATCCCTTAGAATTAATACACACTGACATTTGTGATATGAAGTCAACACCATCACGTGGTGGGAAAAAATATTTCATAACTTCTATTGACAATTGCACTAGATACTATTACATCTACTTGCTAAATAGTAAGGATAAAGCAATAGATGAGTTTAGGCAATATAAAACTAAAGTTGAAAATCAGTTAGAGAAAAAGATAAAAATGATAAGAAGTTATGGGCAGAAAATACGCATCTTCCTTGGCCAAAATATGTGTAGAGAATGGAATCATCCATCAAACTACAGCCCCGTATTCACCTTAATCTAATGGAACTACGGAAAGAAAAAATCAAACTTTGAAGGAAATGATAAATGCCTTACTTATAAGTTTTGGTTTACCGCAAAACTTGTGGGGGGAGGCTATCCTTACAGCCAATCGTATACTCAATAGAGTTCTCCATAGTAAGACACAATCAATTCCTTATGAAAAATAAAAAGGAAGGAAACCCAAGTTGAAATATTTCCAAGTATAGGGGTGTCTAGCAAAAGTCCAAGTTCTTATGCCTAAAAAGGTTAAGATAGGACCTAAGACGATGGACTGCGTGTTCATAGGATATGGTAAAAGTAGTAAAGCATGTCAATTTTTAGTTCATAAATTCAAACATCTGGATATAAATGAAAATATGGTAATTGAATCAGATAATGCTAAATTCTTTGAGAATATTTACTCGTATAAAACTAGACATGAACAATATACTGGATGATCTAAACGACCTCGAGATGAACCAAGTGAGAATGTACATAGTAAAGGGAATCCAAGACGTAGTACACGTCAAAGAACGTCCACTTCATTTGGATCATATTTTGTAACATTTCTCTTAGAAAATGAGCCTCAAACGTTTAAAGAAGCGATGTCGTCGTCAGACTCATCCTTTTAGAAAGAGGCAGTCAATAGTGAGATTGATTCCATCTTAAGCAACCATACATGAGAATTGGTTGATCTTCCTCCAGGAAATAAACCTTTAGGTTCTAAATGGATCTTCAAAAGGAAAATGAAAGCGGATGGTACTATTGTCAAATACAAGGAAAGACTTGTAGTAAAAGGCTTCAAATAGAAAGAAGGCCTTGATTACTTTGATACATACTTGCCAGTAATAAGGATAACATCGATTCGAATGTTAATTGCCTTGGCAGCGGTATATGATCTTGAAATAAATCAAATGGATGTGAAAATCACATTTCTAAATGGATAGTTGGAGGAAGAAATTTACATGGAACAGTCTGAGGGTTTTGTGGTTCCAGGAAATAAGAATAAGGTGTGTAAACTTACTAAGTAATTGTATGAACTAAATCAAGCACCTAAACAAAGGTATTCGAAGTTTGACCAAACCATGTTGGCAAACGGGTTCAAGATAAAAGAATGTGATAAATGCGTTTACATTAAAGACACTCCGAATCACCAAGTCACTATTTGTTTATATGTGGATGATATGTTGATCATCAGTAGAAATATTTCTGACATAAATGCAACGAAATGAATGCTCTAGAGCAAGTTTGATATGAAAGACCTTGGAGTTGTGGATGTGATATTAGGTATAAGAATCCATAGAACTCTTCAAGGGTTGGCATTATCACAGTCTCATTATATCAAAAATATACTTGACAAATTTTAAGTATATAGAATTCGGTATTGCCAAGACTTCTTTAGATGTGAGCTGTGCACTTCGAAAGAATGAAGGTAAAAGTGACTCACAATTGGAGTACGCAAGAGTATTGGGATGTTTAATGTATATAATGAACTGTACACGACCAGACATAGCATGCGCTATCAGTAAGTTGAGTCGGTACACAAGTAATCCCAACAAAACTTATTGGATGGCAATGAAAAGAGTTTTGGGGTATCTTAAATACACTCAAGACTATGTTTTGCATTATAATAAATATCCCGTGGTACTTGAAGGATATAGTAATGCAAATTGGATCACCGGGTCGAACGAACTAAAATCCACAAGTGGATATGTATTTAGTATCGGTGGAGGAGTAGTCTCTTGGAAATCATCCAAACAGACTTGTGTTGTTCACTCTACAATGGAATCTGAATTTATCGCATTGGATAAAGCCGGTGAAGAAGCAGAATGACTCCAGAATTTCTTGGAAGATATTTCTTATTGGCCCAAACCAGTGGCACCAGTATGTATACACTGTGATAGCCAAGCGGCAATAGGTAGGGCAGGGAGCATGATATACAACGGTAAATCTTGTCACATATAATGGAGATATAACACCGTTAGAGAATTTCTCTCTAGTGAAATTATCACTGTTAACTATGTAAAGTCAAAGGATAATGTGTCGGATCCACTTACAAAAGGCCTATCTAGAGAAGGAGTGAAAAGGACATCCAAGGGAATGGGTTTAAGGCCTAGGACAAGTCAGCATAGCGGTAACTCTACCTAGCAGACTGGAGATCCCAAGAGTTAGGTTCAAGGAGATCAAACAAAGTTATGTCTAAAAGGTTCAACATTGTCTTACCCAACCCATTTTCATGATGTAGACAATGTTTAGTAAACAAGGATAAGACTTAAGGTGAAAAGTCTTTTAATGATTATCTAAATTTGACAGATTTGACCAAATAGTTTAATCTATAGGATTGAACGTTTAGAAATCACCTATGTGAGGATGAAGTGGAAGCCGCTTCAAGGAAAATGTTAGCAAAGGCCTATTTTCTAAGCTCTCATGAAACTGGGACGTATTCATGGCTGAAAAGAACAAAATCATGAGAATCATGAATGGTAAAAGGATGGTTGTGTGACATGTGTTGACTAGGTATACATTAAAGATCAACGGTTTAAAGATATTAAATCTACCGATTGACCGAGTGCATCCGATGCATGTTCACTACAAAAAGTTCAAAGGGAAATCCACTTATCCAGATGCAATCAGTCTTTGCTTGATGATCACACACTTGTCCAAAAATTTTTTATGAAAAATAGCCATTCCCCATTCATGTGGGGGATTGTTGGGTTAAAGTATATGAGAAGTGTGAATGAAAAATGGAGGAAACCAAGTGAAAAAAAAACATAGAGAAGAAAACACTAAAATGGAAAGTGCACTCTAAAATGGAACGTCTAATATTTCTCCCACATTGGTGGGAGAAGGTGACTTTCAAGTGTTTATATTAAGAAACACTTATTCCACTTGGTAAGTGAGGCAAGAAATAATAGATGCCTCGCGCCGTCGTCGTCGTCGCTCGTTCGGCTTCAGCTTTGGCTTTGGCTTCGGCTTACAATTGACAGAAATTTAATCTGAAGGGAAAATAAAAATGCAGTAAATTTTTTCTGTATTTTGATCCCCCATTTATATGCATGCATGCACTGTTTCGAACTGATGCTTCGAACTGATGCTTCAGAAGGATGTAATCCTTCAACGAAATGACACACTGATTCATGAAAAGACATGCCGGTTCGAAAAAAATGCATTCTTTGGACGAACAGACATGATTTTCCAGAAAAGGTCACACCTTTAAAGTGAACCATTGCCACTTTTCAGAAGAGGCATATGAAGGCTATATAAACCTGTTTTCATCCACAGGTTGATATACGAATTTTCTGAAATAAAAAAAAAACTCTCTTCTTGTCTTCAAAAACCATTCTATGTGATCAATCAAACCGTTGAGTGAGTTCATAGAATCCAACAATTTGAGGTACCGCTATTGTTCGGATTGAAGGCCATTTATCCCGGGAGGAAGATTCCATAACCTTGGGTACAATGAGCGGAATTATTCCCTAAGGACACTCTGTAAAGTCGGGGGACTTGGCCTTAAAAGTCTATTTCATCTCTTTTCTGAATCTTAACACACTTTTTAGATAGATTATTCATAATCAAGTGTTGAAGGTGTTACGGAACTTCATAAGTGTTTTTGTCTTGGACTTGAACTAGTGTTGCAGTTTGTGTTTCTTATAAACAGATTCTTGTACCCGAATACACTATTTCTAACAATGACTACTTTATTCTAAAAATGTTAATTGCCACCACCTAGGGCTATGACAAAAGACAATTACATAATACTTCATGCGTAACATGTTCGTAGTCTCATCTTTCGGCAAGAGTAAATTCGTAAAAGAGAAAGCAAAGGATAAAATGGTGTTATACCTTCCAACCATTTCGAAAAAACTCAGGACTGCCCATGATATTACCACATATCATCACAGGGCTTTTCACAGACTGTAAAAGAAATGTGGAAAACAAATCAGTCCTCAAATTATCAATCTACCCACTAAGTTGAAATATTCACATGTAACATGTTCAAAGTGAATAGTGATGCAAAAGCTCTGAAAGTCAGTAACAATATTCTAGTAATTTAAAATATTATGTCTTAAAATAAAAAGTTTGCTCCACATGCTCTCTCTGTAAGTTGATAAAGTAAATGGTGATTCAATACACTAAATCAGTTTGTCTTGGATACCTTCTCATAGTGTGGATGTTCTAAATTGAAACCTCATGGGGGATGGCCTAGTGGTTGTGGCAGGGAAGAACAACCTAAAATCCTAGGTTTGAATCTCGGCAATGACTATTGGTGTGAGCTTATCTGCTAGAGAGCAGGATTACCTTGGGAACCGTGCATGTAGGTTAGACAGGTTGCTCGCTAAATCTGTCTAGGTAAATGTTCACTGATTCAAATATTATTAATGTAAAATAAAAAAATGTTCTAAATTTACTACTGAAAGATTAAAAAGGGCATCTGATATAATTGAAAGATTAATAGGAAGAAATCTAGTTCCATAAGCATCTTATATTCATAAGTCTTTTGGGAAAAAAACAAGTTGTTAGATTGATATTGATCGAAAAGTGTCTATTATAAGGATTTGAATTGTAAAAGTAAAAAAAATAGTGGGAAAGATGCCACATCAAATTGAAACAATATACTCCCTCCGTTTAAAAAATATGATTAACTTTAATTTAAGGTGACAAGATTCAAAACTTTCTTTATTTTCTTAAACTTTGTGTCAAGTCAAAATACATTTTTTTTCTTTTTTTTTAAACAGAGGGAGTAATATTGTTCTAGTTTTATCAAAGAAACTATCTAGAATCAAACTAGTTAAACTGTACCTCTTTTTCAAACAACACCTCATAATAGTGAGATATAAAAGAGTACAGACAATAATATTTAAAAATGGTGAAACCCATCCCACATCACTGGCATCCAAGAAGAAGAAAAGATCACCCCATAATTGTCACAATTCTAACTTAATTGAAAACTGATCAATTAACTTTTCACAGGAAAGAAGAAATAGCATTTCAACTTAAGCAAATAGTTAATATTCTGCTGTTATAACCGAATATACCCGAGGGCTAGTGTGCACGGTTCAAACTTGATGAACAATGAGTTTTTTCCTCTACTCTTCCCACTCAAGTACCTTGCTTTTGTATGGGACAAGATCAAACCCATGATGTAACCCCCTAAACCCACACATCACATGTTGTGCTCTTACCACTAGACAAAGTCTGCGGCAACTGAAGCAAATAATTTATTTTCTTAAAATAGATCAAAATAAAGTATTTCCTACAACTGAAGTCCTGACCATGTAAACTTCTACGTACCCCTCCAAAAATGGAAAGATGTAAATAATATATTAAGCAGTGAAGCGGAGGAGAGACAACATAACCAACTATGATGGTATCTGTAATGCCCTTTCCAACTATTCGTATTATGTTTAAAAGACCCTACGTGATTATTTTAAAACATAGATAAGTGTCATGATCATTCACCTTCTGTGTAAAGTGTTTTCAATACGAATCATGGTCATAGGAAGCACTTAGAGCAAAGTTGAGTTGAGAACACTTATGTCGATTGAGTTTTAGTATCCAATCCTATAAGGGTCAAATTTAAATAAGTGTAACTCCTAGAATATAACGAGTTAGGTTTCCTACTATAAATTAAATGAAAGATTTTTGAGTCTTCTTCCAACCCATCTGATTTCACGTTAATCCGATATCGAAGTAGAAAGTTGTGCTCATTTTACTTGGGAGTGTCTGTCTGTCAACTAGGTGACGACTAAGTTGAAGAGTCGTCAACTCAAGTTGTCAATCTTAACCAGTAAATGGCAAAATTCAGCTAGATATTGACGACTATGGCGATGAGTTGTCACCAAACTGATGAGCCGTCAACCTAAGTCGTCAACTGAAGAATTCCTGAGATTTTTTTTGTTTCCTTAGGGATATTTTGGTCTTTTCCTCACCTCAAATCCTACCCTCATGACTTAAATAACCCTATAAATTAAACGTTATATACTCATCAATTATTAATTTTTCAATGTTCATTCTCCTCTCCATTCTCAAAAGAAAGAAGTTCGGATTTTTTCCTAAAGTTCAACTTCCAAGGATCTAAATTCATGTTTTCCTTAAAGAAATTAAGAAATTCAGGTATGAGGGGTTTGAGCAAGGATAGCCTTCGATCCTTATGCCCAAAAGCTTTGATTTTATAATTGAATTCATGTGATTTCAATCAGGGTTCATATTAGATTATGTTGAAATTATGACACTATCATGTGATTTAAAGTTCAATTTGGACAAGAATTTATCTTTACTCATGCTTTTACATACCTGATTATTATTATGAGATGAATTTCATTATTTTGACATGAAGTTTCACAAGTTGATGAAAGATTTCAATCTACGCATTGAGTTAGATATTTTGATATGAAGTTTCTATGAGATAATGAATGATTTCAAGTTTAAGCATAATAAGTTACTGAGTTTACAAGTTCAAGTTTATAAGTTCGAATTACAAGGATTACATCATGATTAAATTTCAGTTTTGATCTTATGATCTAAGATAAGAGATGAAATCTGCATGTTTCCTCATGAATATGATTTAAGTAAGATGAGCATAGTTGGTTTTCAACTCATAAACCCATATGTTATTTCAAGGTGGATTTCATAAGTATGAGCATATAAGTATATGTTTTGGGAGTAGTATTTAGCACCAAGAAGGGAATGTGCGTTTAGCGCATCCTATTCTCTAGAAACTACATGTCACCATAGGTTTAGAGGCCTCGCTAGAGAGTGTCCCCCTTTTCCCAATATGGGCTAAGTTTAGTGATCGCTCTAAGTTAGAGTTCTAATCCGATGACAAGGGTAGAACAAATCTCCTCAATGTGGATAAGACGTTGGATTCAATGACATCTCACATGGTTTATGTCGGTTATAAGAATCTCCCATAAAAGTAAAGATTTTAGAAACTAAGTATAATGACTCACTAAGCTTATCAGATTATGCTTTATTATGCATGATTTATGATATTTGAACTTTCAGTTTTATTCATGATCAAGGTCAGTCCTTTTACACTTAGCATACATGATTTAAAAGTATGTTCAACTTCAGTTTTACTTATTGCATTCACCCCCACATACTCAATACATTCTAGAAGTACTGACCACATATACATCTGTGTAGCTACATTGTTTCCAAATGTAGGTACCAGTTGTAGCCCACACATCATAATCAGACAGTTCGCAGCCTCCAGCCAGCAAGTGATGAGCTCTTTTGATTCGAGAACTCGAGTCAGCCATAGTTTCAATATCATTTTTATTCAGTCGTATTGATTAGAAATAGTTGGGTTCATGTCGGCTACCTTCATTCAGTATTATAGAGGCTTTATAGACAGTCAGTTAGAGTTAATGCATTTAATTTCAGTTTTTTTATATAACTAGAGCGTGAATGTTTTAAATAGTTTTGTATTTAACATGATTAGCTAAAGACATCTCTTTCGCTTATTACTTTCTGTTTTATGTATTTTATTTAGTTTTTCACAAGTTATGCTAGTATCATGGGTTTGCTTAGGACCACTTGTAGTTCTAAGCACCATGTAATGTTAGGGGTAGTCTCGAAGCGTTACAGTATCGTACTTGCACATTGCTCACTTCCATTAAAATCATCTTCACTTTCTTTCAGTCCTCTTACCTTTACTACAAAAACTTTCCATACATTTTATTTATCACTAATACAAGAGGAGGGGGGATAAAACACGCGGACCATAATAGAAGAGCCACAGAAAGCAAGCTAATTAAAAAAGCCCAACATACACTCAGATGCACAAGGTCAAAATAAAACAAATTCAGTAGAAGGCCCAACGCATTGATAAATATAGACATATACATTCTTTCTTATAAGCTTAATGGCCAGTTCTTTCCTTGTCCAAGCTTTTGTTATAATATATGCCACAATCTAACAATCTTAAAATAGTAGCTTCTACTAGTAATCTTCATGTTTACTGAAATTCATGTGAATGTATTATTTTCTGAACTTCGCTCTATGAACATAAACCATTTCTATACATTTTTGTACTTCTCAAACACTTCAAGGATACTTAGCTAACTGTAGTGTTTTCAGATGAAAAATCAGCATTAGCTCATCAAAGAAAACAATCCAACCTGACTTACAAAAGGTATAACTTGCAAGATCTATTCTTAAATTTTAGGGAGATCAAATATCCAATGCATTACTATATGATGCACAATTAGACTAAAAAGTAGGAACATATTAGTCTATAAATCAAAGTACAAACATGATATATATAACTCACTAAAGCATGTTGATGTCGCCCAAAATTACACTTGCAAGAAAGTATAGTTCAATCATTGTCAAATAAAGAACCCAATAAAGGTTGGGGTCGAACCCACAAGGAATAGGACAAATTTCTATCACAAATTTGTTGAAGTAGTCGGAAAGTGCAGAAAGTAAATGAGGATTTTGTGAGAACAGTAGTTGTAGTAACAAATCTTGAATACTTTAGGTTAAAATCAATATTAGATAAATACTAGGACCATGTTCCCCCTGACTTCCTTACTCCACGGACTTATCGTGCTTATCGAACAATTGTTATGTCTTGCATGCAGAATCTAACAAGTTATGTATCACCAGGCGTCTTTGGAACACCTTTGATAAATTTCACCTATCTCCTTTCGAGTCTCAGAGTGTTGCATTACTAACTCTTATCCTGGATTCCAGATTAACTATCTCTTTTGGTTCTTAAGTAAATTAGATGAAGGTTGATAGTTTCAAATTACTGTTGTGATCTTCTTTAGAAAATCACAATACATGTAAGAACATTAATCAAGAAAGACTTTGCACTTCCTCTACTTCGTTAATCTATCAGGGTTCCCACAACCCTATTTAAGAGGTTTAGCCGGCTCATGTTTGTAAGATAATCCATGGAATTCTTAATAGAAAACATATGAACAATCTCACAATAGAATAAGAATAAAAGCTAGAATCACAAATTAATATCCAACCGTAAAAATCAAAAACAAGGATTCCAAGATCAAAAGTGTATCTTAGAATCAATATAATGTTGTAAGTATAAGGAGTACATAAACTAATAACAATACATCAATAGAACATTTATAGAATACACCAAAACCCTAAAAATCCTAACCAAAATAAAATAGAAAAACTAAAGTGGCACCTACTTATGGACCCACTTACGGGTCGTAAGTACTACCTACGAACCCTAGGTGGGCCGTAGGTCTCAGGTGAAATCAACAGTTTTAGATCTTCTACTTGTGAGGATACTTATGAGAGGCGTACATACCACTTAATTACGCCCCATAAATAACCTTCGTAACTCTCAGACACAAAATTCAAACTTTCAGAACTTGACTCTATCACCTATGATGCCACTTACGAGGGGTGTAAGGCCCACTTATGGCCTGTAAGTGGGTCCATAAGTGGGATCCTCGTGACACTTCAACTCTTTTTCTCCTCTTGTGCTCCAAACCTTGTTTTTCATCAAAACAAACACAAAAACACGTCACACTTAAAAAAGAAGGACCTAAGTACTTGCACAATTTTTAGTTTTAAGCATCAAAAGAATCATTAAAAATCATGGCACATCACATGTCAAATTGTGTGTCTTAAAGGTACATAGTAAATTTGAGATTAGATTTGTAGTTAAACTAAAGTTTACAAGTTACAGTACATCAATTTCAGAACATATAGAAGGAAAAAACAGATAAAAGCCCTACAAAACTTGACAATAAAGGAAATCAACTTCATATCAAGAGTCTCAAGATTTTGCTACTACTAGAATACCTCAACAGAAAAGAGAAGAGACTTGGCATCAATACCAACAAGGTAAGAGTGGTGCTACCTGTCGCTTCTTCAACACTTCTCTTGTCATATTCATTATCAAAACTGTATTGTCGCTCATAGAAAACTATTGCCATTAAGTTTGTACCTTTAATATTACAACTCACTTGGTGAAATAACTGAAACCTAAAGAAAAACCACATGATTTATCGATCTAAAATTGGAAAAATGGATCGGCTGGAGAAGATGTGTATAATCTACCCGAGTGTAATGACCTTATAGGTTATTTTCTCAATTTACATGACTTTCTGACATTTTGAGCCTTTCCACCTACAGGTCATTTATGACTTGCCAGAATTGTCAATTTAATTTTTGAACTGTCCGCCTAGATTTTAGGCTCATTTCCCTTTTTTAAAGCTTTTGCTTATTAGTATTTGGTATCGGGCCAAGAATCTTAGTAGATGGCCTCAGATGAAAATTTTGACATCACCATCAACTCTGACATATTGATTTTAGGTTGGGGGACCCTTGGTTTAAGTTTCGAGGCTTTCAAACTCATTTTGGGCTATTGAATGGATTGTGTAAAAATGAAACTATAGATATAGGCCCCACACTTAGTTGAAACAATCTTGGATGAAAGTTTCAATGATTCCATTAAGTTTGGAATATCGAATTTGGTATGTTAGCATACTTCATTTGCCCACATGGAGTTCTAAATGAATCTCGACCACTCAATTGAAGTTCATTTTAGACTTGGCAAAAATATGGTGAATGGCACCTGATAGGATTGCTTAAGCGTTTATTGGGCCACTCTAGCGCTATGCGCTTTAGCGCCCATAGGCCATTTTAACGGCTCTGGCCTATTAGCAGTGGTGTGCTTTAGCACCTAATGGCCGAAAAAGTGGTGCCTGCTTTAGCGTCATGGGCCGCTTTAGCGGCACCTCTGTATACTGCCAGGCCGCTAAAGCAGTCGAGATGCCGCTTTAGTGTTCAGGTGTCCTCTTTAGCAGCACCTGTAGCCCTTTTAATCCCATTTTCTCCACCTAATTTTTCACCATTTTAAAACTAAATTGAGAGCTCAAAGAGAGGAAAGAAGTGGGAAATCATCCGTATAAGTTAAGGTAAGCTAAACTGATTCTCCTTGGTCATTTTCCATTAGCTTTACCTTCACTTTCCATCCTAATTCGTGGTAAATTCTTAGAAATTAGATGATGAATTCCTAAACTTTAAGTGTTAATTTGAGACCCAATTAGTTCTCCATTTGTGCTCAACTTTCGAGCACATATTTCTTTTCTTTTGAGGGACCTCATGACAAATTCAGTTTTGGATTCTATTTACGGATCCCGCGGGCCTCTCTTGACCCAAAATTTGATCCGATCCTTAATATAGAAATATGTATATCATTTTACTCCTAACAATGTGTAGATTACTGTGTTGATATCATGACGATATTTCGAGATTTTTGAGTGAAGATGGGTGATTTGTGGGCAATACAATCTCTCCATTACAAGGACGAAAACATCGTTTATATAGTTGTAGTATTTTTTTCATCTAGTAAATGAGGGAGTTGTGGATATGAAGTGGGGAAGATGAATGCTTTAGAGGTTACATATATTATATGAGTTACAATACATAAAGAGGTAGAATAATGGTAGAAGTTACAAAAAACTTATTCGGACATTCTTACCACTAACTCATAAATTAAAGACATAAAAATAATGAGAGTAAAGGAATATTAAGTGGTAGAATTATGGATTAATAAAGTGAGATGTTACAACAGTTATCACAAACTAATGACCACCACTTTCTTCACTTTATATTATCCATAAATTATCACGCAATTTAATTTTAATATTAAAATGCACCAACATAATTGTATATTGTATACAATTGTCCGCATCTTTTGCTCAGTCAAGTTTTTGATCGAATTAGAGCCACCATACCAAACAAGCTTAAGTTAACCTAGGAGGTCGTAATGTCCATCACCGCAGAGACAATCTATCCGTAACAGAAGAGAAGTTGTTGAAGAATTCAATGAGGCATCTACCTGCTACACTGAGTTGGAGAAGAAGCTAGATGAAGCTCGTAAAGCAGAGATTTTGAGATTGTTGAAAGACTCAGTGAGAATCTTGCTTCCGCAGATAAACAAAAATAACAATTGCTCATCCTTCTCAGAGATGTCAAGGCATACTATAATGTCATTGACACTAAGATGCAGGTGGGTCTTGACGCCCTTATTCAAGCTGAGACGACTACTTGAATCACCGTTTTGAGCATAAAGATTCCATTGACCTGTAAAAAGTGGGCCTAATCATTAGAGATTGAGCAATACATCTAAGAAATTATTCCATCGAAGTATTCTCTTCTGAATGCAGGAATAGCAATATGAACTAAATTTTCAGTCCAAGCCAAGGAACGTATGCCAAAAAGTCCTGACAAATAATGATTCAGATGAGATTTGGCATTTTTGAATCAAGGAATGCTCGATTTCCATTTCGGTTGTAGATGTAACAAACCTGCTTAAGCATATGGCAGAAAAAAATAATAAAAAAAGAGTGCTCATATGGAAAAAACAATAGAAAAAGAGTGCTCGTATAGAGATCTTGATTTGTGCATAAATTGATTGTGTACCGCTACTGATAAACATCAAAATAATCGATATTTATCGGGCTAAGAGCCACCTCTCGAGTAAAACTTCCACAGCTGGTTAACCAAAATGAGGATCCCAAATTGTATGAGCAGTAGGTCGTACCTGTAAAGGTTTTTGATCCCCTTATTCAAGCTGAGAAGGAATTTGTTTATCCAGAGGTGTGATGTTGAATTGGATGCACATTATAGATTGCTAAAAATATGATCTTTTCTTGTTTAAAAAAATGCCCGTGGAACTTTGTCTTAAGCAATATTTATGTGAGCATTATATAGTTTTGTCAATTAATCATTCAACTAATCTCTAGTCTCAAGAGCGTTTATTAATCCTCTGTATCTTGTCCTTTCTTTTTGTGTTTATTACGCTCCAATAGTGAATAGTTTATTTTTTAAGACAAACTAGGGGTTCTCTTAAAGTTGATTTCTTAAACCTCACATTTTATTTCTACACAGCAGTGCACATATCTCTTGTCAAGAGAGGATCTTTGACAAACACAAGACCAAATGCAAGTCTAATAACGAGAAGTATTTTAAAAATATTGAGTTAATCTAATTCAATTTAGCTTTAAATTATATTAGTTAATTTGAATCTTGAGAAGTGAAAAGTTTCACATAAATTGTTAATAAGAGGGTAATATTATTTTAATATTAAAAAATTTTAGATCAACTAAATTTTGTGTATATAAGTTCATGAATCCTTCCTTAATTGAAAAACTATCTAATACCACGAAAAGGGTTGAAAATCATGTGCTATTCCTTTTAGGTGTAGAAATCTTTATAATTTATTTTAGAGTTGTATAATAGATAGAAAGTGACCACAAAATTGAAAAAATCAAACTAGAAAACAGATACTTAGTGCAACTAAAATTCCATTAGATTTTTGGAGTTTCATTCTATGACATTTTTTTTATAATATTTGAACTATACATAAGTTTATCTTATTTAAATCCTTTTCTTTTTGAATTATGCATATGTCCACGTAGACGCGCACTTAAATAGGATCCCCTTTGCAAATACAGTTCTCATCCTTATTTATAAAAAGTCAAGATAAACTTCTTATTCTTAGAGATAATTCCTCGTTAATCATTGAGATGTAATGATAGGCCACGTTGAATTTTCCCTTCATGGAGTGTTGATTGTTGTTTTACACTGCCCTAGTGTTTATAAGTATTTGTGCAATTGATTGACGCGATATACGTCTGCAACATACATATACTTAAATTACCAAAACGTATATTTTGACCATTCAAATTAATGTAATATTACAGATATTGTAACTTGTAATGTCAATTGTGATGTTATATACTTCATTCATTTTGTATGTCATTATATTGATGTAGCGCACACATGCAATACATGTATTCTAAATTAGTATACAATAAAAATTGGGCGAAATATTACACTCTTTTCCCCTTTTTAGGTGGATTCTTTTAAATATTGAGATTGCCAAAATTGATAAATGTAGAGGATCTCTCTGGTTCAACAAACTATTTATAAATAAATACGGACAAAAAAGATAAAAAAAAAAAAAAAAAAACATGCTTATGCCAAGTTCTCTGTGCATAAGGTAAGTTCATATTTGTGTTAAAGGTATTCAAATAACATGATTAAGTTAAGTTCTTTGTGTATAAGGTAAGTGTATATTTGTGTTAAATATATTCAAAATATTTATTTATTTTATCGGTATAAGTGTATTTATAAAGTATTTATAATCAATTAAAGATCATCTATATATATCAATTTTGACGGATATCGAAGTTTAGCTCTATCCAATAAACTACTTAAAACTGAAAAAAAATATATATCAATTGAATATGTTTTTTCTCTAATCATTATAAATATTTTTTCAATCCCATCCCGAGAAATTTTATTTTGAGTAATATATTACTACGGAAAAATTTCAGAAATAGCAACTCTGTAGCCTTAATTATAACTTTTATAGCAACAGTTTCATAATTACGAAAAATAGCAAATTGTATTTGTATTTAAGTAAAATGTTGCTATATAAATACATATACAAATATATATGTATTACTCATAAATATATATGTACAACTGAAAAATACATATTCTTCTATTACTATGAAGTGGGTAAAATATTGCTACTTTTGCTCTAAATTGTAATTTTGAAAAAGTGTTGCTATTTATTGTAATTATAGTCTTAAGGATGCTAGTTTCTGTAATTTTTCCTATTACTAATATATAAGTGACAATGTAGTTGCTGAAGTAGGCAGCTTGGGACGACATGTCTGCTTCAGCAGCTTCAATCGTGATTTTACTATATCATCCTTAATTAATTATTATAAGTCATTTATGCATTAGAAAATTAATAATATTTAATTAAAAAAGTAAAGTAGATACTTATGACATGTCTGCTTCAACTGTTTCAATCGTGATTTTACGATATCATCCTTAATTAATTATTATAAGTCATTTACGTATTAAAAATTAATAATATTTAATTTTAAAAAGTAAATAGATATTTATGACATGTCTGCTTCAGCTGCTTCAACCGTGATTTTACTCTATCATTCCTAATTAAATATTATAAGTCATTTATGTATTAGAAAATTAATAGTATCTAACTAAAAAGGTATAATAAACATTCATAATATGTCTGGTTCAACTGCTCCAATCGTGATTTTATTGTATCACCCCTAATTAATTATTATAGATCATCTAAGCAATAAAAAATTGATAATATTTTATAAAAAAAAAAAGATAAAATAGAAACAAAATCATAAGTTAACTCTTGACGTTTTAAATTAACTTGACGACTTATATGTGATCCACTTAAAAAAAAATTTCACAAGTACTTTTTATAGTAATTTTACTATATCGCTTCTGATTAGTTAAATATTGATGTTTTAAATTAACTTACTTGATGACTTATATGAGGTTCACTTAAATTTTTTCACAAGTATTTTTTATAATAATTTTATTATATCACTTCTAAATAGTTATTACAAGTCATTTAAGTATTAGATTATAAATAATATTCAATAACAAGAATAAAATAGATTAAAAAAATATAAATTAAAAATGTTAGGATGAAGTGTTTTGCAATAGTAATATCTGTGTCAAAAAGAAAATATGAAAGTAGTACATCTACTGAGATCTAAATGATTAGATCCAAATAAAAAATTAAATACATAGTTACGAGCTAAGATCTGAATGATCAAATATCAATTTTTATTAGGTACAAATAAATGAAGAATAAAATACGTAAACAAGGAAATTAGATTTTAATTTTTAAACTACTTTTTGTTTCGGTAGTCGACATGTTTGCCGACCATTGCTTGCTCCATGATTTTTCTGTATCACCCCTAATTAATTATTATATGTCATTTACGTATTAGAAAATTAATAATATTTAATAAAAAAGTAAAATAGACATTTATGACATGTCTGTTGCAGCTACTTCAACGGTAATTTTACTATATCACCTCTAATTAATTATTATAAGTCATCTAAGTATTAAAATATCAATAATATTTAATAAAAAAGATAAAATAGAAATAAAATAAAAAATTAACGTTTGATGCTTTAAATTAACTTGACATCTTATATGAGGCCGCTTAAATTATTTTCACAAGTATTTTTATGGCAATTTGCTATATTACTTCTAGTTAGTTATTATGAGTCTTTTGAGACATGTCTACTTCGTTATTTCAATCGTGATATTTACTTGACTCTCGAAATTATATTAGTGTTACTTAAATTGAAACAGAAGAAGAAGTATTGTAAATCAGAATAATTAAAAACTTACATTATTTAAAACTATTTTTTTTTATGCCACTTCATGTATAAATTATAAATATATTTCCTTAACAATTAATGAAAGATCTAAATTTTAGGTGGTAAAATTTCCGGGAGAATATAAACTGGGATTAAATTTCTAAATACAGTCATATTATATATAAATAGATCAATACTTTTTTTGATGATTTATTTCAGTGTTTTCATAATAATTTAAAAAGTATAATCTTAACATGTTGGGCCCGTGCTCAGCACGAGCCTATCGCCACTAGTCTAATTATATATGGCAAGAACATTTGCGTGAGGAATAGATCTGATTGCCAGTATAACTGGTGGGCTCTCGTATCATGTCCCAATATGGGAGGGGACGTGGTACGGTATCAATGTCTATCAACTTGCATCGAGCAAATTAATTATGTCAGCACCAACTAAAACTATAACTAAGTTAAAGTGTCCTGGTGTGTGTATTGTAGTACACAATGAACTCGAAATAATTCAAATTGATCATATTTTGAACTTAAATTTCGGGAAAGATATTATATTGCTCATAAGCGCAACTATCATGTCGTTTGATATCAAGGTTACACAAGTATCATACTTTGAACTTAATCATGTCGTTTGATACCAAGGTTATACAAGTATCATATTTTAAACTTAATCATGTCGTTCGCTCATAAGTACAACTATCATACTCCATATTAAGCGTACTGAGTTCATGTTATGATACCAAGGTTACTGGGTTAACAACAACTATTGATCTGAGAATAAGCAATAGAACCAAATCCAGGTTAGAGTAGTGGGCTTGAGGACGATTCCATCAAAAGGGATAATGGTATGTGATTCAGGCATTATGTATTTATCGAGAAAAGAGTTTGATTCTTGTCATTTTCATTGTCAAAGTATAAGTTTGTCATCCCCATTCTTATTTCTTTCATTGAGCAATTTTATATTTTTGATGTAGTTCAATTTTTTTTGATTGTTGTATTTGCAATCCAGTTCTTATTAATAAAGTGAGAAATTTAAATTTGTTATTTTCTCCGTTTAAAAAAGAATGATCTACTTTAACTTGACACAAAGTTTAAGAAAATAAAGAAGACTTTTAAATCTTGTGGCCTTAAATTAAAGTAGTGTCAAATGTACCAAAATGTTATTTAATCTTGTGGTCATAAACATGATATGTGGAAAGTTAAAATTAAAGTATTGCCAAAAAAAAAAAGGAATCATTCTTTTTTAAACAGATAAAAAGAAAAATAGTTTATTCTTTTTGAAATAGAGGAAGTAAAATTTAGATGTACCTTATACCATACTCTACATCCCTCTTTGAATATAATACTAGAAAATTCATACCCATAATCACAACAAAAATAATTATTTATGACACAATCATATCAACTGATTTATTCTTACTTTGCACCGTGATGCCTTAATTGTGATAAAATAATTATTTATGAAACAGTTATTTCAACTGATTTATTCCTACTCTATACCACCGTCTCATAGATTGATAAAGTGAAAATAGAATACAATCATAATAGAAATCTCTTTTTTTTTCCTTGGAACAGGTGTCTTACTCGTTTTATCTTCATGGCTTACGTGAGCAACACCAAATTCGTCAATTTTATATTTTATTCATAGTATCAAAGTACCTCTGAAGGATATAGTGTTCATAACATACAATGAAAGATGAAAAGCAATCTTGAACAAATTTACTTGTGTTTGAAATTTAGTCACATCTAAACGATGAATTTCAAGACAACCCTGATGATAAGAGTTGTAGATCAGATTATTTTACTGTATAAAGATTTGATGTGTATCTACATAGAAGCCTCTCTATAATATATATATATATATATATATATATAAATTATTAAAATATGCAAATAGATGTTAACATGATTGTTATATCTATTTAAATGTTATGAATAAATATTGTATAAAAATAACAAATTATATGAACTTATATAGCAATTGACATTAAAACAAAAGCAAGATTCATTTAAATGATAAAAATAAACGTGATAAATATTACAATATATCTCTTCATAAATGAAATTATTGATGTATGCATACCTTATAAATATCTTTGTAGTAGAGAGACTTTTTCTGATAAACCACCGGCTAACTTATAAAATTAGGATTCAAAAGTTATGCTTTCAGACTCAAGATAATTTTCAATATAACACATGTTTTATCACTGCCTCAAATGGATAGAGAGACCATTCTCAATAGATATCCATAATCTAGATCAGGATAGCATTATTAGATATGGATTAAAAGTAAAAAGATCAAACATATCTTTTAAATTGTTGAATGAGACTGAAGAAACTACTGTGCTTGAAAAATCTAGGCAACAGTGTGGTGGAGGATTTATTAAAATTCCTAACAATAAAACAATTCTTTTCTCTTCTTCAAGAATTTACTGCAATAAAGATATCAATGTTCGTACCCCATATTAAGAAAATATTACGAAAAGAAAATACAACAATGAAGAAAACATGTCATTTAGTAAGAAAAACAATGGATAGTGTTCAGAGAAATAATACATGAAATAATGTGGTAACTAAAACATAATATATAATAGAGGGTAATAGACATCAAAAGCAAGAAAATACATATATAAAGTTAAATTTACGACAGACACAATGCTCTCAAACTCTCGTCAGACTCCCACTAAATCTAAACCTACCAAAAAATAAGTCAAAATATAACCACCTACTAACCTTCTACCCTAATCTATGACCTTCACACCCTCCTATCTAATGCACTTGTATGAAAAATTATAAATTTATGAAAATAAACATACTACGGGCGTGCAACAATATTAAAACTAAATTACACATAAAAACTTCAAATTACAAAATTAAGATTCATAAATAAAAAAGAATTTAACCTTTCATAAATCAAACTCTTCTTAACGACTCAATTGTGATAGTTGGAGTTGGACAGTTAAATCAGCCAAGGATGTGAGAAGAAAAATAAGACTTTGAATCTTAGCAGATAGTTTTGAGAAAAAGACAGCTCAATATGGATACAGGAACAGAATAGTCATTAAAACAAAGCAAAGGTGATTTATCGTAACAAACAAGACTACTAAGGAATTTCTAATTGAGATTTTAAATAAATTTAAGTCTGACTATATTTAACTTAAAGGCATAATTGTGAGGAGAAAAAAACAAAACATCTTATACTGTAATTCCAAGCCTTCAACTTCTTGACAATAAAAATTAATAGAATAGAAAGAGAGTGACCAAACTGATCATGATAAAATCTAATCTTTTAAAATAAACATAGACAAGACATAGACACCCATCAAATATGACATAGAGTTTCTGGTCAACTGTAATATGATAGCAACAACTATTTGTGAGTTTCTGGTCAACTGTAATATGATAGCAATAACTATTTGTACCGTAAATTTATCATTATCCAAAGCACATGTACGTAACACTCCATTGAATAAATTTGATCATTGCAGAGAAAATAAATTTAGTAAAAGAAATTAAATTATCGCTTAAAAGACTTATTGATCAAATTTTGTGTGCACGATAACAATTAAAGCCTGTAGAAAAAAAGAAGGCAATCATTAGAGCTTATTATTATATGTTAAATCTTATAATTATTTACATGATTAAAAATAATGTAAGTAATTAAATTTTAAAACGGGTAAAGATCATATTTTTAATATTACTAATTCAACGGCACGTGCCTAGCACGTGTAGCCTTTGATTATTTAAAATTAGACGATTTTGTCTATTGCAAAGATTTTTAATGAAGTATAAAAAGTTCAGATCACTTCTCAAAGATCCTTCACACTTTAATATAATAATGTAAACATAACATATATTTTATTGTAAGTACATATATATCTTACCACCAGAAGTTTTAAGTGGTTAATGGATCCTCACCTTTGCATTTGTCAATACCTCTTTTTCTTGTTGTTAGAAACTAAGAGAGATGCATCGATTTGAACCATATTTGTACTACGGTTATTTTCTTATATTTAAAATATTTTCTTATTTTTAAAGTTGAATCTTTAGAAAATCTTCAATTATTTACTCAAAACTTTTAAAATTTTGGTACTTTTTACATTGTTCTTATTCTAATGCTTTTATATTTATTTTTAGATTTTTCAAATCTTCTTAAAATCAGTTTTACTTGATTTAGAATTCTTAAACTAATGAAAAAGGTATTAGTTGTCATAAATTTTGATGACTTCTAATAAGGAAAGGTTTTATTACAAATATTTAATTAACTAGTATTAGTACCCGCGTGATGCGCGGTCGATATTAAATGAAATTAATTATAGAAATTATTATCTTATTGATTTTATATAATAAAAAGTTTATTCAATATCATTCACATATTTGAAATTAATAAATTTATGCAATATGAAAAATAACTATTAAAATATTGAACTTAGTATCATTAGTTACGTAAAACTTAAACATTTTTATCGAAAATTAATATCTGCGTGCAAATAATATTATATTGTCATATAATTATTTAAGAATATTAGATAATATTGTGATCTATTCTGATTTATTTTGTAAGAAAATCATATAATTATAAAAGAAAATGCATATTTAACATAATTATTATTAGTTAAGTGACGTACTTCTTAATTTGGTTAAAAAAATAAAGTAGATTTTGTATTTCTTTGCACGATCTTAGTCATAGTATATTTTTTATAAATTTAAAATATTTTTGCCAAGGCAAATATTTTGAGCAAAGTCTCAATAAAAGTCAATTTTTTCTCTCTCATATTTTTTTATTACCATTTTTTTAACAAATAACTTATAACATTATCTAAGGTCCTAACATGTTTGCACGATTTCACAATGTTCACTTATTCTCTTATGATAATGGACCAACAAATATTAATGAATCTTATTGTATATTATTTTTTTGAATAAATGGTTTAGTCCTTCATAGGTTTGAATATTCACTTTTCAACTTTATTTTCGACCAAACCTATCATAATTTCTCAATTTACTCAATTTGAATGAAATTATAAATATTAATCACTATCAAAATCGAATTCCCTCCCATCTTAGAACATTCAACTAATACTTAACCCTTCATGTTCATCAGTACAATAAGATATTAATCTTATTCATCTTTATCCGTTATATTGTACAAAGTAGATCAAAATAATTATTGCACCAAAAGGTCTACAATATTCTAAAATTGGAGTTACAAATATAAAGATAAACATGATTGAATTCATTGCCTGTTTATATCAACTAAAACAAAAAATAAGAAAGTTTGTAGCATAATGTTTATAAATAACAAATGATAAATGACCTTTACTTTCACATTAGTACAATATGCTACGTAAAAGTACAATAATATTTGCAGTAAAAATTTAAATATAATGAATTTGAAAAAATCAATATTCATAAGTATTTGATTTATTCAATTTGAGCATTGTCCATTGAGCATCAGCCACAAGATACTCACCCAAATCTTAATCTTCGAGATATAGCTTTTGAGATAGTAATTCTAGTGTTGGGTAAATTTCATAGATAGTTATAGAACTATCAGTTTTTTACTAAGGTCACTTAACTATCATTCTTAATTCAATATCAACAAAACTTTTATACACTATTAAAATCACATAATTTAATTTATAAATTAATTGTTAATCATAACATATAAAAATATAGTATAGACAAATCAAGTATTAATCTTAATATATAAAAATATAATGGATTAATAATTTAGTATCATAGTTTATTAATTTTTGAAGTCATATTATTATCTCACTGAAATTTAAAGCAACAATATTTGCAATGCAAGAAAATCAACCATCTAATATCAATATTAGTTTCTTCATATTTAATGTATAACTTGTAAATTTTTGTGTTATTGCTAAAATTCTCATTTCACATTTTGACCAAGATAATTTTTATAAGTCCTTAAAAATGCATGATCACTAACTTAAATCTTCAAAGAGTACAAATTATATTTTTTTATAAAACATAAAGTACATGAATACTGGCTCATAAAATTTTCACCAAACATGTAGAAAATAAAATGAATATGCAACATAACCTGTATATTTAGTTGACTTGATAAATCAAGAAAAATCTATTTTAAAGCAATACTCAAAGTAAATTGAGATTCTAGAGATTATCAGGACAAGATAAGTTGTGGCAGAAATCACTTGCATAATTCATCTTCTCTAACATGTTATGGCAAGAATTAATTATCTTTTATTGAGTATAGCCTTCTTATATAGTGGTAAATTGTTATGGCATTAGAACTTCTAGATTAATTGCAGTTGATACAATATTCTTTTTCATATATATTTATGTGTGTGTGTGTATATATATATACACACATACATAATTGTTAATTGATTATACATTTTCTATTATATTTCTCAATCAATTTTTTCATGCTTCCTTAATTGACTTACATTGAATAAAATCATAAATACTTTTTATCATATAAATATTCATTTTATGGTAATACTTCAATTGCATTTATTCTAATTTACCAGTAAATCACACCTACATTTTATCATATAAAAATTATTATAAATTTTTATTGATATTTTTAATATTAAGAAATATTTATTCCTAATTCATTTTATTGATCTGCATTTTAAATTTTTATACAAGATAATTTAATTTTTTTAAATTAATTTTTTTCATCAAAACGAAGCATCTTTTTCAAATTTAATTATTTTAAAATCCAAAATTATTCGTACAAACACATATAAGGTTATATAATTGGTCAATTAAAGAATAACTTTGTAAGGCAAAATTTCATTTGACTTGGAATATTAATTAGGACTATGTAATTTTAATAGTTATTTTCGATAAACATTATGCAATCTTTTCTGTGTAGTAATATTCATTTTAAAAAAATTTCAATATTTATTTATTTTCAGTCTATCCTCCTTTTAAATCAAGACTATCATTCATTCATTCCCTAATATAGAATGATAGTGTAATTACTCATTGATAGTTATTCTTAGTTATGAAATTCCTTTCATTAAATATGAATGCATATTGTTTTAAGGGAAAGTTAACTAAATAAATTTATTAGATTGTTTATTACAAGTTATAGCAAAACTTTTTAGTTTTCAAGTTATAGCAACTTTCATTTAAAAAAAGTAGTTAAAAATAATTTTTTTATTTTTATAAAAATACAAAAAAGTAATTACTGAAAAGAAAAATAAAGATTTAATACAACTATATACAATATTTCTTCCTTAAATGTAGTTAACCTTAATTATTGATATCAATCCACCCCCAAATTCCTCTAACCATTTTTCTTTTCTCCTATTTTAATGCCTCCATTAAGAGTTTCCATCTTCATACACTATGTTCTTTTCCTACACGATTTAGTTGTTCCAGTAAATCAAATACGTAAGTTTTGTTTCTTTTCTCCTATTCTGCTCATTTGATGGTATTGATTTTGGTTGTCAGTTGATGACATGAGTGTTTAGTTTGAGAGTATTGTCTGTGTTCTTTAGCCGAATGATATTAATATTACCAGACAATCTCATCATTCACCCCATTACATAATTCAAGTAGTGTTGAATCCCATACACAGCGAAGCTAATTATACTGGTGGCTCAGCCTTATTTTACTGTTTTGGGTTGAATCTTTATTGTCTTTAGATGAATTCGTCATTGCTACTATCGTGCTAACTTCTTGTTATGGTGTTTATCAGAGGAATTGTAGGCCAACTCGAGGAACACTAGAAGGATTGATGCAATAGATGGATGTGTAACTAGATATTTTTATCAATAAAAGATGGATGTCATCGTATATGGTTGTGTAGATGGATTTTTGTATCAGTAAATGATGGATAATGTTTAAAAATGTATATCTCCATTATTTATTATGCATTTGTATATAAGGTTTTGAGTAATGAGAAATATGATAATTACTGGAACATCTGCTCTTTTGATGTTGATATCATCATACTATTCCACGGAATAACTGAAAATTGAAGGAAACGTATAGGCTCGAACACCTCTTGTTCTGAAAAGCACATGAATCCAATGCAATTTTTTGGTTCATTATTCTGGAGATCTCTTCTACTGTTTTTTTGAGGCAAGAAGTTTTCAATAGGGCCTTCTTGTTTGCAATAGCATATAAAATTTTAGATTGTGGCAAGGATCTTAAAACTATGGTGTCACAAAAAGGAATTATCTATGAAAAAATTAATTTGAGCTCCAATTTTTCCTATTAAAAGTCTAAGCGCGAAGGTCGTACTTTTATATTAAATTGATATTAAAATTGGTATCGATGAAATTTCACATATATCACATTTGTATTGAATAAGTTTTATTAATGTGACAATCGCTAAGAAAAATTATGTTTTATGTTACATAACTTTTTTAGTGTATGTAATGGATATTACATGAAAAACTATCACCGTAAATGTTGAAAATAAATTAATTGATAATTGTTTGATGTCAAATAATTTTTCGTTGCAATAAAAAAATAATCAGTATTACCCATAATTGATATTGGTGTTTGCGTTATGGCAAAAGAAGATGAAGAACATTATATAAATACTATGTTAAATATCAAAACTAAACTTTGTTCATACCAACAATCTTATAAAAATAAAGAGTAATGAGCACCAATAAACATCAAAATACAATTTTCATGTCAAATGTTACTAATTGCAGAATCGAAAAATGTATAATTTGATGTAGTTGATATCAAATTCAATACCATGTGATGCGACTTAGTTCATATCAATTTCATTCAACGATGTAAAATACGAAACAAGTGTTAAAGTAACACAACATTATATAAATACTACTTAATACGAAAAATAAACTTTGTTCAATATAGTTTTGAAGTTAGGCGCTTGAATTATTCATACTAAATAGCGTTAAGTTATATACATTGAAAGTATAAAAATATTCAATATAGTTTAATTTGCAATTGTATATGAAAATGTAAAAGTGATGATCAATTTGATAGTTTCATTTTGCAGAATTTTCAGAATCCTTGATGAAAATATTTTTGACATACACAAAAATAGAAACATCATCAATACAAATTTCTAATGACATACACAGAAATAGAAACATCATCAATATAAATTTCGAATGACATACACTAGACAATGCATAACTTTTTGAGAAAACAATAATAGAAATCCTAGACTCTTCAACTGCTTTCTCAAGTTTGGTTTAAATGACGTCGCCTTTTCTCAGTTCCTTATTATCTAGGCAAGTATTAACTCCAACTTGGCACAAGCGGGTATAAAGATGACAAGTGAAGTTACTGCGCATATCTTCACCTCTAAAACTCAGAAAAATATCGTAGCTCCATTGAGTTTGAGAAGAAGTAGAAGATTCTCCTTCAACCAATTAAATATTCATGGAAGAAGTAGATGATTCTCCTCAAAGAAATGGAGTATTCATGGAAGAAGTAGATGATTCTCCTTCAACCAACTGAATATTTGTGGAAGAAGTAGGTGATTTTCCTTGAAGTAATGGAGTATTCATAGATAAATAATTTTGATGAATTAAATATATAAAAGAATTAAATGATTATTTTAGTGAATATATGGAGGTTAGCACTGAAGCATGTAGATATATAGCCACAAACTTCTATTGGTAATGAAAGACCGTAAAACGTGAAAAAGTATAGCAGTAAATTAATTATTAAAGTTAATAAAAAGTAAAAAATCAAGTCTTATCTTTAAAAAAATATATTTACCATATATGACTCCTTAAATAGTGAACAAGCTTTAATACTTAATTATTAAAATTTAAAAAAAAATCATTGATACCAATAATATAACTTGTCATAATTATCCAAAGTTTTAATTAAGAGTGATAAATGTTAAATGCTAAAAATAAGGAAATAACATAAATAATAAATATCAAAAAATAATTTTTTAATATTTATTTAAAACGGATTTTTCTAAAAAGTTGTTACAGCTTGTAATTATTTCTTTAGTCTAGTAATTATTTAAAAGTTTTGCTATAACTTGTAATAAACAATCTAATAAGTTTATTTAAGATTATTTTCACTTATTTTAAATATAGAATATATCGAATGAAAATCCATCCAATAAATATGAATCCATTTTTTTAAATAAAATTACTTGAAATATATTGAAATAAATTTCTTCCATTTTGTAGTCCAAAGTTACCATTTGAGTGATCACATTTTTTTCATAATATTTTTAACTTTGGAATAACTCTTTAATTATTATTATTTTTTCAATATAAGTTGTTTGATTACTAATTTGTTATTCTCTTAATTGATATTTCTTGATACTTTCTTGATTTAGTCAATTGTAATCAAATCATAAATATTTTTTTTTCATAGTATTGTTATTTAAATTAATTATGTACACATTTTGAGAGATGACATCTTTTTCATAATATTTTTAATTTTGAAAGGAATCATTTGTCATAATAATCTTTTTCATATAAGTTACCTGATTATTAATTAGTTATTCTCTAATTGATTTTTTTGTAATACTTTCTTGATTTACTAAATTGTAGTGAAATCATACAAATTTTTAAATAATATTATTATTTAAATTAATTGTGTATATTTTTTTAGGGATAACATCTTTTTCATGATATTTTTTTTTATGTTGAAATGATTTTTTGATTATTATAATCTTATTCATATAAGTTTCATGATTACTATTTACTAATTGATTTTTTGTAATATTTTCTTGATTTACTCCATTGTAGTAAAATCATAAACATTTGCTTTTTATAATATTATTATTTATGTTATTTAAATTGATTGTTCACATATTTTAAAGAATGACATCTCTATTGAAATATTTTTTATTTTGGAATGACTTTTTAGTCATAGTAATTTTTCCCGTAAGTCTTGCTAATTGATTATTCACCAAAATAATCACTAAAATAAATTTTATTACCAACAAAATAAATTCTTGTTGCCAAAATACCAAGTGGCTAGTTTTCAATATGCCACTTGGCTTAATTTTAAGCTAACTTATTTTCTTTATTATATATATAGATATTCAACTTTAAATATTAGGAAACTAGTGAATAGATGATTTTGTCAAAAGTAGAGAATTTTAATAAATGACAAAAAGTTCAAACAATATTTCTAAGATCCTTCACACTTTTAACATAGTATAGATAGATATAGATATAGCTATATAAACAGAGATTAAAATGTCAAAACAAACTATTCCAATAAAGGAGACATAAAAAAGGCATGAAAGACAATATTAGAAGCTTGAAGATATAGATATTATATATAGTATTTGACATCACAAATATCGTGTAATGAGAATTTGATTTCTCTTGAAAAAGAGAATTTGATTTGTAGCTAAAGAACGTAAAATTCTATATAAGGTAAAGCAATAAGTCAATATGATTTTAATATTTAAAAAGATTATGCACTTAAAAGGCCAATTAATTATTTTCCTTATATTAAAAATCGACATTTAATATTCTCCTAAAAATTAAACTTTTTCCCTTCAGCTTTTTTCATGCCTGTTTAGTGATTCCTTTTTTATTTTTGGTATCCACTTTCAAGTTTTTCATTAGGATTTAGGGCTCTTTTTTCCTTTTCTAGCATTTCTGCATTTGTTTTGTCCCTGACGTTTTTATGCCTTTCTTTTTTTAATTATCCTTTGCTTCTCTTTATTTAATATAATATAAGAATAAAAAATATCTTAGGATTTATGTAATATCCCGAGAATCTGAACCAATATTAGAACCATGCTTCAAGCTCATGAGAAATAAATTATAGTGCTTTGGTAGTTTTATGATCTAGTTTGATGAGTATTAAGGCCTCAAATACGTCCTAGCTATTAGGCGAATCAAAACATCCCTTACCGATTGAATTTTTGAGAAGGATATTGCTATAGTCAACTTCAAACGAGTATATCTTTCTTTATACAACAAATATTTGAGCTCATGATCAACCAAAAGATATATAATTGAATTAGCTTTCCAACGATACAAATTTTGCTAAAATCCAATATCGGAGTAAAAAGTTATGGCCGTTTTACAGTGAGCTGTTCGAACTGCCAAAGTCACACGGAAAGCCCAACGGACCGTCGCGCCAGCGACAAACCGTCGCCCAAACCATCGTAACTGAGGCAGTAAGCTCATTTTCTGTCTATAAAGCGACGGTTTGAGGGACGGTCAGTCCCCAGGGTGACGGTTCGTTGCCCAAACTGTCCCGCACCTCCGTTTAGTGATTTAAAGTCGTTTTTAAAGGAGTTGGGTCTTTTTCTACCCTTTTTAACACCTAATTACATCAAATCAAAGAACATAACTCCATATTCATCCATAGCATTAAAATTAGGGTTCCTCTCAAGATCATCTCCCAAGAACAAGATTCAAGTTCTTCTTCAAGAAAACTCAAGAATCAAAGTGTCACCATTCAAGAACCTTTAAGAAAAGTTACCCTCTTTCAAGATTCAAGCTTTTGAGGTATGTTATATGTTCATCCATGGGTCCTTTTCACCCATAGAGTCCAAGAATCCCTTTTCAAGATTAAAGTTATGATTTTTACATGTTTTTACGAATTACATCCATATAACTTCACCAATTTCAATTTTTATACCATGTTTACACGTAGTTTTCTTTGTTATTAAACCCCACATGTTTGAATGGTGTTGTTCAGTGATTTTAGCCTTAAGTAGTGATTTTATTATTAAAATCATGCCATTACTACAAGTTTAAAAACTAATTCCATGCTTAGCTTAAACCATGCATTGCAAGTGTTCGATGAAATGCCTACAAGAATGAGTTTTGAATAAATGCTTATATATCATGTCCTCAAAGTTTTAGTATGATATTTCTATTATTGATATCGAGTCCTGGGGGTTATGAATACCCAAAATTTAGCTGTTTACTTAGTTTTAGTATTTATAGAATCTTTTCAGATAAACCATGAATCTTTTCATCCAATTAGTTATCATAATCTATTTAAGGTTAATAATTACCCCAGAATATGTATGAACTATCGTTTTTAACATATCATGACCTGAGCTCATCAACTGTCAGTGCGTGCACCAATTAGTAATTCAGTGTCTTTCAGTTGGGAGTAGGATTTAGCATCGAGTGGGAAGTGTGGGTTTAGCGCATCCTACTTCCCAAAAATTATATACCACCATAGGTCTAAGGGCCTCGCCAGAAAGTGTTTCCCTTTACCCAGTATGGGCTCAGTTTAGTGATCACTACAGTTTAAGTTCTATTTTGATGGCAAGGATAGAACAACACTCCTTAATGTGGGTCAGACATTGGACTCCATGATAGCTCACATGGTTTATGTCAGTTACATGATAGCTCCCACAGTTCAGTCTAGTATTGAGCTTAGTAATTCAGTTTCAGTTTTGCTTGACCATAGACAGATATCAGTTACCCATTTATCAGTACTCAGTATTTTAGTTTTTAGACTATATTTAGAACATGTTTTATGCTTGGTCATGCATCCATCAGTATCTATAGCTTTCATGCATTCTCAGCATTTGCAATTTCATGCATTTTATTTAGTACCTCTTGCTATTCATTCAGCTAATTATTACTTATGCATATGAAACCATGCATATTAGCCTAACCCCATTTAGCATACCAGTACATTTAAAGTACTGATTGCATACTCATTTCTTGCGCTATGATGTCTCATATCCTAGGTTCGGACGCTCGAATTCTTGACCGTACTTAGATAGATCAGCCTATCAGCAGCAGTCAATAGTGGTGAGTCCTTATCCTTCGAGGATAAGTTATTTCACATTCAGTATGTTAGTAGTTCAGTTATCCAGTCAGTCGGTTAGTTTGGAGGCTTTCAGACTAGTACAGACAGTTGGTTAGTTTTTTTTAGTTGTTATTGTTAGTTGCTTATCAGTATTACCAGTTTGTTCTCAGACGTTTGAAACTATGATTCAGTATTAATTTTAGTTGCCAAAACCTTATGGCTTTTCAGTTATTCTTCCACATATGTTATTATTTTATTTAGTGCTCACAGCAGGTACCAGCTCATGGGTTAGCTTGTGGTCACTTATGACCGCGAGCATCGTGTGGCGCCTAGGGTGTACTCTCGGGGCATTACAAACTTGGTGTTAGGACCTAAGGTTTTAAGGTGTCCTAGGAAGTCTGAAAGCCGCATTGAGTAGAGTCTTTTGTATGGGTGTGAAGCGTGCCACACGTATGGACAGGAGGCTACGAGATATTTTAGGAAAAGTTTCCCTTCTTTCATATCTTAGCTCGTGCTATAGAAATGTCTTCTAAGAAAGTTATACAGATTCTCATCTCGCTCTAATCATGCCAAATCTATCTTATTTTTTAGGTAACAAAAATAGTCAAGCTCAAATCCCTACAGATAGAGCTTTCTCAGACAGTCCCTCTACATGGTTATGGGATTGCATGCGAGATTAATAAGATCCCATCAATTCCCTTATGTTCTACACTTTGAAAGTGTTTATGTCATATGAAAGAGCATGAGCTCTATTTAAACTCTCTTCATAACTCATATTTCCTTCCGTGTACAGAAAATGCCTCCCAAAAAGAATAATGGAGGGAGGAATGGGAATCAGTCCGCACCTCCACCTATTCAGGAAGATCCCCTAAACAAGCATGTCTCTCATGGCAAATTCAGAGTTGACTCCTCTACCTTATCTTACTCAATAAAAACTCAGAACGATCAGCAGCCTGTTTAATATCTAGGCTTATATTCCATGCTCAATAGATTGAAGATGAGAATATTAAGGAAGAAAGAAAAAGAACAAGAGGGCTAGAATAGGTAGCTTTAGTTTTGCTCAGCCAAGGTCAGAGGGTGATGACCGTTCTCAGTCTAGTCAAAAGTTTTCAGCCCCAGCTCTATCTTTAACTAGTGTACCAGTTCAAAAGTTCAGTAATGAAAGTTGGGATAGGGCACCAGGCTCCAAAATCTAGAGTAGTGTGAGCAGTGGTCGTACCCATCCGCCTTGCAGAGAATATGGTAGAAATCACCTAGGTCTATGTAAAGATGGCAGTGATGTATGTTTTGGATATGGTAAGCCAGTCCACAGGATGTGGAAGTGTAGAGTAATGACTCATAGGGGAAGGGATTTACACCAACAAGGTCAGTCCAACCGTCCTTCATTCCCATCCAATTACCCGACTCAGTAGGGTGTCACTTCTAGCGCAACTAGTGGTCAGCGTCAGAATAGGCTATATGCACTTCAATCCTAATAGAATCAAGAAATCTCTCTTGTTGTGGCTATAGGTATATTTCAAGTCCTTCATCTTCATGTTCATGCTTTGTTATACCCTGGAGCTTCACTTTATTTTGTAACCCCTATATAGCTGCTCATTTCGAAGTTAGTCCTAAAACTTTTGCAGAGACTTTATTAGTGTCTACCCTAGTAGGTAAACCTATTTTGGCCAGACGGGTATACAAAAATTGCCCGGTTACAGTGTTCCATAAAATCACTTCTGTTGATTTTAGAAATAAAGTCGTTCAGTTTCAATTTCTCGATGAACCAGCCAATGAATGAAGGGGTAGTAGTACCTCAGTGCTTTGGAGTCAGGCATGTTTTTAGATTCTTTCTCAGAATCCTATGATAGCATATGGTCTAGAATTAGTCGCATGAAACCAGGAGTTTAGCAATATTAGTGGAGTTAGGATAGTGTTATCTGAATTTGAGCAGAACATATTTCATGGGGCTAGTTGGATGAAAGGTGAATCAGTAGGCTTGAAGCAGTGTAATCAAGAATTTAAGTTTGTTGATTTGAAACATATGTTGTGGATGTGATATTTGTAGGCTATGATGAAAGTAGTATGATTATTAAAGACTTGAGAATATCCATGTTATGTGTTAGAATCTAAGTTTGAATCTTTGAAGGTTAAGCTAATAGAAAAAAGAGCTGAAAATTATAAGTTAGTCAGTGTTTAAGCTATTGCATGATGATTGTTGGGGTTATAGAGGACTAAGAGTTGTGTCTCAGAAGAAAGTACTACCAACAAGTTTTACATTATTAGGCATAGCCATTCAGGGTGAGTTTACCAATTATGCGTATTATTATCCCCCAGATTCTAAAGTAAGGTGGTGGCAGTTTAGTTTAGGGTTGTTGATTAGTTAATTACAGACTTAGAATAATGGCTTTAAGATAAAGGGGAGATGATAGAACAAGTAACCAAGCCAGCCTCTCAGATTTTAATAGTGATACAGTGTATTGTTGAACATCAGTAGAGGGAGAGCCGCCCAAAACATTCGTATCTTAGTATAAAGTTTTGTACTTTAGTTATCACGATATCTACTCATGCCTTACATGTAAGCTCTATGATCATGGCTTATATTCATGCACACTATCAAAAATCATATATGCTTACAGTTCCTAGTATAAGGAGTTCCAGTTCACCCAGTTGTACGAATCATGTTCCATGAATTTAGAAACTCAAAAACTCAGGTCATGCAACTCATGACTCATGTACTCATGCTTTACAGTACGTGCAGTTCTAATACTCATGCTACACTTTTAACGATCATCAATATTCATATTTATGTCATGAATATTCTTAGTTTAGATCTCTTGATGAATCCATAATTTTGATACTCTATTCCTCATGTCTCAGTTCTGTGTTAAGTTATGTATAGTGTTCATTCATGCTTCAGGTCCGCATGTTTAACCTTTCAGTGACCTCTCCTTATGAAAGATAGTAGTGATAAAAAATTACTTAGCTGGGATAGAGTAAACATTTCTTATTGACAAAAGATTGTGGCATGCCCATTTTAGCTAAGGTTGTAAGTGTGAAGTAAAATTGAGGCTAAGTTTTTGATATATGTCATGGTTGGTTGAAAACTTTGTGTATATTTTCTTAGGGGCAGCGCCTGAGATTTTTATTGATAGAGGTGGTGGGTGGTAATTAGAAGTTCATATGTATTATGCAAATAGGCTTTAATGTCATGTTGGTGTGTAACTGGATAAATACATCGCGCATAGTGGATGGCAGTAAGAAGTTAAATATAGTTGTTCAAGAGGTAATAAGAATTATTTATGAGATGAGGAGTTATGAAAATGCAGGTTGTGTTAAATTCAGGATTCAGACTAGATTTACAGTGTGATGTGTTTATTTTGCAGATTTGAGTAGGCTTGAACATAGTGAGAAAATTTAGTCCAGCTCAGACCTCAGTAGGTAGAGTTATCAGTGCCCATGTGAATATTTTCAGTAGCCTCAAGTGAAGTGTAGTGTTGAAGTATAAAGAATAGTTGAGGGAGTATTTGAGAAGTGTGGCTAAGATCGAAAGTTAGTAGTTGCAAAGCATAAGGCTTGGTAACTCTATCCTAGCTGATGTTTCGTAAGCCTATGTTTCATGTTACAAAATTCTAGCTATGTTGTGATTTCTTATTCACATGTCTTATTCAGACCATGCCCAAGATTCTTTGCTTCCTAAAGTCATTAGAAATTCATAGAGAGAGTGTCAAAGAAATACTACAGTTAAGTATAAACTTTCAGTATGAGTTAGTTTGTATAGCTAATAATTCGGTTTAGTAGTTAGGCAGACAGGTTCCTATGGTTTTCATCTCTCCTATTTACGAGTAAATTCCTTCACAACCATATAAGTCATAAAATTTAGTTCAGTTCATGCATCAAGTACCAGTTTCAGATTCCAAATAATCAGTTATGATTCAGTTCGTAAGTATTTCGTACATCATCATAGTCTTTCCTCAGTACTTCCGCCAAGTCAGTATCTTTCGGGGGATATAATGTCCCAAGGGGGAGATGTACTATAATTACCTTGAGCTTTCATGTCCTAAACCTTTCATCTTTCCTTCACGTAACAAGATCCAGCTTGAAATAATAGATACTCATAAGTTGACCCTCTCGTTCCAATCTCGGCCTTAAAACCATTCTCATGTCATTGCATGTATTCAAGAAAATCAGTTTACTTTATGATATTCAGTTCATGTATCATGTTACAAACTCAATTATTTTCTCATGGTCCCATTCATGCATGTTCAGTATGCGATCTCAGATTCTTCAGTACTCTATGCTTAACCAGCCTCATTCGAGGATGAATGTTCCCAAGGGGGAGATATTGTAATAGCCCGAGAATCTAAACCACTATTGGAACCATGCTTCAAGCTTATGAGAAATAAATTATAGTGATTTGGTAGTTTTATGATTTAGTTTGATGAGTATTAAGGCCTCAAATACGTCCTAGCTATTAGGCGAATCAAAACATCTCTTACCGATTGAATTCTTGAGAAGGATATTGCTATAGTCAACTTCAAATGAGTATGTCTTAATTTATACTATGAATATTTGATATCATGACCAACCAAAGGATATATAATTGAATTAGTTTTCCAATGATACCAATTTTGCCAAAATCAAATATCGGAGTAAAAAGTTATGGTCATTTTACAGTGAGCTGTCCGAACTACCAAAGTGTGATGGACCGTCGCGCCAGTGATGAACCATCGCCCAAACCATTGCAACTGAGGCAGTATGCCTATTTTATGGCCATAAAGCGATGGTTTGAGGGACGGTCAGTCCCCAGGGTGACGGTTCGTCGCCCAAACCACCCCGCACCTCCATTAAGCGATCTAAAGCCATCTTTAGAGGGACTTTTGGGTATTTTTAATACCTAATTACATCAAATCAAGGAACGTAACACCATATTCATCCTAGCATCAAAATTAGGGTTCCTCTCAAGATTATCTCTCAAGATCAAAATTCAAGCTCTTCTTCAAGAAAACCCAAGAATGAAAGTGTCGCCATTTAAGAACCTTCAAGAAAAGTTACCCTCTTTCAAGATTCAAGTTTTCAAGGTATGTTATATGTCCATCCATGGATCCTTTTCACCCATGGAGTCCAACAACCCATTTTTAAGATCAAAGTTATGATTTTTACTTGTTTTTTATGAATTACATCTATGAAACTTCATCAATTTCAATTTTTATACTGTGTTTACACATAGTTTTCGTTATTATTAAACCTCATATGTTTGAATGGTGTTGTTCAATGATTTTAGCCTTAATTGGTGATTTTATTATTAAAATCATGGTACTATTACAAGTTTTAAAACTAATCCCGTGCTTAGCTTAAATCATGCATTGTAAGTGTTCGATGAAATGTTTACAAGAATGAGTTTTGAATAAATGCTTATATATCATGTCCTCAAAGTTTTAGTATGATATTGCTATTATTGATATCGAGTCCTGGGGGTTATAAATACCCAAAATTTAGTTGCTTACTTAGTTTTAGTATTTTAAGAATCTTTTCAGATAAACCATGAATCTTTTCATCCAATTAGTCATCATAATCTATTTAAGGTTCATAATTACCCCAGAATATGTATGCATTGTCGTTTTTAACATATCATGACCTAAGCTCATCAGTTTTCAGTGCTTGCACCAGTTAGTAATGTAGTGTTTTTTATTTGGGAGTAGGATTTAGCACCGAGTGGGAAGTGTTGGTTCAACGCATCCTACTTCACCAGAAACTACGTACCATTGTAGGTCTAAGGGCCTCGCCAGAGAGTATTTCCCTTTGCCCAATATGGGCTTAGTTTAGTGATCACTAAAGTTCACATTCTATTTTGATAGCAAGGATAGAAAAACCCTCCTCAACGTGGGTCAGATGTTGGATTCCATAATAGCTTACATGGTTTATGTCGGTTACATGATAGCTCCCACAGTCTCAGTCCAGTATTGAGCTCAGTAATTCAGTTTTAGTTTTGCTGTACCATAGCATACAGATATTAGTTACTCATTATCAGTACTCAGTATTTTAGTTTTCAGAATATATTCAGAACATGTTTCATGCTTGTTCATGCATCTATCAGTATCTATAGATTTCACGGATTCTCAGCATTTACAGATTTCATGCATTCTATTCAGTACCTCTTGCTACTCATTTATCCAATTATTACTTATTCATATTAAACCATGCATATTAGCCTAACCCCATTTAGCATACCAGTACATTCAAAGTACTGATTGCATACTCATTTCTTGTGCTATGATTTCTCATATCATAGGTTTGAACTCTCGGGTTCTAGATCATACTTAGACAGATCAGCCTATCGGCAGCAGTCAACAGTGGTTAGTCCTCAGCCTTTGAGAATGAGTTATCCTACAATCTGTATGTTAGTAGTTCAGTTATTCAGTCAGTCAGTGTTTGTTGAGGGCTTGTCCCATCAACTCCACAGTCAGTCAGTTTAGAGGCTTTCAGACTAGTACAGACAGTTGGTTAGTTTTTTTAGTTGTTATTGTTAGTTTTTTATCAGTAGTACTAGTTTGTTCTCAGACGTTTGAAACTATGATTCAGTATTAATTTCAGTTGCTAAAACCTTATGGCTTTTCAGTTATTCTTCCATATATTATATTATTTTATTCAGTGCTCACAGCAGGTACCAGCTCATGGGTTAGATTGTGGTCACTTATGACCACGAGCACCGTGAGGCACCCAGGGTGACTCTCGGGGTGTTACAATTCAGGACTCCTTGCCCTTTTCTATACTTTTCTTCCACTATGCTTTTCTTTTTCTAATTGACCTATACTTCCCTTTATTTAATAAGAATAAGAAAATATCCTTCAATAAAATATAAGTGAAATGATGATTTTATCTATTGCAAGACCTTTAAAGAAGGACAAAAAGTTCAAATCACTTTTCTAATGGGCTTTACATTTTTAATATTTTATAGATAGATATAGATTATAGAGTATTTATAGATTTTATATATATATATATATATATATATATATATACATACATAATTGTGTGTATGGGTTTTTATTTATTAACTTTCACTAAAGACGTTTAAATTTAGGACTTATCAAATGATCAAGCTCATACATTATATCTCGAAAACATACTAGAAAATCAAATCTCCCCAATCATCAAACCAGCAAAACATATTATCCATTACTAGAATACAATTGTAATTTATTAGAAGCATGCTCTACTTCATCCAAAAAAAAATTCTTATAAGCATAATATTAATTAGACATAGAGGCTATTCCCCCTAATTAAAGAGAAGTACATCAAAAGAAAAGACCGAGGTGACACTGGCCTATTGAGATTGTGTTGTTATTGTTGGTTTGCTCCCATAACAAATGAGTTGCTGCCGGATTGATCTCTCAAAAATTTCATTGAATTTGTTGCTAAAAGTTAGACCACCAAAGATGTAATTGGGATATTTAAAATGTACTGATGAAGAGCCGACTAGATGATTGTTGTTATAAGAAAATTAGTCATTACAGATATGATGAGTAGTCATTTGTAATACCCCTAGTTTCTGGACTCTAATATTTTTAAAGTGTTGACAATGCTGTTATGGATATGACTCAGGTGATGAGTCGTTATCACTTGTCATGAGTCATTAGGTGAGACTCGTTGTCTCACTAATGAGTGGCTCGGGTTGAAGTCCCTTGATAATGAGTGCATGGTATGTCCCATTACGTCATATAATAAGTCATTGGGAGTGACTCATTGTCTCAATAGTGAAGGGTCGGGATGTCACGACCCGAACCAGGGCCTGGCCGTGACGAGTATCTCAAGACCACCGTGGGACAGAGATCATCCCCTAGCCTAACCACCTAAGCACAATGAAATAATAGTGGAAGCAAAACCAAACAACAAGAATGATATTTAAAGCAATAGGAAGGTTTTAAGAATTCAAAATAAATAACTAGCCCACACTTTTGTCCACAAAACTTCTAAAACCATAATACCAAATTAGATCAGTACATGCCCCCGACCTTGACAATGGAACTCTTTAATTCCCAAAATCTGAAAAGAAACCTAATGAATTGGTAAAACTTTCTATATGATGGAGGCTCACCACTTCACAGCAACTCGACTGATATTCACTCTACCTAAGACTGCACACGAGTAAACATTGAACCCTAGGACCCTACATTATGAAATAATGTAGCTTTTGGGGACAATCAGTGGGATAAGAACTGGAATGTAACTCATGAAAGGGATAAAATAATGTCATGTCCAAAACCAATCAAAATTGCATGTATATATATGTGTGTGTGTGCGTGTGTGTGTAATGTTGAGGTTAGGTACAAGGTTATAAGCATGAGAATTTTATAACCCATTAACTGGATTGTGTAGCTCTATCCATCCTAAGGGCACTCATGGGATATATGGCTTCAGCTCCCCCTGCTGAAAGGGTCCCAACTCATATTAGCCGCATAAACCAAAATATCCGAGGAAGGGACAGAGACACCAAGGCTTTAGCCATTCCAATATATATTTATATATAATGTGTGTGTGAGAGAACTATGTACACGGTCATAAAGACCCCCACGCCAGCAAATGTGGTTTCCAGTATTGGTCCCCTCGAGACCTCCACCTTCATGGAGAGCTACACAATCCCCTTTAAGCCCAAATTAAAATAATCTATCAAATAATCTCAACCATAAATAAAGGAGTCTTTTATTAAGGCATATATCATTGGTATCGTCATACTGATTATGCTTGCAAGCTAAGTCCAATTATGTCATTTCAATCCAATTAAACCAATAGACTCTCAAGTTTTATTTTAAAAATAAAACCATGGATACCAAGGCCCCTCAAAACCATTTTTATGTTCCATTAACATTTTATGCAATGCAAGGTTCCAAGAGTGAGTTAAATTATACATATATTCATCTTTCAAAATTAATTTCAGAAAGTAGGTTGAGCTTCATGTAAATTCCATACCCAAAATCCATAAATTTAGGGAAACCCATGTTCCCCAGTCAAATTTCCATACCCGTGCACTTATTTTGTTCAAAAACCATAAGATAAAGCATGAATAACAAGTTCAAAACCATGGGAAAATAATCCAAGTAATAACCATTCAAATCCCTAAACCGAATTTCAAAACCCAACTATTAACTTCACATGGATAATAATTAAACACATGCTTTTATGTAAAATAAAGTTAGGAAAGAGTGACATGCCTGAAACACTAAGAAATTTGACGAGAAAACCACCAATTGAAGCCTAGATGATTAATCCTTTAAAAACCCTAACTTTTCTTGCTTTGGGAGTTTAAGAGGAGTGAATATGTGTTTTGATTTGTTAAATGATGAAAAAAGGACCCCTTAGGTGTTTTAAGGTTGTAGGGGTAAATAATTGTAAGGGAGAAAAAGACCAAAATAACCCTACGTAAAACATGTAGAAAATATCGCCAGTAGCTACAGGTTGGGTAACGACATGGTGGCTGCTCATGAATCGTCACCTTAACTCGCAGCCTTGGAAGAAACTCTGGGCATGCACACTGTTATGCTTATGTGTAACACCCCAAGTGTACACCCTGGACGGCACACGGTGCCTATAGCCCCGAAGGACCACAAGTTAACCTATGTCGGTAACTGCTGTGAGTACTGAATGAAATGGCAGAAAACATGTGCGAAACTTGACTGAAAATGCCATAAGGTTTAAATACAAAAAATGATACTAAATTGAAATACTAAAAATATCTGTCTAAAAATAGTTACTGTGAGACTGTCAATAGCATCTAATAACTGAATAACTGACTAACAGTGTCCAAAAGTCTTTAACTAACTGACTGTGGAGTTGATGGGACAAACCCCACACTAACTCTGACTAAATAGAAAAAAATACTGAATTGTTAAGGTAAACTGAGATAAATAAACCATGTCCTCAAAGTATGAAGACTCACCACTGCTACAGCTTATAATTTAGTGTGCCTATGCACGATTAGGGAACTGAACATCCGAACCTATGATATTAAACATCATAGCACAAGAAACGGATATTTGATTAGTACTTTGAATGTACCGGTATTCTAAATGAGGTTAGGCTAATATGTATGATTTTATGAGTGTGAGTAATAACTGACTGAGTGAATAGCGTGAAGTACAGATTAAAATGCATGAAATCTGTAAAGACTGAGAATGCATGACCAAGCATAACACCTGTTCTGAATATAATCTATATGCTAGGTTTATCAAAACTGAAACTAATTACTGAGTTGAATACTGGACTAAGACTGTGTGAGCTATCATCTAACCGACATGCCCCAATGAGCAAATTTAGGGTCCGACCTGTGATCCCAGTTTGAAGGGTGTCAGTACCGTGCCACAAGTACTAACACATGGCTGCGTGGATCCACTACGCTATTGAACAACCAGGATGTCAAGTCTAAACTGACGGGTGACACATCTGGGCAGAGTCAAGCCTAAACCGATGGGTGACTCCTCATATCCTACACTGGCTACGTAACATAGTTTTGGAATGCAAGGACTTCTACTAACGACTCTGCCTATCTAACGGGGAAACCATCACCCCTATATTTGCTCGATGCTAAATCCTAGTCCCAATTGAAAGACCTAGAATATTGGACTGACCTTAACTATTTAAAATACTAACTGAAAAGATAGGGCTCATAACTATTCGGTAACCATTCTATAAATACTGAAAAAACTAGGTAAGCAGCTTAATTTTGGGTATTCAAACCCCCAGAACTCGATAAAAATAATTGCAAGATTGTGCTAAAACTTTGAAGACATGATATGTAAGCATTTATTCAAAACTCATACTTGTAGGAATTTTATCAAACACTTGTAATTCATAGTTCAAGCTAAGCATGGAAATAATTTTAAAACTTGTAGTAAAAGAATGATTTCACTACCAAAATCACCAATTAAGGTTTAATTCAACGAACAACACCTTTCAAATATGTGGGGATTAATAACAACAACAATTACATGTAAACATGGTACAAAAATCAAAATTCATGGGGATTCATGGTTAAAATCACGATAACTTGTAAAAATCACAACTTTGAATTTGAAATTAGGTTCTTGGACTCCATGGGTGGAAAGGACCCATGGATGAACATTTAACATACCTCAATTGAATAATCCTTGAAAGTCCTTGGTGGATTTTTGTGGGAATTGATCTTGAAAGGTGAAGCTTTAGAGTTTTCTTGGAGAGAAATTTTGGTGAATAATGAGCGTACTAGGCTTAGAATAGGTTTAATCTTTTATTTTTCACAACTTGAGGGCTTGGGGAAAGACTAAAATACCCTTGGAAATTTCAAACTCGGAACTAAAATCCTTGCACTCCGGCAGGACACGGTGCTATCGCGTTGTGCCACTAAAAATGGACGATCCTGATTTTTCACTCCTCCGCGACGCGGCACTATCACGTTACATCACTAAAAACGGACGAGTGAAAATTTTCACTCCAACGCAATGCGGTACCTTTTCCACTATAATTTTTGGTGTGATACTGGCTAATTGTGGTGAGCTACTGGAAAGGGACGAGAGTGATTTTGGGGATCCCCGCGACGCGGTATAATCGCTATGAGCTATTGCCTCTCACGAAAAGTGGTATAACTTCTCACTGGGGTATTAAATTTAGGAGAAGTTGGTATCGTTGGAAAGCTAATTCAATTATCTATCTGTTAGTGGGTCATGATCTCAAAATTCTTAGTAAAATGAAAGATATGCTCGTTTGAAGTTAACCATAGTAATATCTTTCTAAAGAACTCAATCGGTAAGGGATATTTTGATTTGTCCAATAGCTAGGAGTTATTTGAGGCCTTAATATATATCAAACTCTCTGATAAAACTACCAAAGTACTATAACTTATTTCTCACAATCTTGAATCATGGTTCTAATATTGGTTTAGATTCTCGAGGTATTACATCATTTGTCCCTCACCACAAATCGTGAGCTCACCCTACCACTTGCTAGGACTAAGTCATGACCATGGCTTAAACATTGGACAACCTTACTGGTTAGGCAACGATTAGCGTAACATGACTCATGATCACAGAGTATGACTCATTACCTAAGTCATTACCTAGGCAATGATAAGTTTTTCAATGAAATTCCAGATTTTCCTTGGAGTATTACATAGGATTTGGACTCTCATGTAATGAGTATAGGTAATGACTCATGGTAAATCACCATGAGTTGTTACCTGAATCATGATGACTAAGCCCAAAATTTTCTACACGTTTTAATTAAGGTTTTTTTGGAATTTTCCTCCCTTCAAACTTATTTCCCATGACCTAAAAACCCTAAGGTACCCTATTATACTCATTACTCAAATCTAAACCTAATATCTTTATCTTTAACTCCCAAAGAAAGAACACTAGGGTTTTACAAATGATTCAACACCTAGGCTCTAATCTTTGGATTTTCTTCAATTTCGAAGGTATTTCAGGCATGTCTCTCATCCCTAACTTGAATTTTATATTATGACATGTGTTTTAATTATTATTCATATGATTTAATTATTGGGTTTGAAATTGGGTTGAGGATTTTTGTTGATTGTTATTGAATTATATTTCCCATGGTTTAACTGTCTTGTGTATACTTAAATTGATGATTTTTAGGACTGAGTGGGTGCATCATTTTGGAATTTAGAATGGGGAACATGGGTTTCCCCAAATTGATGGATTTTGGCTTGGTAATGGCATTAACCTCAACCCACCTACATGATTTTGATTTAAAATGTGGAATTTGCACTAACTTATTTTTAAAACTATTGCATTACATTAATGGACAAATTGATAAAAATAGATTTAAATGGCCTTGGTGGCCAAGGTTTTAAATTTTTAAAGGAACTTGAGAGTCAATTGGCTAATTTAAATGGATTGGAATGATTATATAAGCTTGCAAGCATAATTCATATGACGATACCAAGTGGCAAATTCCTTAATATAATACTCCTTAATTTATGATTGGGATTATGTGCAAAATGGTTTTAATTTGGGCTTAAAGAGGGTTGTGTAGCTCACCGTGAAGGTGGAGGTCCCAAGGGGACCAATATTAGAAATCACGTTTGCGGGCGTGAAGGTCTATATGAGCTTCTTGGTTCACATATTATAGTTTTAGGATGGTTGAAGACTTGGTGTCTCTGTCTCTCTTTTGAATTTCTTGGTTCGAGTGGCTAACACGCTTGAGGCCCTTCCAGCAAGAAGAATTGAACCTATATAGACTGTGGGTTCCCTTGGATGGATAAAGTTGCATAGTCCAGGTTAATGGTTTTAAAATCTCAAGTTCATGGCCCTTTACCCTATCCTAATATTATATATATATATATATATATATATATATATATATATATATATATATATATATATATGCATATGGTTTAAACTGATTTGGGATATGGAATTATTTTATCCCTTTCTCTGAGTTATATGCTAGTGTTTATCCCATTGATCATCCATAGAAGCTGCATCTTTCCATGATGTAGGGTCCTAGGGTATTTCTATTACTCATGTACAGTGTTAGGCGATGTAGTGTGGTGGTCGAGTTATTGTGAAGTTGTGTGCCTCCCTTTTTTGGAAAGCCTTTCCATTTTATTAGATTTTTTTTAGATTTTGGGAATTGTGAACTCTCTTTTATCATGGTCGGGGGCATGTCCCAACCTTGTGTGGTATTCTAGTTTAGACACTTTTGTGTACAAGTGTGGGTTCGATGGTTATTTGATTCATAGAGTTTAAATATGATTGTCTATCTTTCTTATTACTATTTTGGGGTTATCTTCTACTATTTGTAATTATTATTCTCTGTAGGATAGGATAAGGTAGTGGTCTCCAGCCTACAGTAGGCTTGAGATACCCATCACGATTAGGTCCTAGTTTGGGTCATGACAAATTTGGTATCAGAGCATGGTTCAGAGTCATTGGGTATCCATAAAGTCGTGGTAAGTAAAGTCCTTTTTATGGGTGTGTAGTGCTCCACACCTATAAGAAGGAGGCTACAAGGCATTTAGGAATATTTTCCTTTCTTGTGTTCTATTTTTGAGGTATAGAGTCTAGTGCTATAAAACTTCTCTAACTCTTAGCTTAACTGTATTTTAGATCATGCCTCTCTAAAGATCTGACGATCATAGAAACTCTGTTGGACCCTATATCTTACCTGAGTAAAATGTAGAGGGGACTTACCCTGTTTATAGAGTGTAGACCCGATCTGGACTCCCTATTCCTGACTGTATCACCCCACGTAGAGTCCCACCTGTCCCTACAAGTCTTTATCAAGATTTTAAGGTAGGTAATACTTATGATCAACCACCTCGGGGAGACATCTCTAATGCAGAGTTTTGATAATCCATTCATATGATTGCTCAGCTAGTGGCCTCTAAGTCTCACTAGTCTGATAGTGTTGGCCTTGTTGCTCCTCCATCTGAGGTCACCCAGGTTGGACAGCTCATGAGGTTGAATCCCCCAACATTTAAAGGCTCTAGGGTTGAGGAGGATCCTCAATGGTTTGTGAATGAGATGGAGATGATTTTTGGGGTCATTCATGTTACTGATTTTGAAGGTGTAGAGTTTTTTATGTATTAGTTGATAGATGTATCTTATTAGAGGTATGATAAGTGAAATAGCTGAGAGATGATGGCGCTGAACTAGAGATGTGGGATGAGTTTTCAAAGGACTTTATTGATCACTTCTTTCCTCAGAAATTGAGGGAGGCTAAGGCCGAAGAGTTTGTGAATGTAAAGTAAATAAAATGAGTGTGAAAGAGTATGCTCTAAAATTTCAGCAGTTGTCTCGTTATGCTCTGAAGTTTGTTCCTAACATGAGATCCAAAATGAGAAAGTTTGCCCATGGGTTATCCTGTAACTTGGTATTGGAGTTTAAGGCTGCGATGTTAAACAATAATATGGATATCTCCAGGTTGGTGGTTTATATGCAGCAAGTAGAGGATGAGGAAAAAGCAAGCGGAGATGGGAAAGAGGCAAAATTAATAGTTAGATACTTAGAGTAGGGTCCAGGTCTGCAGAATAGTAAGAGAGATGGTAGGCAGTGGACCAAAAAAATTAGGAAGGATCTAATTCATAATCGTTAGCTAGTGATCCATACCCTAAGCCTTCAAATAATCATTGCTTTTAGGCTAGCAGTGGCTCTCAAACATAGGGTCCCCAGTCCCAGGCTAGTGGAGCTCAGTCAGCCCTACCTTATCCTCTTTGTCAATTTTGTGGACAACTTCATTATAGTTATTGTGAGGAGGGGAGAAATTAGTGTTATAATCATTTTTATCTTGGTTATATGCAGTGATATTACCCTATGGATAAGGTGGCCATTAAGGCTAATAAGGTTTTGTTTGTTACTTCTTCGACTCCTACACCAAAGGGCACTACTTCTTGTGCTGACACTGGTCGGAATCGTCTCTATGCACTTGCTACTCATCAAGAATCTAAGGCATCCCCAGATGTTATTACAGGTATGTTACAGCTCTTCTCTTGTAATGTATATTATTTTCTTGATTTGGGTTCTACCCTATACTATGTGACTCCTTATATGGTTGTAGACTTTAGTTTTCGTCCTGAAAATATTTCCGACCCCTTTTCTATATCTACTTTGGTGGTTGATTCTATTATTACTAGAAAAATCTATAGGGGTTGTGTGGTGTCCATCTTTCATAAGGAGACATTGGTGGATTTAATAAAAATGGATATAGTGGATTTTGATGTTATCTTGGGGATGGATTGGCTTCACTCATGATATGCTTCTCTGGATGGTAGGACCCAAAAATTCAGTTTCCATTTCCCTAATGAACCGGTGATTGAATAAGAGGGGAGTTCCTTAGTGCCCAAAGGGAGGTTTATTTCCTATCTAAGATCTCAAAATTTGATTTTTGAAGGGTGTCGATATTATCTTGTTCGGGTTAAGAATTCTAATTTTGAGGGTCCCTATTTGCAATTTTTCCCTGTGGTTATTGAATTTCCTAAAGTCTTTCCCTATGATCTTCCTGGAATTTCTCCCAATCAGGAAATAGATTTTGGGATCGATATTCAACTAAATACCCATCCCATTTCTATTCCTCCTTATAGGATGGCTCTGGCTGAGCTAAAGGAGTAAAGGAGCAGTTAAAGAATCTTCTTAATAATGGTTTCATAAGTCCTAGTAATTCTCCATGAGGTACAGTTGTACTTTTGTGCGAAAGAAAGATAGGTCTCTTCGAATGTGTATAGATAGTTGAATAAGACAATAGTGAAAAATAAGTATCCTCTTCTTAGGATTGATGATCTTTTCGACCAGCTTCAGGGTGCTAGGAGTTTTTCTAAAATTGATCTTTATTCGAGTTATCATTAGTTAAAAATTCAGGAGTTTGACGTTCCCAAGATTGTTTTACGAACTCGGTATGGTCACTATAAATTCATAGTTATGTCATTTGGGTTAACTCATGCTCCTACTGCCTTCATGGATCTTATGAATTAAGTTTTCAGGTAGTTTCTAGATTTGTTTGTTATAGTCTTCATTGATGACATCTTGGTGTACTCTAAGAGTGAAGAAGATCATGCCAATCACTTCTGAATTGTGTTGCACGCTCTTAAGGACCAGAAGTTGTATGTGAAGTTTTCTAAGTATGAGTTTTTGGCTGAATATTGTGAATTTTCTTGGGCAAGTTATTTTTAGTTAGGGGATCAAGGTAGATCCACAGAAAGTTGAGGCAGTTACGAAGTGGCCTAGACCCACGACTCTAACTGATATTAGGAGCTTCTTAAATTTTGTTGGATATTATAGGAGGTTTGTGGAAGTTTATCCTCTATTTCTGCTCTGTTGACAAAGTTGACTTAGAAGAAGGTTAAGTTCTTGTGGTTCGATGCTTGTAAGGGTAGCTTTTAGAAGTTGAAGAATAAGTTGACATCTTCTCTAGTTTTGACCCTACTCGAGGTACTAATGGGTTTGTGGTGTATTGTGATAAGTCCCATGTGGGACTGGGTTGTATTTTGATGCAGCATAGTAAGGTTGTGGCTTATGCTTCTAGGCAGCTTAAAGTTCATGAGATGAACTATCCAACTAATGATCTAGAGTTGGCAGTTGTGGTCTTTGCTTTGAAAATCTGGAGCCATTACCTGTATAGGGTGTATGTGGATATTTATTCAGATCATAAGTGTAATGCCCCGAGTTTGTACCCCAAATGCTACATAGTGCTTACGACCCCGAAGGACTACAAGCTAACCCAAGACTGATATCTGCTGTGAGCACTGAATAATATACTGAAATAAATGCAGAATAATAGGATGAAATGCCATAAGGTTCAAATATCTGAAATACTGTTGAAATATCAAGCTATAATAAAACTTGTAAAATTGAATATTGTCTAAAAACTAGTTTGAGAATCCTCTAAACTAAATTGTCTGAATGTGGAGTTAATGGGACAATCCCCTAACTAACAACATCTATTGAAATACTGAGTCTACTGAAATAATGAAATAAAAGGATATCCTCGAATGATGAGGAGTCATTGATAATCTACTGCTACTGGCTGAATCTGAATCTATCAATGCATGGTCGGGGGCCTGAGCGTCCGAACCTATGACATAAGACATCATAGCACAAAGAAAGAGTATGCGTCAGTACATAGAATATATTGGTATGATAGATGGGGAAAGGCTGAATGCAAGGGTTCATATGCATGAACAATAACTGACTGTATGATATAAAGCAACTGAACATAAGAGTACATGGATAACTGATACTACTGTAAATACTAAGTGTGCACTAATGTGCATATAAATAAATACTATGACTAAGCTTGTCTAAAGCTAAGTCCTAAATTTTGATACTGAGTAATTGATATCTGAAGTTGCTGATACTGGTTGACTATATCTAACAAGCTTGATTCTGTAGAACTGAACTGAGTTCTATTCTGAAGACTGAAATTGAGACTGTGAGAGGTAATCATCTAACCGACATGCCCCAAATAATATAAGATAATTGAGTTGGGGTCCAACCTGTGACCCTAGTTGGAAGGGTGTCAGTACCATGCCACAAGTAAAGACAAGCTGAAGAGTTACCCTCATCTGGTAGGTACTCTAATGAGAATGGTGGAACCCTCATCAGTCAAGTTAAAACACATCATCGACCCTCAACTGTCAGGTTAGATGTCTCAACCTATGCTGGCTATGTAGTTTTGGAATGTAAGAATTGCTTCTAAGGATCACACCCTCTACTAGCAGGTGAACCCTCATCCTTGGGTTCACTCGGTGCTAAATCCTATTCCTAACTGAAAGACACTAAACTGATTGTACTGAACTGATACTGAGTTTACTGAATTTTCCTGAGTTTTGTAACTGACTGAGTTCTATAACTGATTGAGAGTACTACTAATCATGACATGACTGAGGTTTTGTAACTGATATTCGCTCTAGGCACACAGCTAAATTGTCGAGTATTAAATACTCCCAGGACTTGATAGCATGAAAAATAAAGCATAATATACTCTTGAAAATTATAATAATTCATAGAGATATTTTATCAAACACTTGTAGGGCATAAGCTTATACATATACTAACATGCCATGATTTCATTAATTCATTCACATGGACATTCCATCAAACACCTAGAGAGCACAACTTAATGCACATAATCATGGTTAACACATAAGCATGGCAATTACAATGCCCTATCTTGCTAATTCATGGATTATGACATGGAAATTTCACAATTCAATATACATGCTATTCAAACTTCTTGGAATCTACAGTTAATCATGAATTGGAACTCATTTAATATCAAGAACACTAATACAATCAAATTTCAAGCACGTAAATCATGAATCGTAGATCTTGAAGTTTTAAAAGTGAATTCATGGACTCTATGGGTGAAAGGGACCCATAGATGAACACCTAACATTCCTTGGAATATTTGTTCTTGAAGATTCTTGGAGAAATTCTTGAGATTGATCTTGATTTCTTGGAGCTAGGGTTTATGTTTTTGAGAAAGAATGTTTTTAATTTGGGGGAAAATTGATTAAGAATGACCTTTAAAATGTTTTTAGGGATTAAATCCCGTATCTGGGCATGCAAAAATCATGAGAAAAGACCAAATTATCCCTGTGCGTCACTTTTAATTTTTGAGAAATTTGCCCGACCTGGACCCCTGGCGCGATGCGGCCTATCACGTCGTGTCTCTGGAAAATGAAAACTGGGAACTGATGGCTTAGCGCGATGCGGTGGGATCACAGTGCCCCTTTGGTTCTAAAATCTGAACTCATCGTGATGCGGTGGGATCGCGTTGATATACTGGAAAGTGACAAACATGAAAATGAGCCTTGGCGCGATGTGCTAATATCACATAGCAACACTGGAAAATGAAAATTGTCACTTTAACATACTCCACGATGCGCTACTGGCCTGAATGACGGAGCTTAGTGACTGAAAGTTAAAATAGCCATAACTTCTTACCCAGTTATCGGATTTACATGAATTTTATATCGTTGGAAAGCTAATTCAATTTCCTATGCAATGGCAGGATCTAAACTGAAAAATACTAAATATTTTAAAAATTTTATATTAGATAACTCATGAATTGAGGGTTAAGTTAAGCTTGAGAAATATGGGGTATTACAATATCTCTCCCTTGGGAACATTTGTCACCGAATGAAACTGATTAAGCTGAGACACGGATAGACTGAGTTTACACACTGAACATGCATATCCGATGTATGACTACATGACTGAACTACTAACAAACTAAGCTTTCATATTGAACATGTATATAGGATACATGGAATACATGACTGAAGCTACTGGTCAACTACGTTTTCATACTGAATATGCAATCTGATGCATAAGTACATGACTGAACTAATTCATGAATGCATGACTGAACATGCGATGGTAATGAATACCAAGTTTATAATTATATATGAACAAGGAACTGAGTAAAGCTAAGGAAGACTATTACCTTAAGCTAGATCTGAGTTTGCAGAGAAGAGGTGAGGATAGTTGGTCTGCATATCTGCTTCTGCTTCCTAAGTAGCTCCCTCAACGAACTGATTCCGACAAAGAACTTTGACTAAGGGAACTTCTTTGTTCCTCAGCCTGCGAATCTGATGATAAAGGATTTGGATTGGAACCTCTATGAAAGAAAGATTATTCTTAATATTTACATCCTCTAAAGGAACTATGACTGCTGGGTCACCAATGCATTTCTATAGCAAGGAGACGTGGAATACTGGATACACTGAGGCTAGATCTGAAGGCAACTCAAGCTCATAAGCTATCTTTCTGAAACAACTAAGAATTCTTTAAGGACCAACATATCGGGGAATGAGCTTTCCCTTCTTGCCGAACCTCTTTACCCCCTTCATAGAAGAGATTTTCAAGAACACAAAATCACTGATCTCAAATTTGAGATCCTTTCTCCTCACATCTGCATACAATTTCTGTTAATTTTGGACAGCCCTAAATCTTTCTCTAATTAACTAAACCTTCTCTAAGGCATCGAACACTAGGTCGATCCCTACTACTGTGGCCTCACTACCTCGAACCAACCAATTGGAGACCTACATCTCCTACCATAGAAAACCTCAAATAGAGTCATTTGAACACTGGAATGATAGCTGTTATTGTATGCAAATTTGATCAAAGGTAAGTGGTCATCCCAACTGCCCTTAAAATTGACAACGCATGCTCTTAGCATATCTTTTAAAGTCTAAATGGTCCTTTTTGCTTGACCATCTGTCTAGGGTGAAAGGCTGTATTAAGGTGAACTTTAGTACCAAGACCCTTTTGGAATGCTTTCTAGAAATGAGAGGTGAACTGGATACCTCTATCTGAGATAATGAATACTGGAACTCTGTGTAACTTGACCAACTCTCTAGTTTGGCATAGTCCTCGACTGAATAGAAAGTATGGCCTGGCAAAAAATAAGCTGATTTAGTCATCCTGTCTACGATAACCCATATAGAATCATGTTGATGATTGGTACAAGGCAAACCCATCACAAAGTCCATGTTCACTTTTTCCTATTTCTACGTAGGAATACTGAACTCCTGCATGGACCCACTAGGCTTCTAGTGCTCAATCTTAACTTGCTGACATGTAGAGATCTTAGCTACAAACTCTGTAATAACTCTTTTCATCCCACTCCATCAATAAATCTCCCATAAATTGTAGTACATCTTAGTGGACGCTGGATGAATAGAGTAACGTGCACCATGCACTTCTGCAAGATTTGTTGCCTCCAAGTTGTCTACACCCGACACACATAGTTGACCCTAGCAATGCAATACACCATCTCTCCCTTGGGAGAAAACCTCTATTTTCTGATCTCTGACTGACTCTTTCAACTTAACAAGACTGGGATCTCTATACTATTTTTCCTTCACCTCAAAAAACTAGAGAGAATTCAGAACTGTTCTAAACCCACATATTGCCTTCTGCTGAATCCACTAAGCAGACACCTAGTCGGGCAAGCTGATGAACTTCTTGAGCTAACTTTTTCTTACTGTCCTCTAAATGAGTAACACTACCCATAGACAGTCTACTGAGAGCATCAACCACTACATTGGCCTTTTCCGGGTAATACAGAACACTCATATCATAATCTTTTAATAACTATAACCACCTTTTCTAATGCAAATTCAAATCTTTCTGAGAAAATGCATACTGAAGGCTTTTGTGATCTGTGAACACATCAACATGCACCCCATACAAGTAATGCCACCAAATCTTTAAGGCAAATATTACAACTGCTAACTCTAGATCATGGGTAGGGTAATTCTTCTCATAGGGCTTAAGCTGTTTAGGGGCATAGGTTATGACCTTACCTCTCTACATGAGGACACAATCCAAAACTACTCCGGATGTATCATAATACACAACAAACCCATTTGAACCATCTGGTAGAGTTCAAACTGGAGATGAGGTGAGTCGAGTCTTCAACTCCTAAAAACTCTTCTCATAGAAATCTGACCAATGAAATTGGACTTTTTTCTGAGTCAATCTAGACATGGGGGATATAATAAACGAAAACCCTTCAACAAACCGATGGTAATAGCCAGTTAAACCCAAGAAACTTCTGATATCTGATGGATAAATGGGTTTAGGCCAGTTTCTCACCGCTTCGTTCTTTTGAAGATCAATTCTAATGCCATCATCAAAAATAATATGACCAAGGAACACTACTGACCATAGCCAAAATTTGCACTTACTGAGTTTGGTGAATAGCTGATGAATTCTGAGAGTCTGAAGTATTATTCTGAGATGTTATGTGTGATCATTCTCACTACGGGAATAGACAAGAATATCATTGATAAAGACTATAAGGAACATGTCCAAGTACTTCTTGAGCATGCAATTCATTAAGTCCATAAAAGCTGTTGGGGCATTAGTAAGACCAAAGGACATAACTCAAAGTGACTATACTGAGTTCTGAAAGATATTTTTAGAATGTCATATTCTTTGACCCTGAGATGATGATAGCCAGATCTAAGGTCTATCTTACAAAAGTAACTATCACCCTGAAGTTGGTCGAATAATTCATCACTTCTGGGAAGTGGGTACTTATTCTTGATGGTGACTTTGTTCAACTGATGGTATTTTATACATATTCTGAGAGAATCTTCTTTCTTGCACATGAATAAGTCTGGTGTGCCCCACGGGGAAAAGCTAGGTCTGATGAATCCCTTATCTAAGAGATCTTTTAACTGTTTTTTTAACTCTTTGAGTTCCACTGGTGCCATTCTATATGGTGGAATAGATATGGGCTGAGTATCTAAGAGAAGGTCTATTCCAAAGTCAATTTTCCTAATAGGAGGAACTCTAGGAAGATCTTTGGGAAACACATCTGAGAATTCATTTACTACTAGAACTGGCTCAAGAGTTGGAGTTTTTGAGTTAAGAGTCTTTGACTCACACAAGATGATAGATACATCTCTTGGATATCATCTTTCTCGCTCTAAGATATGAAATCAACTGACCCTAAAGCGTTGTGGTACTATCTATTCATTCAAGGACTAGTTCATTTGGGACCTGAAAATGAATATTCTATTTCTATAATCAACTGAGGCATAACATGAGTGGAGCCAATCTATATCGAGAATGATATCAAAATCTGCCATCTTTAATTTTATAAGGTCTGCTAAAGTAACTTTCTGAGATATCATAACCGGATAGTTCCTGTATATCCATCGGGATATGATAGATTTACCCACTGGGTAAAAACTGAGAAAGGCCCTGCTAAAATTTCTAGACTGACTCCTAAGTTAATGGCTATATAGGGATTTATGAAAGATAAAGAAGCTCCCAAATCTATCAAGGCATAAATATGTAAATGTAAGATCTATAACATAATAGTGACCATATCAGGAGAATTTTCCTAACCTTGTTTGGACAGAAGTGCATAAACCTATTTGGGTGTTGCCCACTGTGGCACTAGAAGTAGTACCCTGCTTATTCGGGCGACCTGACTAAGCTAAAGGACGATTATACTGACCCTGAGAACCTGACTGAGGATAATTTCTGTCTCTTTGGCCTAGGTTACCACACCCAAAACAAACATCACCGCCATCTCTGCAGATACCCTTGTGGTTCTTGCCATATTACTAACATAGAGGATTTGTTCGAACACTACTGATACTACCCTGAGACTTAGATCCTGGCACCCTATCATTATTACCATTTCTGAACTTAGGGACTGGAGCACTGGCTGAGGAAGGAGCCAGAACTGAAGACTTTGGGTGAAACTGGGAACAGTTACCGCCCTCTGACTTAGGCTGATTAAAATTGAAGCTACCTGTTCTAGCTCTCTTATTCTGTCTCTCTCTCTGATCTTAGCCTTTTCTATCTACTGAGCATAGACCATGAGTCTGTATATGTTCATCTCCTTAATCAACATCGTTGTTCTAAACTCCTTAACCACACTATCTGATACCCCAGATACAAACTTACTTATTCTGGACCTATTGTCTGCTACCACATGGGGAGCATATCTAGATAACTGGGTAAATTTGAGGGAATACTTTTTAACGCTCATACTACCTTGCCTAAGGTTGATGAATTCTAACACCTTGGCTTCTCTCAGCTCTAAGGGAAAGAATCTCTTTAAGAAAGCAGTAGCAAACTCTTCCCACTCTATAGGCTCTGCATTTGTCCCTCTGCCTATCTTTCACTGCTTAAATAACATATAAGATACATCTTATAGCTGATGGCAGCTAACTCAGCACTCTCACTGGAAATCACTCCTATAATGTCTGTGACTTTCTGAACCTGATTGAGGAACTCTTGTGGATTCTCTTCTAACTTAGATCCTGAGAATAGGGGAGAATTCATTTGGGTGAAGTCCTGAATCCTGACTGCAGCAGTATTGGCCACTGGGTTAGCCTGAACAGCAGTTGGCCATTCATTCTGTGCTACAATAAATTTAGCTAGAGTAGTGAATGCGGCTCTGAATTTTGTATAGGAGATGTGCTCGTCCAGGGGATCTTCCTAAATAGGTTGTGGTGCTGACTAATATCTATTTCTTCTTTCATTAATCTTTTTAGGAGCCATGTTCTATAAACGAAAAGGAGGAAATGGATTAGACTGAGAGTTTAACTTGAGCTCATGCTCAGTTGCACGACATGAATACTAAAAGAAGGGAAATTGTTTCCTAAAATATCTCATAGCCTCCTGTCCATAAGTGTGGTGCACTACACACCCACGCACAAGACTCTACTAAATACAAATTTCAAACTTCCTAGGATACTATTGAACCTTATCCTCTAATACCAAGTTTGTAACACCCTGAGTTTGTACCCTGGACGCTCACAGTGCTTACGATATCGAAGGACTACAAGCTAACCCATGACTGATATCTGCTATGAGCACTGAATAATATACTGAAATAAATATGGAATAATAGGCTAAAATGCCATAAGGTTCAAATATCTAAAATACTATTGAAATATCAAACTATAATAAAAATTTGTAAAACTAAATACTGTCTAAAAACTAGTCTGAAAAGCCTCTAAACTGAATTGTCTAAATGTGGAGTTAATGAGACAATCCCCCAACTAACTCCATCTACTGAGTCTACTGAAATATGAAATAAAAGAATATCCTCAAATGATGATGACTCACTGTTAATCTACTGTTGCTGGATGAATCTGAATCCATCTATGCTCGGTCGAGAGCCTGAATGTCCGAACCTATGATATAAGGCATCATAGCGCAAAGAAAGAGTATGCATCAGTACGTAGAATGTACTGGTATTCTAGATGGGGTAAGGCTGAATGCATGGGTTCATATGCATGGACAATAACTAACTGTATGAGATAAAGTAACTGAACATGAGAGTACATGGATAACTGATACTACTGTAAATACTGAGTGTACACTAATATGCATATAAATAAATACTGTGACTAAGCTTGTCTGAATCTAAGTCCTGAATTCTGATACTAAGTAACTAATATTTGAAATTACTAATAACTGATTTACTGATACTGGTTGACTGTATCTGGCAGTCCTGATTCTGTAGAACTGAACTGAGTTTTATTCTGAAGACTTAAAATGAGACTATAGAAGGTAATCATCTAACCGATATTCCCCAAATAAGATAAGATAACTGAGTTGGGGTCCAACCAGTGACCCCAGTTGGAAGTGTGTCAGTACCGTGCCACAGGTAAAGACAAGCTGAAGAGTTACCCTCATCTGGTAAGTACTCTAATGAGAATGGTGGAACCCTCATCAGTCAAGTTAAAACACATCATCGACCCTTAACTGTCAGGTTAGATATCTCAACCTATGCTGGCTATGTAGTTTTGGAATGCAAGAATTGCTTCTAAGGATCACACCCTCTACTAGCAGATGAACCCTCATCCTTGGGTTCACTCGGTGCTGAATCCTACTCCAAACTGAAAGACACTAAACTGATTGTACTAAACTGATATTAAGTTTACCGAATTTTCTTGGGTTCTGTAACTGACTTAGTTCTACTGAGTTCTATAAATGACTGAGAGTACTACTAACCGTGACATGACTGAAGTTCGGTAACTGATACTTGATCTAGGCACACAGCTAAATTATTGAGTATTAAATACCCCCAGGACTCAATAGCATGAAAAATAAAGCATAATATACTCTTGAAAATCATAATCATTCATAGAGACATTTTTTCAAACACTTGTAGGGCATAAGCTTATGCATATACTAATATGCCATGATTTCATTAATTCATTCACATGGATATTCCATCAAATACCTAAGGAGCACAACTTAATGCATATAATTATGGTTAACACATAAGCATGGCAATTACAATTCCCTAACTTGTAAATTCATGGATTATGACATGGGAATTTCATAATTCAATGTACATGCTATTCAAACTTCATGAAATCTATAATTAATCATGAATTGGAACTCATTTAATATCAAGAACACTAATAAAGTCAAATTTCAAGCATGTAAATCATGAATCATAGATCTTGAAGTATTAAAAGTGGATTCATGGACTCTATGGGTGAAAGGGACCTATAGATGAACACCTAACATACCTTTAATATTTGTTCTTGAAGATTCTTGGAAAAATTCTTGAGATTGATCTTGATTTCTCAGAGCTAGGGTTCATTTTCTTGAGAGAGAATGCTTTTAATTTGGGAAAACTTGATTAAGAATGACCTTTAAAACATTTTTAGGGATTAAATCCCATATCTAGGCATGTAAAAATCATGGGAAAATACCATTTATCCTTGTACATCACTTTTAATTTTTGAGAAACTTTCCCGACTTGGACCCCTGGCGTGACACGGCCTATCACGCTGTATCTATGGAAAATAAAAATTAGGAACTGAGGGCTTGGCGTGATGCAGTGGGATCACGACGCCCCTTTGGTTCTGAAATCTGAACTCATCGCGACGCGGTGGGATCACGTTGATACACTGAAAAGTGACAAACATGAAAATAAGCCTTGGCGCGACGCGCCAATATCGCGGAGCAACACTGGAAATTGACAGTTATCATTTTGACATACTCCGCGATGCGCTACTGGCCTGAATGACGGTGTTTAATGACTGAAACTTAAAATGGCCATAACTTTTTATCCGGTTATTGGATTTAGGAACATTTTATATCATTGGAAAGCTAATTCAACTTCCTACTCAATGGCATGCTCTAAATGAAAAATACTAAGTATTAAAAAAATTTTAAATTAGATAACTCATGAACTAAGGGTTAAGTTGAGCTTGAGAAAAATGGGATATTACAATAAGAGCTTGCAGTATATATTTACTCATACAGAGTTGAATCTCAAGTAGAGAAGGTGACTTGGACTACTTAAGGATTATGACATGAGCCTTTACTACCATTCAGGTAAAGTCAATATTGTTACTAATGTTCTTAGCAGGCTGTCTATGAGAAGCTTATCTCATGTGGATAAAGAGATTATCTCATGTGGATAAGAAGAAAAGAGGACTGGTGAAGGACATTCACAAATTAGCTAACTTTAGGGTTTATCTCTTGGACTCTAGGGATGGGAGAGTTATTGTTTAAGAAGTGGTAAAATTATATCTTGGTGCAGAGATGAAAGAGAAGCAGGTCTTAGATCCTATACTTATGCAGATTAAGGATGATGTGGGTCAGCAAAAGGGTATGGCATTTGAGATTAGGGGAGGTGACATCTTGAGGAATCAAGGTAGGTTGTGTGTTCCTGATATTGATGGGCTACAGGAAAGGATTTTGACTGAGGCTCATGAGTCTAGATATACATATCATCCGAGTTCGACTAAGATGTTCCATGACTTGAAGAAAATCTATTGGTGGAATAATATGATGAGAGATATGATGAACTTTGTGGATAAGTACATGATTTTTTAGTAGGTCAAGACTGAACACTTAAGGCCTGGTGGCATATCTCAAGAGATAGAGTTGCCCATGTGGAAGTGGGAGTTGATTGATATGGATTTTGTACGGGTCTTCTGTGGTATCATAATCAGTATGATTCAATTTGGGTTATTGCGGATAGAATGACTAAGTCTACTCACTTTTTGACTGTTGGGACTAATTACTCAGGAGAGGATTATGCTATATTGTCCATTCAATATATTGTGAAGTTTCATGGCGCGCCGGTGTCCATTATTTTAGACTGAGGTATGCAGTTTTCTTCTCAGTTCTTGCATTCATTTTAAAAGGCTTGGGTACTCAGGTGAAGCTTAGCACTGATTTCCACCCTCAAACGGATGGACAAGAGGAACGGACCATTCAGACTTTGAAAGATATTCTAAGGGCCTGTGTGATTGATTGTAAAGGTAGTTGGGTAGATTATTTACCTCTTATAAAGTTTGCTTACAGCAACAGCTTTCATTCTAGCATTCAGATGGACCTTTTTAGACTCTCTATAGTAGGAGGTGTAGGCCTCCTATTGGATGGTTTGAGGATTATGAGACTGGGTTGTATGGTTCTGACTTGGTTCACCAAGCCATGGAGAAGGTAAAGGTTATTAGAGAAAGACTTAAGACTACTTAGAGTCACCAAAAATCTTATACAGATATAAGGTGGAGGGAGCTGGAATTTAAGGTGAGTGATTGGGTGTTCTTAAAAGTTTCTTCTATGAATGGAGTTAGGAGATTTGAGAAGAAAGTGAAGTTTAGTCCCCGCTATGTTGGTCCATAACAATTTGTAAAAAGCGTTGGGAATGTCACTTATGAGTTAGATCTACCAGGTAGTTTGGCCTCTATTCATCATGTTTTTCATGTGACTGTGCCGAAAAAGTGTGTGGATGATCCTTCTTTGATAGTGTATGTTGAGGATATTGGTGTGGAAAATTTCTTGTTTTATGGGGAAGTCCCAATTTAGATATTGGATAGGCAAGTTCGTAGATTGGGGACTAAGGATATAGCTTTGGGAAAGGTACTTCAGAGGAATCAAAATGTGAAAGAAGCTACATGGGAAGCTGAGGAAGATATGAAGGCCAAGTATCCTTTCTTGTTCCCAACCTTGGATGAAAATTCTTGAGGTATGAGTTTCATCTTTATACTTATCACATTCTTAAATTTTTTCTAGAAATTTAGTTGTGTTCTCATTGTTATCGTGCCAAGGTTGCCCTAACTTCTTATTTGGGAATGAATAATCCTGGTAAGGGGTAATGAAATATCCCTAGTTTCTAGATTCTAAAATTTTTGGAGTTTTAGCAACACTACCATGGATATGACTCGAGTGATGAGTCGTTATCACTCATCACAAGTCGCTGGGTGAGACTCGTTGTCTCACTAGTGAGTGGCTCAGGTTGAGGTCCTTTGATAATGAGTCTATGGTATGACTTGTTAATTCATGTAATGAGTCGTTGGGAGTGACTCATTGTCTCAATGGTGAAGGGTCGGGATTTGGACCCTCAGGTAACGAGTTTAGGCAACGACTCATGGTCAGTTGTTATGAGTCATTTCCTAAATCGTAACGACTGGGCACAGAATTTTCTTCACGTTTTAATTAAGGTTGTTTTGGTCTTTTTCTCCCTTCACACTTATTTCCCATGACCTAAAAACACTAAGCGGCCTATTATCATCAATCACTCAAATCAAAACCTACTATCTTCATTTTTAACTCTCAAAGCAAAAACACTAGGGTTTTACGAAAGATTCAACACTTAGGCTCCAATCTTCAGATTTTCTTCAATTTCTTGAGTATTTTAAGCATGTCTCTCATTCCTAACTTGAATTTTATACTATGGCATATGTTTTAATCATTTTTCATGTGATTTGATTGTTGGATTTGAAATTAGGTTGAGGGCTTTTGATGATTATCTCTTGAATTAAATTTTTCATGGTTTAACTGTGTTGTGTATACTTAAATTGATGATTTTTAGGACTTAATGGGTGCATCATTGTGGAATTTGAAATGGGAAACATGGGTTTCCCCAAATTGATGGATTTTGACTTGGTAATGGCATTAACCTTAACCCACCTGCATGATTTTGGTTTTAAATGTAGAATTTGCATGATTTAACTCACTTTTGAAACTATTGCATTACATTAATGGACAAATTGATAAAAACATATTTGAAAGGCCTTTGTGGCCATGGTTTTAGATTTTAAAGGAACTTGGGAGCCAATTGATTAATTGAAATGGATTGACATGATTATATAAGCTTACAAGCATAATTGGTATGACGATTCCAAATGGTAAATGCCTTAATATAAGACTCCTTGGTTTATGGTTGGGATTATGTGCAAAACAATTTTAATTTGGGCTTAAAGGAGGTTGTGTAGCTCACCGTGAAGGTAAAAGTTTTGAGGGAACCAATACTGAAAACCACGTTTGCCGACATGAGGTCTATATGACTGTATGCTTGGTTCACACATTATAGTTTTTAGGATGGTTGGAACCTTGGTGTCTCTAGCACTCCTTTGAATTTTCTCGATTCGTATAGCTAACACGCGTTGGGGCCCTTTCATCAGGGGGAGTTGAACCCATATATTCAGTAGGTGACCTTAGGATGGATAGATCTACACAGTCCAGGTTAATAATTTTAAACTCTCATGTTCATGACCCTTTACCCTATCCCAGTATCCTATATATGTATATATAAATGTGTGTATGTGTTTCTTAGTGATTTTGGACATGACCTTATTTTATCACTTTTCTTGAGTTACATGTCAGTGCTTATCTCGCTTATCATCCCTGAACGATTGATCATTTCATAACGTAGGGTCTTTCTGTTACTCTTGTGTAGCGTTAGGTGGTGTGGTGTAGTGGTCGAGTTGTTGTGAAATGGTGAACCTCCATATTTTCGAAAGACTTGCCATTTTATTAGGTTTCTTTTCAGATTTTGAGAATTGTGAAATATCTTTTGTCACGGTCGAGGGCATATCCCGGCTTAGTTTGATATTTTAGTTTAGAGGCTTTTGTGGACAAGTTTGGATTGGATGATTGTTTGATTCATAGAGTTTACATATGATTGTCTATCTTTCATATTACTATTTTGGGATATCTTCTGTTGTTTATAATTATTATGCTCTGTGGGATTGGTTAAGGGGATAGTCTCTAGCCCACGGTGGGATTGAGATACCCGTCATGATTAGGTCATGATTTGGGTTGTGACATCATCATAGTTGTTATTGGTGTTTTCCTAAGATTAAAGGTTATAGTTTGAATGTCATTGATGCTAGGGCGACGACATTCCACCAGAGTCTTACCATACCGACAAGAGAAGTATTTTTTAGCATGATTGACTACTTGCATAGGTGTCTTTAAAATAACGTAGTATCTTGAGGTGCTCTTCCAATTTCCTCTTCCAAATATCTTCATTCCCATAAAAAAACAACCTATAAATACCATGTCACATGATTAAAAAATTATACGTAGTTAAAATTTGAAATAAAATACTTGGAATAAAATTTGTAACAAATGATTAATTTAAAGAATTTAAGTTTATACACACCAACAATTCAGGTTTACTTATTTTAATGGATGACTTATTTTATTCAAGATTATATTGACATGAGGCTGAGATTTTCGTTATATCAAATTGAGAGTAACTTATAAATTAAATCAAATGCCAAACTACAAATAAAATTATTGAAGAAATAATATTTTTCTTTATTGTAATATAATTCATATGCACGCGCGCACATACAAACACACACACACATATCAAAGATTTTTTCAATATTGAAGTAAAAGTATTGAGAAGGTCCTTTTAAAATATATATATATATATATATATATATATATATATATGTATGTATATATATTTCAAGAACAAAAGTCCTTCATACAAACGAGGTGTAAAAGAAATATTAAATCACAAAAAATAAAAAGGTGAATTCATGTATAAGGAGAAATTAGGAAAAAAAAATCAAGTAAATTAAAATTTTGTCATGCGTGAAATAACAACGAACTGAAAATCACAAAATCAAATCTTACACGCATAAAATAATATACAAAAATTTATATAAAACATAAAAATAAAGGTTATAAAATGGTCTATGTATAAATTAGTCATGACTTAAAAAAAGGAGCAAATTTTGATTATCGATGTTCAATTTCAGTCCATGAAGGTGCCCGATAGCAACGTGTATGACTGATTTCGACTAAAGGTGGGACAACATTAAGAGTGACCTCCTTATATGATTAGTTATCTTTCGGTGGTGCTTGGTGATGTTATTGATCGTGATCATTATCAGCAACAACAACAATATCATTGTTTTGTTGAGGATTTCCCATTTCAACTTCTTTGAAAAAGGTTATGTAATAATTTTTTATTTCCTTCATGAACTTATGGGGGAATTTTGAATTCGAAAAAAAACTTGAGAACCTAGATTATCATATCTAGAAAAAATATTTTCAAAAAAGCATTACTCTTCAAGAGTTCACTTATTTGTCTGTGCAATAATCTAAAATTATCCTAAGCTGCATAGATTAAACGTAGGCTCTTGATAGATTGAATCTTCTAGGAATTCAGGTCACTCCATTAAGAAAAGAAGAAAGGGGCTAATAATGTGGCATTCACGAGTGAGTACTTTGAATGATTTATAGCAGAGCAATGCTTTTCTTTATTCACTCAATTGACGTGTCAGAATTAAGTTATTGTATTATTTTATAATTGAAAAATTTTAATTCAAATGGCCACAATTAATGCCTGAGAATATTATATTCATTATCAATCTTTGAATTGATTCCTTTAGCCTTAATTGAAATAAATTTTATTTTAAAGCAGCATTTATAATATTGAGGGTCCACATTGTCAATATTCTACTTGAATCATTCATAAACTAAAATTTATTTCAACTAATCATATTGATAATATTGAGGATTCATATTGAAGATCTTAATTTATTTGAAATTGAATCATATACATATATATTAGTTAATGATGTTTGTTTAGAACCTTTGATTCATCTTTTGTAATTTAAATGGCCTAAGAATTTGTTTCCAACATAATTTAATTCATGAAAAATAAATTTCAATCACAAATAAAAATATGAAGAAACAATAATTTTATTGATAGACGATATGGGTACAATTCTGTTTCTCCCTTGATTTTTCTCTCTTGATTTTCTCCGTAACGCGAGGGTCGTTAGTAGTGCATTTCTCGAATGTAGAAAGATTTGAACTTGATATGAATTTTCTTTGTAATTCGAGGGTCGTTAGTGGCGTATTTCTCGAACATAGAGACATTTGAATTTGATCTCCATGAAAGGAGGGTTTGTGGATCTTCTTGATGTATTTTGATTATCAAGGGTTTGTGAATGTTCTTGATGTATTTGATCATCAAGAAGAGAGGGTTTTGATCCCTTTATGAATATCCCGTGATATTGTGAAATATTGAAGATTGTTGATCTCTTTATGAATATCCCATGAAAATTATGAAATTTTGAAAATGCCTCTTTAAGAAAATATTTGTCCCTTTATATAGGCGTAATTTAAGGTTTTGTGTAGAGTATCCACCAAACTAAATTTAAGATAAAATAGCCTACAAGAACTCTAACAGAGATTGAATTCTTCTTGTAAAATTTTGATGTCTACAGAATTGATTGGTTATGAATTAGAATAGAAACAAAGTGCAGAATACAGAATATATTAGTGAAAAAGAGAGTGTGTGTATGCATATATATTAATTTAGTAATTCCTTTTTCCCTCCTTTAATTACGTGTACTTACAACTATTATTTGAGTTTGTACCAACAAACTGAATTACAAGTTGCAACCAAAACAAGCTCACTGTAAAAATAAATAATAGATAAATAAAACTACTTCCTGAAAAATAATCTCTAAATATTTATTACTTGTTTTTTGGATGTCATTTATTTTCTTCCAAATGAAGACAATTTGTAGGTTGGACTTTTTCACCGGCCTGTGACTTGCAGTATAAATTTTAGTAGTACAACTTATAATCAAGTTTATTTTTAAAAAAATTAAGTGAATTTTTCGTGTGGAAGATCTGAAATCAAATTCAGCCTATGTTTGTTCCATGGGATTGCGATGAATAGGCTATCACAGAGTGCTCATCCAAAAAACAAAGATAATAAATTTTTCTAAAGGTTGCCAAAAAAATATATTTTTGTTATAAAGGTAAAATTATTTTACATAAATTTTTATACATATTATATTATATATGCTTTATAACAGTATTTTATAAGAACAGTTTATAAATATTCAGGCAATAATATCATTATAGAAGAGTTTTGCACTGAATTTGGGAAGGTTTATTATCAAAAGGAAGGTGATAGTACCGATTTCAGTTTAGGTTCTTTGAATTGACCCTCTTTGTTGTCTTTCCTTTTTATTTTTTTTCTAATGTCTTATTACTATTTTTGTGGTGGGGGGTAGGAAGGGGGGAGGGGTGTAATAAAACTAATGAAAAAGTACATTTATTTAAGGCAAAATATATTGATAGGTTCTTGAACTTTTTGACTTTTTTTCGTATTAGCACCTAAATTAGCCTATGTACCTATTGAACCCTTTATTTATTTACAAATGATTTTAATTAAGCATAAACGTCTGACGTGGCACTTTTTTAATGCTTGCATTTTTTAAGTGTTGGGCGCGTGAATTGCACCTGCCATGATGTGGAAACTATCACCAATCATAAAATTTAATGTCATTAAAGAAGAAAGGATTAAAAAAAAAATTAAAAAAAAAAAAAGTAGAGTAAATTATTTTTTGTGTCTTCTTCTTCCTCTAAACTTTATCTCTTTCCACCATTGATGCACCACTAGCTAATAACACATTTTTTTCTTTCCGCCTCTTCTTTCATTATCATCCATCTTTTTTCTTACATTAATTCTATTTTTTTTTGCTTGTTTTAATTTTTCTCACTTTTCAATACTATTTTTAGTGAGAAGAAAAAAAAGGACCTCATGTCCAACAATCATTAGAGGAAAATCTGAAAATGAAAAAAGGTGAATTATTTTCATATTGTAGTGGATGGTGTTGGATGTTTTTTCGGTGGACATCATTGTTATTTATGAAATTGAAATTTAAATTTATATTGAAGAAGCCATTGTTGAAAAACTTGAAGGGTCAACTTTGAGCTAATTTTGAATCTGAAATTTGATTGAATTTTATTGTATTACAAAAAAGACCATTGATTCCAGATGCAACTTGAAGGTATAACTATTATGTTTATGGAAGAGGAAGGCGGTGGAGGCCATGTCAGCTTCAATCTCATCTTTTTGTTTTTTTAAAAAAAAAAATTGTGTCTTTTTTTGATTGGTTATTCTTTTTATTTTATTTTATTTTGGATTAATTATGGTTTCTCACTCTCCAAGTAGAGTATGCATTGCACATGTCATGTCATGTTAGTAATTGTGCTTAATTAAAATCATTTGTGAATGAATAAATGGTTCAATAGGTACATGTACTAATTGAAATGTCAATACGTAAAAAGTTATAAAGTTCAGTGGTCTGCCTATGTATTTTGTCTTTATTTAAATGCGTCATTACATAAAATATCCCTAACTAATTACATAAAATGTCCCTTTGTTTGTAGTTTTAGTTATTTATCTTCTTATTAATTCTTTTTTTTCTTCCTCTATTTTTATTTTTTTCTCTATTTTTTTATGCTTCTTTGTTCATTTATTTTTTTCATAAAATTATTTTATTTTTATTTTCTTTAGACATCATAATCTAATTTATACTTAATTTGTATTTTATGTACTTTTTTTCTTCTTTTTTTCTTTCTTTCCTTTTTTTCTTCCTTTTTCTCATTTATTTCTTTATTCATTACTTCTTTCTTTTCTGTTTTTATTTTTCTCTCTTTTTTTTATTGATTTTATTTCAGCATTTTTTAAATTTTTAAATTTTTTGTTTTCTCTTTGTCTTTCAATTTCTTTATTTCGTGTTCCTTTTCTTTTTTTTTTCTACTTCTTTTTTTTCTGCTTTTATTTGTTTCTTTTTTTTTATTTTTTATTTTCTCTTCATTTTTTAATTTCTTTTATTTCTTGTTCCTTTTCATTTCCTTTTTTCCTATTTATTTCTTTGTTCTTTACTTTTTTCTCCTTTTTCATTCATTGTTTTCTCAAATCATAACGCTCTTTTATTTTTTCACCACAAGCTAATTCATATTTTTGATATTTTTTTATTTTATTTATTTGTAATTTTATTTGATTTTTTTTAATTTTCTTCAATCTATAATGATACCATCACAGTATATTTACATGTTGTTAAGATACATAGATGTCAGCTTAAATTCTTAGTGAGACCTCCATGATACCATCACAGTATATCTATTTATCATCATGGTATTATAATGTTTGTTTCAAACCTTCAGTAGAACTTCATGATACTATCACAGTATATATATATTGATATGGTATCATTAGGGTTTGCTTCAGTCTGTAATGATGTTGTAATAGTATATTTATATACAATTATGAAATTTTTTATGTTTGCTTCAATCTTTCCCAAAGAACTCCATGACATCATCACAATATATTTATATATCGTCATGGTATTAGAGTTGCACCAACTATAGGGGTATCAAGCTGTTGAGTCATACTATAAAGTTTTGAGAGAGGGTGGTTGAGCGAAGATTGAAGAGGGTCGTGTCCATTTTGGAGAATCAGTTTGGTTTTATGTCTGGTCGCTTGACAACAGAAGCAATCTACCTGGTGAGGAGATTGGTGGAGCAGTATAGGGAAAGGAAGAGGGATTTCCATATGGTGTTCATCGACCTAAAGAAGGCGTATGACAAAGTCCCTAGGGGGATTCTTTGGAGATGCTTAGAGGTGAGAGGGGCCTCGGTAGCATACATCAGAGCTATTAAGGACATGTACAATAGAGAAAAAACCTGAGTGAGAACGACGGGAGGGGACTCAGAGTATTTTCCGATCGACATGGGGTTGCATCAGGGTTCGACCCTTAGTCCATTCCTATTTGCATTGGTGATGGATGTATTGACGTAAAGTATTCAAGGCGAGGTACCTTGGTGTATGTTATTTGCAGATGATGTAGTACTGATCGATGAGACGTGGGGTTATGAATGAAAAATTAGAGGTTTGGAGGCAAACCCTTGAATCTAAGAGGTTCAGGTTGAGTAAGTCCAAGACGAAGTATATAAAATACAAGTTTAGTAACTTGAGGCAGGAGGACGATGTGGTGGTGAGGTTGGATTTTCAAGATGTTTGTAAGAGGGATAGTTTTAAGTATCTTGGGGCTATGATTCAGGGGAATGGTGAGATTGATGAGGATGTCTCTAACTATATTAGAGCAGGTTAGATGAAGTGGAGGCTCGACTCGAGAGTGTTGTGTGATAAGAAGGTGCTCCTTAAGCTTAAAGGCAAATTCTACAGAGTGGCAGACCGTCTAGCCATGCTGTATGGAGCAGAGTGTTAGCCAGTCAAGAACTCCCATATTTAAAAAGTGAAGGTAGCGGAAATAAGAATGTTGCATTGGATGTGTGGGCCTACTAGAGGGGATAGAGCTAGGAGTGAGATTATTCGAAAGAAGATGGGAGTGGCTTCGATGTAAAAAAAGATGTGAGAGGGAAGGCTAAGATGGTTTGGGCATATGATAAGGAAGGGTACGAATACCCCAGTTCATAGGTATGAGAGGCTAGCGTTGGATGGATTTAGGAGGAGAAGAAGTAGGCCAAAGAAATACTGAAGGGAAGTGATTAGACATGAGATGGAGCAGCTTCAGCTTACTGAGGACATGACCCTAGATAGAAAGGTGTGGAGGTCACGGATAAGGGTAGAAGGCTAGGATGAGTACGTGGGTTGTAGCAAGTATTTAAAAGATATCTTGTATAGCCGAGTTAGTAATCCTAGGACTGTATCTATAGGTAGAAGCCCCTAGTCAGGAGAGTTTGGGTGTGATGGATGTCTTTTATCTGTGAGTGTATGTTGCTACTAGGTAGGTGTACTATTTAGATGTCTCATTTTTTATCTCTTATTTCATATTGTTCTTATTTATCTTATTTTGCATTGCTCTAATTTTTATTTTATTATATCTTATTCCTTATTTATGTTATGTCATCCATACTGTTTCATGTTTCATTACGCTCTTGTTTACTATTTTTTATCTTAAGCTGGGGGTCTATCGGAAATAGCCTTTCTACTTCTTCGGTGGTAGCGGTATGGACTGCATACATTTTACCCTCCCCAGACCCCACTTTGTGGAAATACACTGGATTTGTTGTTGTTATTGCTGTCATGGTATCATTAATGTTTGCTTCAATCCTTCAATCAAACCTATATATATATATATATATA